>NC_133537.1:211355303-211665416 GCF_048544455.1 Silene latifolia | reverse complement strand
GATTGTAAGATATAAACCAACTCGATCCTATCACAACAATAATTGCTTGCTTATAATTTGAGAATATGTTTGTATGATCAATTCCCATGAATCCCCTATGAACCCATGACACCCTAGTGCTTTTAATCAATTGTTTACATCTCATCTTAATCATCTTGCTTGTTTATTTACATTGTTATTTTGTTTAGTGATCTTCTTATCTCAACCCAAATTGTGACACCCTTAGACACCACTACTTACAATCGAAAATCCTACATCAATACCCGTCCCTTGGGATCCGACCTTTACTTACCTCTTTACTAATAGTAGAGGAGTTTGTGAAGTTATAAATATTGTTTTGGTCTAGGTGCTCCTAACGACAAGTAACCGAAAAATATAGTCCGACCAGTCCTCGTTGTTGAACTTTTTTCCTAGGTTTTTCGATTCGTTTATGATACTTGAAAAATGTGCGGACATGCTATCCAGAGACTCATTTGGCTCCATACTGAATAGCTCATATTTCTATATTAACAGATCTATGTGGTGTTTTCTAACAATGGAAGTAACTTCATAAGCAAATTCAAGGCCGTCCCATATTTCCTTGGCCGTCGAGCACGAAGAGAACCGATCGAATTCATTAGTAGTCATGTCATTCTGCAATAGACTTATAGCTTTGGAATTCTTTTCAGCCTTCTTGTAGTCAGCCTCGATATAGTTATCTTCCTTTTTCTCGTAAGTAGTGCCTTTAGTGGAAGCAACCAAGGTTTTAACTGGTCCGTTTTGGATAATCTTCCAGCACTCCCAATCATAACCTTTCTCATAGTGAGTCATCATGTTTTTCCATAACCCATAATTCTTCCCATCAAAGACGGGACACTTGAGATATTTGAAATCCATTTATCACGTGATACGCAGCGGAATATAAAACGATAAGATAAATAAAAATAGATAGATTAGCCTCTTTGCGGTTAGGCAATCAAGAGCACGAGGCTCTGATACCAATTGAAGAGTCTATCGATCCGAAATACTCAAGAGGGGTGGGGGGGTGAATTGAGGATTAAAAACTTTTACCTACTTTTTCGGTTGTATATGTATAGTTAATTATTTAAAGTTTATTGATTAATCTTTAACTAATTAACTAATTAACGAACAAGAACGAAATAAATAAACAAACTAAAGAGAGAGACGCACGGTTTTTGAAGTGGTTCAGTTTCACAAACCGAAACCTACGTCCGCTATTCTCGATTAATAAATTTAGTACCTTTCTACGGATTACAAATTTACTAACCCAACTCGTACAACTAACCCTAGTTGTAACTCAAGTGAGTACCGTTAAATACTCGAGTGATTAACTTACGCTAATAAGAAAGCACTATTGATTCTACTAAAAGTTCACGTTAATAAACGAGTAAGAAATCAATTAAGCGCTATTATCTTATAATGATAACGAAAGAACGAATGCACAAGTTTATAAACACACGACCTTTTCGAAAACGGTTTTCTCGTATGAAACAAACGGTTTTTGCTTTTGAAAATAAAATCAATTTATGCTTAAAGGTCTTACTTTCAAATGTTGTAAAGTGCAAACTATTTTTAGGAAAGGAAGGCGCATGGCATCGGTTTCTCATGAAACCCTGTAGCCGAAATAATAGATATGTAAACAATCATATCTTTGTTATTTCTTTCCTTAAATTCTTAGGAGATAATAGAGAATATTCCAAAAGATAAATTATTAATTATTCTGCTATTATTCTTTCCTTAAATCATAAGATATGATAAGATTTTCCATAACAAGAATATTTTTATCATAAAAAACCATATTAAGCTAAATATAAAAGATATATTAAAATAATTCTTAGAGAATAAAATCTTAACAATAACAACTTTTATACCCTAGGCTTACACGAAATAAACACGGCCCATAAGTCTCGTTTTTCGTGAAAACCCTAGCTTGAAGTTAGGTTAGATTTTAGGGTTTAAAAGTATGCATTGGTAAAACCCTAATTAGTAATATGGCTCAACTCATAAGTTGATCCAACATAATTACTAATTATAAGTTTAAAATAAAACCACACTCTATATGAATATGGGCTTCCTTATTAAATAAATACTTTTACTAAAACATTTAAAAGAAACAAAAACATTTTTCAAAACCAATTTGAAAACCTCTTGATTCGTGTGTAATATGAACTCAGCATCTCAATGTTATAGTAGAAGAGCTATAACATTGAGCTCTTACACAAGTAATGTTATAGTTGTCAAGCTATAACTTTACTAGTATAAGAAATTCATTCTTATGTTACCATTACGAGATAATCACCTTCACTATTTTAATCTTCTTAGGAGATCTTCGAGTATAGGCTACTTCATCATTCAAGCTTGATTAATCTTTAGATGAACTCCGCCTTCTCATGATGCTTGAATAATTCTCCACGATCTTGTAAAATCTTGATCCGTACTTGAGGGCTTGATAAAATATAATTTTGTATACTTTCATCACAATTCTTTAAGCTTGACAAATGGTAAGTCTAATCTGAAGGGACTAAACAAACGATTACGCGTAACGAGTATATAAAAAGTAAAGCACTGTTGACATCATCAAAACATAAACATATATTCTATATGGCTTAACAGCCTTAAACTTCCATCCTTCTTCTTCACAAATAGAACTGGTGTAACCCAAGGTGATACACTAAGTCTAATGTACCCCTTGTCCATCAACTCATTCAGCTGTTTCTTTAACTCCTCTAACTCCTTTGTACTCATATGGTACGGGGCCTTAGAGATCGGTCCCGTCCCTGGTTTCACTCCACACTGAAATTGATATCTCTCTCGGCGGTAGTCCCGGTATCTCATCTGGAAAAACATCTTGAAACTCTCCCACCACTGGCATCTCAGCTGCTGTCGGCTCTACCATGCGTGTATCTTTCAGATGGCAAAGTATCATTGGACACCCCTTCCTTAAGTAGGACTTCAAAGTGACTGCGGCAATAACTTTGACTTTGGGTTTGACAGCAAACCCACGATAAGACACACTAGCCCCCTTAGGACCTCGTAAAGATACTTTCTTTTGGGGACGGTCTATTCTAGCTTTATACTTACCCAACCAGTCCATCCCGACTATCATCTAAAATCCATCCATAAGAAAATCTAACAAGTCAGCTGGAAGATCAGCTTGCCCCATAACCATGGACACTCTTTTATACAGTTTCCCACATGACACTGACTCCCAGATCGTCTAAAAACTTCATCTTTTACAGACACAAACCCCCCCAAACCCATAGACTTAGCATGACTTGACGATACAAAAGAGTGTGACACCCCTGAATCAAACAAAATAAAAGTAGAAACGTTCTTAAAAAGAAATGTATCGGTGATCTCGTGGGCATCATCCTCCGTAACTTGTTTATCCACCATGAAAATTTTACCTCTACTCTTCTGGCCTCCTCTTTGCATCGTACTAGCTGATGTAGTAGGCTTGGCAACTGACACCTGATTGGCATTAACTATCAGACGCTGATAAGAATTACCCCTATTGCGGTTGGAACCACCGTTATTATTACTCTGCCCACCTTAGTTACTCCACAACCCAGCTGGCCGATTAATTGTATAACTCTGCGTCGGTCCCTGAGAAACGTTCCTCTGGGACTGTCTCTGAAAGCCTCCCCCAACAGCACTAGTACACTCATGCCTCTTGTGGCCAATAACGCCACAGTTAAAACATGCGATGCTCCAACCACTGCTACCACTCGGACCACCACAACTGAAAGAAGATCCTCCACTGAATCGTGACCCAGAAAAATAAGCCTTTGTCTGATTGTGGTTACCACGCTTGTAAACAGATTGAACACCACCATCACTCTCAGCCTTCCTCTTCTCTAAGCTCTTCTCCCCAGTTTCCCTTGCCATTTCAACCAACCTCTCAGCCTGTCTAGCTCTCTGATAGACCTCCTTCACATTGGTAAGAGTCCTTGCCGATAGCTTTTCCATGATCTGGTAAGTTAACCCTTTCTCAAAACGAAATGCTAAGTTCACCGGATTTAGCCCCAGATCTTCAGCATACCTCGAATTCTCGTTGAACTTATGGTAGTACTTTGTCACGGTCATGTCCCCTGCCATCTTAAAAGAATCGAACTCATCACGCATCTTGCTGCGAATATGCTCTGGATCAAACTCATTCCTCATGGCTCTTTTAAACTCGGACCACATGATTGCAGTCTTACCCCATTTCAGATAGATGTCAAAGGCATCGTCTTTCACCTTATTCCACCACTCTCCGGCTAAGTCCCTTAGGTAGAACGTGTTAGAAATTATTAATCTCATATTTCGACATATTCATATATGTTACAATTAATTTAGTCATAAAATTAAGTTAGATCTTATGCATGCAAACATAAATAAGAATAAAGAAGAAATCGTTTTCCTTACTTTGAGTATTCGGATACATGGGCACAAATGAGTTCTCCTACTCACTTGTTCTTGAGCTTTCCTTACAAATGGAAGAACAAGGATCCAAAGATAGAATCCCTCTCAAAGATGAATACCCAAGGTAACCTCTTAAAAGATAAATATTATTTGAACTAGAACAATATAAATCTTACTAAAATTGACCCAAAATATTATTTTTATCTCTTGTAATTTCGGCCAAGAGAGGATGATTTTTGGAGTTTTTATTTCTCTAGTTTTTCTTAAGATATAGAGAGTTTTGTATTTCTTACACTAGAAATAATATGTGAAGTATGAATAAAAAATTAGAGAGAAAAAACTCTCTATATTATCCTTTGAAAACCGGTGGGGAGAGAGGAGAGGAGAGGAGAAGTGAGACAATGCATGGGCAAGTAATTCTTCTCAAGACAAACTAGGTTTGCATGGCTACAAACTAGTTATAATCATTATGCTCTCCACTTAATAATTTAACACAATTTAAACATTGTATTCCCTCCATTTTTTCGGCACTTACATAAAATGGATGGTCCATTTTATGTTTTGTCATTTGTCAATTGTCACATGTTACCAGTCATGTGAATTTGTCATGTATTTTTAACATATTAAAAATCAACGTATTAATAAAAATACGTCATGTACAAAATCGACTTAGTAATTCATAATTACTTGTACCAAAACGGTTTATCAATTATAAATCACAACGTCTTGTATTTATAATAAATTATTCATTCGGTTTAATTTGTTTCGTAAACAATAATTTTATCTAAGTAATAAAACAATTAGATTATTTAGACCGTATCTTATTTAATCGAATTACAATAAGACACGTCAATAATACTCACAAAATCGTCCGTCAATTTTAAGCAATTTAATTAACCCGTATCGACATGCGATCAATTAAATAATCAATTAAGAGAGTTACCCTTTAGGTATGACCTAATGGGATCAACAGATCACCACCGTCGTACGACAGTAATGTCAAACTCTAGTCAGCCAATCATTACCGATATGTGTGAACCAGTTGACTGTAAAATATTACTTTCCACATATATTCTTAAACAGAGATTTAAACATGTGATCATCATGATCAACAGTTGTGATCGCATTATTGTCGGAGGACACATATTCAAACAATCTCCCACTTGTCCTCGACAAGTGTGCATCACCAATTCTCTTGTCCTATTACTATCTCCCACTCAATGCAAGGTGTCTTTCGGGTCGTACTTGCAAGTGATCATATCGAGAGTGGTTTCCTCGATCTGGAGAATAACTGATTGACCGGATTTATCTACCATAGATACCTTCCGAGTGTGGCCACGCATTTCCAATTCTTTACTCCTCGAGTGGCCCTGAGATATTGTTATAACCCTGATAAGGGGTGGACAATTCCTATCGCACTTATTCCCTTTGACTGGCCACAGCCATCATAACGCAAAATATGCCCATTTGACCCCATTTACGAAGGTCGTAGTAACATGAATCAAAGTTAATCTGAAACAGTGCCACCTTAGGCGAACAGTCTTTAGTCGAAAGAATCGACTAATTAGAATACTATAGTAGCTCTCGCCATGACCAAGCTATATAAATTTGCCAGAACTCTATAAGCGGTCATAAGGCCCGACAAAGTGTTCCTAACAGTCTGCCTACGTGATCGACTAGTCATCAGACATGACTCCATCGCACTTGAACTTGCCATCAATCGCATCACACTCTAGTCACTTCGAGACGTCACCTCATGTAAGTGACTATGGGCGAATACAATCGGGTTCACTTTAACGGGGTTCAATTGTCTCTACAACCCGTTTGGATGCAACAAAGTATAAGGTGATTTAATAATAACTCAAACGACGAATGTCGACATCACATTCGGGTAGTCAATACCATATTACAACCTTGTGATGTATATCGTAAGTGTGTAAATACTAGTCGATTTCAATAGAAGTTTAACATACCATGTGTCCATGTGTTCATACTTTATGTAATGCACTTTCCTTTATATTCATGATATCTCTCATAGCATGAACCTTACCAAGTACACATCTAGGTTCTCAATCTAGGTTCATGTTCTTTATCTTGAAAGAACTTTCTTGTTGGTTATCACATAACCAACGAATTGTGGTGGATGATATAACTTGCACTGGTCAAGTGTTCTACCAACTCGCAATGCACTAGGTATACGTTTTGTAGGGTCTTGCAACAATTGTCAAGATAATTAGCCTAGCACTTCTCATAAGTCCTAGCATATTAGAAAAATTAGTTTTGAGTAACTTCTTACTATAACTAAGTATCTTTCCAACTTCTTATTTCTCCTTTTAGCTTGAATAGCTTAGGATTTTCATAAATCCTTACGCGTTTTCGAACTTCAATATGTGCAACTTCTTGTCACATAACAGAGTGTTTTGTCAAACACTAGAATAGCTCATTAGTTCTCCTCGAGAATTCATGACGAGTCTTCTATGGCTTGCCAATGACCCATCATGCTCTTAAGCATATGATTCATTATTGGACATGTGCATGATTATTCTAATGGCGGAAACATTAGTATTCTTTAATCATGTGATCAACCATTCTTAGGTTCAATGAATGACCATGACTGCTTATGGTAATTCCATTTTCATTGACATGAATAACCTACGTTTCTCGTTGATTTGATGTGTATATCTCAATACTTATCCAACATCCCATGATGTGATTGGATTCATCAAAGTCCATTTTCATCCAGAATTGAAAACTCAAACATATCTTTGTGAAAGATAGTATTAGCTCGTCATTCTCAATGAGTAATGAGTTATAAATTTTACAAGATGATTGCTCCCACTAAATTTCATGTCTTCACATGATAATTTCAAACTCCCACTCAATTCCACATGTTACGCAATTGACTACTCAATCGAAACATTCCAAGAATTGAAATACACTTTGCTTTGCCAAGTTATTATGATAAAACCAAATATGTTCCCAACATATCTTTTCAGAATGCTTTTTTAGAAAAGGTTTCAATCTTAGACTTATGAAAAGATATTTTTAATGTCTAACTCATTCATTTTGTAATGATGCGTAGCAATGTCATTATTTAAATGTGAATTTCATTTAATACACGTCCTTCTCAAAATACCCTTTTCCGGAAGGAGTTTTAACCATTTCATTTTCATAATGAGGTTAAGTAATGACACTAGCATGGTTAACAAGTTAACTTAGCTCATGAAGATATCAGCATATCTTTCTTTGCAACTTTTAGTAATAAATCTCATTTATTTTCAAGGATGCAACTTTGTTTCATTTAGGCTCTTAAGTAAATATTTTTATTGAAACTCTTGGTCAAATGTTGTTCATAAACTAGTCAAATCTCTTGTTAAGACTTTTCTTTAGTCATTTTCTTCCAAAACTTTCTTTTGGTCTCCTCGTGTAGTTATCTTAAGAACATATTCTTTTGATTACTTCATTTGGTCTCTTTTGTCATGTAGATCTCATCTATTCGAGACCATAGATCTCATCTATTCGTGTATACTATTTATTTAGGTATACAAATCATTCTTTCTATCGAAGATCTTTTTACTCAAGCATACAAAACATTCTTTGTATTCTTTGTGTCTTAATTTTTCTCCCACTCTATCTTTAGAATAAGTACACTAGATATTCAAAGATAGCTTATGAAACAAAAATAATGATTTTGAAGTATAAGGAGGACTATCTTCATAGATTGACTAATAGTTTTAGATTTGATGAGTGTACTTGGTGATTGACATTCCTTTAGGAGAGTTCATTAACTCAACATTACTTTATAATTGATCATACAGAAGCCTTAAGTTTGTTGACATATAATGAATCCCATCATTATAGGTGTCTATTAGATCACTTTAAGTGGACGATCATATGTTTCTATGTGCAAGCATATAAAGACGAATTTTTATAACAAGGAAATACGATAAAAGGGGTGACTTGGGTTGCAAACCAAGCCACCAAAATCCAAAATACAACAATTGTTTAGAAAGGATCAACCATTTCCATGTCGAACACGGAAATCAAAATAGTTCTAGAAATCCGAAACATAACTCAAATAAGACAATAATAAAAAAAAGTCAAGCTTCATTGGAGGCTACTCCTAGCTCCTTGATGATATCTTAAGCTTGCTTTTCCATTCCCTTGTCTTTGCTTGGAGGAGGCCCTATTTACAATAAAAAGGGGATACATTATCACAACTTTGTATCAAAATACCATAGTTGAATTAGAAACATAAAACAAAGGATAGTCATTTACCTACTGGAGTGATTTTTCCAGCTTTGATGTCACCAAGATACTTGGAACAATTCCTCTTCCAATGTCCAACACCATTACAATAATGACATTTGTCAAGAGGACCCTTCTTGGTCTTGGAAGTGCTAGCTTCAAAAGTCTTAGCCTTGGTGGACATGGGAGCTTGCCTCTTACCCTTCTTCCCATTCTTCTTGAACTTCCCCTTACTCTTGGTGCTTATGAAAAGCACATCCTTAGGTGGGTTAACCTTTAACCCCATGTCTCTTTCAGCTTGCACAAGTAACTTGTGCAACTCTTCAAGAGACACGTCCTTGTCTTGCATGTTAAAATTCACCCGGAATTGAACATATGCTTTGACTTTGGATAAGGAGTGTAGAATCCTATCTACAATGAGTTCTTTGGGGATTTCAACTTTTTGAATCTTCAAAGTCTCGACTAGCTCCAACAATTTGAGCGCGTGAGGGCTAACCTTTTGGCCCTCCTTGAAATCGAGATCAAAGATTATCGAGGCCGCCTCATATTGGACGATCCTCGGAAATTGTGAAAACATTGTCACAAGTTTGGAATAGATTTCATTAGCGGTGCCCATTTTAAAGGCTCTCCTTTGGAGATCCGCCTCCATCGCAAAAATCAACACATTTTTTATTGCGGCAGATTCTTTGTGGTAAGGCTCATATGCTTCCCTAGTGGCGGGACTCGACCTAGCATTAGGTTCGGGTGGAGAGGCCTCGGTGAGGTAACGAAACTTGTCGTCACCTTGGGCTGCTAATTTGAGTTGGGCATCCCAATCGGAGAAATTTGACCCATTCTTTTCAAGTTTACAACGATCCATGAAGGATCGGAGCCATGAAGCATTAGTGAGAGGTGCGGCGTTGGTGTTTGGTGCGGCCATTTGTTATGAGAAATAAAAGTGGTCTACAAAACGAAAATAGAAGAAATAAAACATTTGTCATTTTCACAATAATAATAATACTTGTAAATTTAATTTAAACAAGTTTTATTGCATTTATCTAGTGACCTCTACCCAACTTGATAAATGATTCCAAGACCCAAATTCATATCAACTTAGGGCACGGTGTGCCGAAATACATCCGGAAATCGTCGTGAATACTTTCGTTGAGTTCAATCCAAATTTCGAATAAATGTGTCCATGATCCAAATTTATATTAACTTAGGGCACGGTGTGCCGAAATACCCACTTCCCCTACGTAACAAGGTTTGTACCCCGGTGTGGCCGAGTTCACTCCCTCACGAAATAGGTTTCATGGTTTCTACTTTTTGGTAAGGCTAAATCTCAATTGTTTGTTTTAGCGAGAGGTCATGTCAATTTATTATCTATCACATTTTAAGTGAACTAAAGCGGTGAACTACGATAATTGTAATTGACACGGTCGATAAACTCGATTAAAGTGACAATGCATGTTTTTAGTTATGGCGATATAGCGATGCATGCAACATATAAAATAAAATGCAAAGCATAAATAAAATCCTAGTATGGCCTTCCTAGAATAGCAAATCTTATAAACTATTACAAATTCGGAAACCAACTCCTTTGGTCCCTTGAACTTCGGTCTTGGCACGCATCTCGAGGTAACACCGTCTTCATGGAAACTCCGAGAAATTACAAAGTAATAAATAAAATTATAAATGAATTACATAATTTGCTATTATACATTTGTAATTAAAATAAATCTATTAAGTTACAAAACGGTGATACGAGATCACAATAAATTACAATCGAATCGATATTCCCATACATTTCGGGTAATATCAATTAAAAACTAAGGTCATACTAAGTAAAATTACATAATTCAAAAATTACATAAAAATATAATATGACAATTGATGGGGCATATTCTGCACCTGCTGACCAAGTCAACATGTTGAGCAAGGTCAAAGCCAAAAGACAGCAAGTCAACGTATTAGACAAATTTAACCGACGCAGCTGTCGGCTCCGTCACTGGGTCTCGGTCCGGCAAGAACTAGCCGGCCGAGAGGCATATCCGTGTACTCACATCCAGTCCCCTCGGCATGGAGTCAACCAGGCCTGCCGGCCCGACATGGGTCCCTCGGCCGAGGGTAAGATAGTCTTTCCACCTGCTAGCCACTTGGCCACTACGTGACAAAAGGTGAAAGTCTATAAATACTCCACTTCTCTCATTGAGAAAAGGATCCCAAAAACTAACCGAAAATCTGGTATAAACTCCCTTATCTCTCTACAATATACTTTGCCAAGTTAACACACAACTTATCTCTTTAAGTTTACTGACTTGAGCGTCGGAGTGAGTACGCTCGGTACCAAGCCGAGCCCTCAGTTTGTTCATGCTTACAGGAGAGAGCGAAAAGAAGAGACAAGCAAAGACGTCATTCTACAAGCTTAAGTGGTCATAAATCCTGCTCCGGAATTACACCCGGAACAATTGGCGCCGTCTGTGGGGATAGATACTAAAAGCTAGTCACCTACCTTACAAAAAAAAAACAAAACAAAACCAAAAACCATTCAAAGAGCTAAGAAGATGTCAAAACAACAAGAAATAATTGTGAGTGACGAAACTGCATTCTACCAGGATGACGCGTTCCCTAATTCTGAGATCGGGTAGTCCCCCACCGGCCGAGTCATTGAGCCGGTGAAGTAACGGATGCCAAGAGAGCCAGAAACACCGCTGCCGACCGGCCAAGTCACTGTCATGGGACATGTGGTCGATGCGGCCAAATTGAAGCTATTCCTGGACCTGATGGGTGGTACGCCGGTTACCCCTGTCACGACGATAGGGGCGGCAGCGCCTCCACAGGTGACCAGGGCCCATAAGGTGACTCCGAACAACTTGACCGGAGTAATACAAGGAGCTGGGCATGCTAGGACGACGGCGGAGCCCGTGGTGCCAGTGGCAGACCAAAGTCCTTCCCCCACTCGCGGGAGAACAGCGTCGCCACGACAACAACGAGGCCCGCCCCGAAGAAATGAAAGAAGTCCGACTCTCCAAAGTCGGACAACGAGAAGCCCTTCCCGCCAGATGGAGAGAAGCCGGACTAAGGTTGCGAGGAGCCGATCACCGCGTGTCATTCGACACGTGGTCGATGACCCCTCGCGTCTATGTCCTCGAAGTCTCCGTGCCGACTAAACCGAAGTCGCCGCCCCTATCATACAAAGGGGATAGCGACCCAACCGACCATGCCGAGGCTTTCGAGTCGTACATGTCGGTATGGGAGCAGCCTGATGAGGTATGGTGCCGAGTCTTCCCAACGACCCTGCATGGGATGGCCCAGAGTTGGTACAAGGGGCTACCCAACGGCTCGGTATACTGTTATGCCGACCTAAGGGATAATTTCATAGCCCAGTATGCTTGCAACAAGAGAAGGGCCGTGGAAACATCAGATCTCCTCACTATCCGACAGGGGGACGACGAGTCTCTCCTAAGCTACGTGAAGAGATTCGACGCTAAGGTTCAGCAGATCCGAGAGCTGAACACCGAACTGGCGGCCTTCGCGCTGATGAAAGGCCTCCCGAAAGGCTAGTTCAAAAACGAGCTGATCAAGTGCGAGGACCTTAACCTCGACACCGCCAGAAAGATGGCTGACCGAGCCGTAAAGGTGGAGGAATATCACAAGACCTGGGTAGGCCACAGTGAAGCTGGGCACCCAGAGAGGAGAAGCCGTCGGGATAACGTAGATGAAGGACGCCGTGACGGGAATCGGTCACGGCCTGAGAGATTTAATAGGAAACAGAACTCGGCGGGCGCCGGGGGGAGTTCGGGACCATACACCGTAAGCGGTGCAGTTAGCCTCACCCCCCGGTCAAATCACGGCCGAGGTCTTTGCCCTAAGCAAGAATGAAGGGCGAAATGGGCGAGGCCCCCAAGGCGAGGGGGACGGCGACCTTAGCGCTTTTTGCGATTACCACGCCAAGCCGGCCATAAGACCGAAAAACGCTTCAAGATCCGAGGAACGCCATCGAGGAGCTAATCCAAAAGGGGGCCCTCAAAGAAGTATGTAGCCGGAGGCCCGTAAACAAGCTCCAACGGGCGAATAGAAAATCAGTATTCCAGCAGATGGGAGTGATCCAGGTTGTCATCGGGGGGAACGAGAATGGTGGGTCAGCTAATGGGCACAAACGACACCTGAATGAGCTATACCAAGCCATCAACTTTGTGCCCAAAACAGCGATCCCCGCTTCCACAATCCCCGATATAACCATCGGAAAGAAGGACTACAAAGGAGTCATTGCCCCGCACAGCGACCCGCTCGTAGTCCACCTAGACATAGCCAACCACTTGGTCAAAAGGTGCCTGATTGACATAGGCGCCTACACAAACATCATGTTCAGGGAGTGCTTTCTCAATCTCGGTCTGAAGATTGAAGACCTGAGCCCCTGCACCAACCCGCCATCTGACTTTCTCCGGGGCGGCCTGGTACCCCCGGGGTCAATCGATCACGCCGGATGATGTTTGGCCAAGCCGATGCGGCTAAAAATGTTTTATCTGAGTTCGTGGTTATTGATGGTTCGTCTGCCTACAATGTTCTCATAGGCCGAGTCACTTTGAGCGAGGCCGATGCGGTGATGTCCATCCGGGCCCTGACCTTGATGTACGTCTCGGACCGGGGGGAAGTATTTGTCAGGGGGTGCAACATGCAATCCCTCAAAGTGGCGAAAAAATAAGAGAAAGGGAAGAGCCCATCCTTACAGCGGGAGGGCGATCCGATGCACACCAACGTCGGCATGGTCGAAGGAGCCGAGACCGAGGAAGTGGAAATTGACCCAGGGCGCACCGTAACTGTCGGTGTCGGCCTGGAGCCAAAATTCAGAGCCGATCTCCTAGACCTGCTGAGGAAGAACAAAGATGTCTTCGCATACTCAGCCGCCGAGATGTCAGGCGTGAGCCGGGATGTAATACCTCGTATTTTATATGGTTTATTGAGTCGAGTAATTGTTTGGTCGTATTGATATCGTAGGATTTAGTTATTCGTAAGCTTGTTAAGACGGGTTTAACTGAACGAAATCACGTTAACCAATTCGTTTACCAACCACGCGGACCCATGACGTTTACCCATTTACCCAGGAACGTTTACCCATGACCTATTTACCATTTAACCTAATTTTTAACCTAATTCTACCCTAACACCACAACACCCCACTCCCTCACCCGCCTACCTCATTTCAGCGGCACTTTTCCCCAACCTTCACACATATCGAGAGAGGGAGAGTGAGTGTGGGTGTTGACGGTGCAGCAAGGAAGGCCTTAGGGTGGTTGTTGACGTCAGTGAGCGGCCCTGGTGGCAGTTGTGGCAGTAAGAAAGGTATGAGTACAACCTTCCCCTCTGTTTTTGTATTTCTGTCGGGTTGTTGGTGGCTGTTGCGTGTCTTAGGGAGGGGATAAGGGTGGTTGGTGTCAGGGTAGTGGTAATGGGTGGTTGGCGTCGCCCCTATTGGTGGTGGTTAGGTGGGTTTTAGGCGGTGGAATTGGCGGCAGGAGGTGTTGTCGTCAGGGGTGGTCAAACGGGTTTACATACGGGTTTTCAGGTGGTTTAGATTGGTTAAGATTGGGGTGGCGCCACTGTGGACTCGGGGGAGGTCGAACCGGCGGCGCCACGGCGTCTGGGTGTGCTGCTTGACGGCGAGTAGGGTGGTGGCAGTTTGGCAGGGGATAGGGGTTGGCTGCGGTGGTGGTAAGGAGAGGACAAGGGGTGGTTGGTGAGGCACGGTCTTGAACAGGCCAAAGGGCCCCCTGGTTTGACTCGCCGACGACAGTCGACCCTAGTGGGGGTGGTCGTAGGTGGCTGGGTCAGAGTGGGGGTTTGGTCTGGTGGCTGACACGGTGGAGAGGTGGCGCGTGGGAGCGTGGGAATGCGTGTGAAGGGGGCGGTGTTGAGGACGGGTTGTTTTAGTTTTGAAACGGGTTTTGTCATAGTTTAATCGTTAGATTTATCGTATTCTTAATTAATTTAATTCCCGAGTTAATTAAATAATTGGAGACGGGTTTTGAGTCGGGTTGTTGAGTTGTTCAATGTTTGATTCGGGTTTTCTTAATCGCATAATTCGTTTAATCCTTTAATTATCATTTTGGTTTTAGTTCCGAGTTATTTACAATAAAATAATAATTAATCATAATTAATTATTTAGAGACGGTTTTAATAGAAAATTTACTATATCGGGAAAGTTACCATTTTTGGAAAGTTCTATCTTTAATAACTCTCTATTTTGGGAACGGGAATAGTTAAGTAATTGTTTATCATTATTTATCTTTCAGAGGGCGAACTGTTGTGGAATATTACTGAGCACCCAACTATTTGATTGCGGTATTGAGGTAGGGAAATACACTGGACTTATTACCGTTGTCGTTGAAGTGTGTTGACTTATTTCGTGGTTATTGATTCGTGTTATGATTCATATCCTGGAATGTGTTTGATTGAATTGATCGTATTGAGTATATTATCTTAACATTCGGTAACCGACATGATTTTATGATTGATTAGTTCAAAGATATATATATTGTGTTGCATTAATTTCTTTTGAGCATTCATATGCATTGGAGATGGAGGATGTTGTGGTGATGTGGTGTGGTGAAGATGATGTTGTGATAAGGCCCAGGCGGGTTTTGCAGGACTTGCCCTGGTGTCCTCAGCTGCGAGCTGGCAGATCGGCTACGGTCGATATATAGTCTACCGGGGATCGGTATGGCTGGGCGTTCCGGGTTATGAGATATGAGTTGAGATGGAGATGGAGGTGACGGAGGAACATGCATATCATATTACTTGTTTCATTGTTTTCCCTACTCAACCTCATGGTTGACCCTATGTATTCGTGAACACCTGTGACGACCCAAATATTGGCGAGCAGATTTGACAGGTCTAAGAGATAGGACGGGAGCTTGATGGGCGTGAGACACTGGATCAGAAGACTTAGTAGCTAGATCATTATTTATAAGACTTTCACTTTCATTTATGTTAGTTCCTTGTAATTTTGATGGAAAAGAGATTTTGTAATAATTAAGTTAAAAGTAATTATATAATTTGCCTTGGAGTTTAATTTGTTATTCACTACCTCGGGAAACCGAGATGGTAGCAGTTCGGTTTATTAGGGAATGTCTTGCTAAAGGCTCCTTCATAAACCGGGGTGTTACAAAGTGGTATCAGAGCGAACGATCCTCAGGCCTAAACCAATGAACCCAATGAATGTAGGATGTGTCTAAATAAAATGAACCCCTGGGAATAAACTGTTAGGAGCTCACAGTGCAGTTAAGAAGGCGCCCTTAATACGTGCTCTTTTGCCCTCTCAGTTTTGAACCAGGTAACCCGAGATAAATTGAGTGAATGGGGTAGTTACAAGGAAAACCTTGGATATAATCGAGTTGATGTATACCTTGAGACCCATACATTCTAACCATTCTGCAGGACAACGTTACGGTAAGTGTTTCGTATGAATGATGACGTGATCATATGATGTCGTGGAGATGAGAATAAATTTTCGTGTTCAGTTTAATAATCAATGAAGTGTTGGATTGTGGTAATCGTGAGCGTGGAAATAATTACGAATTGATGATAATTATCTGGATAGATGTTGAATGATGTGTTGATAGTACTACTATGTCTAGTAATATGCGGTTATGTGATCCCGAAGCCATGCTAGTATAGTATTGTGATAGTAATTAGAAACACTATTGACTTGCTTGTTTCTAGTCATAGCGATCGTGATTTGGATGTAAGGAGTAGGTCGAGATGCGAAGGGATTCTAAGGGATAGACATTTACGTAAGTGCAAAGTGTGAGATTTAAGTTGGGATGGGTTAGTGTACATAGTGGGTTCATAAGAGCTTGTAACATAGTAAAGAATGACCTAGTGCTGAAACACGTTTGTTTGATTTTACTCCTTAATTGATCTTGCTGTCATTTCTTTTCTGTTAATTTCCTATGGATGAAAATTTTATGAGAGATATCCTCGTGAGTTAGTGTTCATTTGGCGTTGGTTTCATGTTTATAGGATATACGGATTAGGAGTAATAAATATTTTAGTGGGCTGGGGTCAGGAAGTTCCTGTGCAGTGATGTTTTGACCAACGATTTTGTAAAAATCCTCATTTAATTTGTATAAATGATTTTTGCATAATTCCAACTCCATCGACCAGAAGGTTCGCATACGTTTCCAAATTGATAAGCCACGAAAATTTGTGATGTCTCCATATTAAATGGTAAGTTTTGCAAACTGACCCAAGTTTCCGACCAATTGCTGCCACATACTTGTTTGGACCAACTGAGTTGCAAAATCCTTTAAAAATTGAATTCTTGAACTTTGGACCTCATTCTTTTTATCACGAATTATTAACTCTCTGTATGTTATGAAAAGTAATATAACTCAAGTTTTTGTTGAATGGCTATTTATTCGTGATTGTTGAAAGTTACAACGTGAATCATGACTTGTAAAATGTGCGTTCTATGTTGCGTTTTCATATAATTGTTTGGTTATTTTATGAGCCTTATTAAGGTGACCTTATAATGTTTTATATGATGACAGTAGCACGCATGTTCAGTAGTTATGTATCTTAACGAGTGATAAAATTAAAGTTTAGTTGATAACATTGTTGGCATGATAGTATGAGTGAAATTGAATAGCTTAATTTGATTCTTAATCGAGGCTGAAATATTTTATACGAGTCCAGTTGTTTGCATAAATTACATACGTTTGGCGTGTTGTAATAACTCTGGTGTCTTCATCATATTTGCATAGTGGTCGGATATATGAAAATATCAAACTGTAATGTCATATCTTGGTAAAGTTGATGGCGTTAACTGTTAACTTGATTGTTCTAATATACTCGCATGAATATTTATAATAATTATGTTTAAATGTTACACATGGATGGTAGTAATGAGTATGTCTAAATGTTTACTCATGTAGGATGTCATCTGAATTCTAATGTCTTTTATGTGAGTCTGTGTGCCTATAGTTATACTTATTACTTTCATTGCATTAACCTATTTTAGTTGAACCTAAACTTATGATATGATAACAAAACAGTGTTGTTATTCCTTATGGGATATGCTCGTTATTATATTGTCACAAAATACTAAAGTGAGTTTTGCAATTGTATGGGCGTGATATGAAGGAAACTGTTTGATGTAGCACGACATTTGACATATCTATATTTCCGAGTCGTTGCTATCAATTATAATCTAACGAATATTGTTTATGATAACTATGTTGACAATTATAATGGGATAACCCTTTGATTATCCACATGTTATGTGTATGTTTAAATGATAGTCGTTATAGTTACGTTTAATTGAGCCGCGAGTTGCCTATTTGTTTAAACCGTGCAAACCAGAGGACTTGTTCACCTTGCTAATCTTTGCCATAGATAATGTTTTACAAGTTATATGATGGTATATGTATATGTTTAGTCTAATTATGCGATGTCTTTGTTTTGCTGAAAATGAGTTGTACTAAGTTGCTGGACACAACTGAACGATATGGTTGCTAAAATGTTAAACATATGGGTGATAATGGAAGTAATGTAGTGTTGTCATGGATCATATGTTGTAACTTTTATTGGGAAATATGTTTCAGAATTTATATCAAACAAATTGACTAATTCGTGTTGTATGTCTGATGAGTCAAAAGGTTTGGATTACGTGTTATGTTTTCTATGGTTTCAAGGTGTTTAAGTAGTGCATATGCACCGCATGTTTTAATACTCCTGGTGATTTATTAGTAGTAGGGCGGAATGAATGCACATATGGTTCAATTGATCGGAATTAGTAATAGTTTTGACTTGGGAGAGGAATTCGGTGGGGTCAATGTTAGATTGTATGCTGGTTTACGTGTATTCTTGCGGTTGATCTTTCTAAGGTTGTTGTTCTCTGGTAGATAATGCGAACTGTGATGATCCTGGGTTGACCAAAACCCTGGTGCTACAACAGTTACCCCGAAAACTTATTATATAACTTTCGCACACTTAAACCTCGTGAATGAATCCTTTATCTTAACACCCTTCTACGGTAACACCCTTGTGTCTTAATTTGTTTAACTTTCCACTTTGTAGGATGGATCCCTACAATGTACACCCGCGAGACTGTTGCATGTCACTTGATGTTGACTTTAATGAGCATTGTGAGAAACTTTGTGCTGCCATGGACAAGTATGGCCATAATGGGCACCCTGAGTACTTAACTAATACTCAGTTAAGAGCGTATACCCTTATCGATACTATCCCTAACTCTGGAATATTAAAGGACAACAAACACTTCTATATGAGAGAGTTGTCCACCCATTGCATGAGGCTATGCCATGACCCCAATTACTGCGGCGGGGCCAGATACCCGCCCGAGCATACCTTTGACTTTATAGCAGGCGACCTGAGATACGAATTTTACGCTAATGTATCTGATGCCGAAAGTACGACTGAACTACCCATGCCAGACTTTGGGGAAGAGGTGAACCAGGAAGGGAATGACATAGAAGTCACCAGAATCAGAGGAAGCGCGACCTAAGGACCGTTAGGTTAGGGTTAGTAACACCATGATCGGTCTGTTGTGGAGCCGTGTAAACCTTTGGCTCCTTTCTTGTTGTTCTTTAGTTTGATGTTGTATTTTAAGGCAAGCATGGGCTAAGTAATAAGTGTTACTTGATGACAATCAGTTAATTTCATAATAAAACCTTGTTTTCGACTTTAATGTTACTGCGCAATCTCTTATCATGTGTTCTCTTCTGTTACATGTTGTTGACAGTGATTTTGTTGCATAGGGATATGAAATTTGAAAAGAGGTTACGAGGACGTAACCATGTTTTTAGTTGGGTAGGTTTGTAAAATCTTAATGTTTATGTTGCACTTGTTTATAGATTGTGGTTTTGATCAAGTTGTAGATCGTGGTTTTGATCAAGCTGATGTTTCGTTGCGTGGTACCCATACAAATGAGTTCTCTATGTTGTGTAGTTAAACTGCTGCTGTTATGGTGCTCTGATAGTTTGCATGAGTTCATGAGTGGTGATAGGTTTGCATGAAGTAAGTTCCGGGACGTAACTTTCTTTTTAGGAGGGTGGAATGTAACATTTTGTTTTATGGGCCTAAATTCATGAGTTCTTATATTAGAAAATCTGTTTTGGTAACCACGGTGATGCGTGGAGGTCTGATAGATGAGCGAACTTCGGGACGAAGTTCATTTTAAGGGGGGAAGACTGTAATACCTCGTATTTTATATCGTTTATTGAGTCGAGTAATTGTTTGGTCGTATTGATATCGTAGGATTTAGTTATTCGTAAGCTTGTTCAGACGGGTTTAACTGAACGAAATCACGTTAACCAATTCGTTTACCAACCACGCGGACCCATGACGTTTACCCATTTACCCAGGAACGTTTACCCATGACCCATTTACCATTTAACCTAATTTTTAACCTAATTCTACCCTAACACCACAACACCCCACTCCCTCACCCGCCTACCTCATTTCAGCGGCACTTTTCCCCAACCTTCACACATATCGAGAGAGGGAGAGTGAGTGTGGGTGTTGACGGCGCAACAAGGAAGGCCTTAGGGTGGTTGTCGACGTCAGTGAGCGGCCCTGGTGGCAGTTGTGGCGGTAAGAAAGGTATGAGTACAACCTTCCCCTTTGTTTTTTATTTTTTCTGTCGGGTTGTTGGTGGCTGTTGCGTGTCTTAGGGAGGGGATAAGGGTGGTTGGTGTCGGGGTAGTGGTAATGGGTGGTTGGAGTCGCCCCTATTGGTGGTGGTTAGGTGGGTTTTAGGCGGTGGAATTGGCGGCAGGAGGTGTTGTCGCCAGGGGTGGTCAAACGGGTTTACATACGGGTTTTCAGGTGGGTTAGATTGGTTAAGTTTGGGGTGACGCCACCGTGGACTCGGGGGAGGTCGAACCGGCGGCGCCACGACGTCTGGGTGCGCTGCTTGACGGCGAGTAGGGTGGTGGCAGTTTGGCAGGGGATAGGGGTTGGCTGCGGTGGTGGTAAGGAGAGGACAAGGGGTGGTTGGTGAGGCACGGTCTTGAACCAGTGCCAAAGGACGGCCCGGGGTTTGACTCGGCGACAGTCGACCCTAGTGGGGGTGGTCGTAGGTGGCTGGGTCAGAGTGGGGGTTTGGTCTGGTGGCTGACACGGTGGAGAGGTGGCGCGTGGGAGCGTGGGAATGCGTGTGAAGGGGGCGGTGTTGAGGACGGGTTGTTTTAGTTTTGAAACGGGTTTTGTCATAGTTTAATCGTTAGATTTATTGTATTCTTAATTAATTAATTTAATTCCCGAGTTAATTAAATAATTGGAGACGGGTTTTGAGTCGGGTTGTTGAGTTGTTCAATGTTTGATTCGGGTTTTCTTAATCGCATAATTCATTTAATCCTTTAATTATCATTTTGGTTTTAGTACCGAGTTATTTACAATAAAATAATAGTTAATCATAATTAATTATTTAGAGACGGGTTTAATAGAAAAGTTACTATATCGGGAAAGTTACCATTTTTGGAAAGTTCTATCTTTAATAACTCTCTATTTTGGGAACGGGAATAGTTAAGTAATTGTTTATCATTATTTATCTTTCAGAGGGCGAACTGTTGTGGAATATTACTGAGCACCCAACTATTTGATTGCGGTATTGAGGTAGGGAAATACACTGGACTTATTACCGTTGTCGTTGAAGTGTGTTGACTTATTTCGTGGTTATTGATTCGTGTTATGATTCATATCCTGGAATGTGTTTGATTGAATTGATCGTATTGAGTATATTATCTTAACATTCGGTAACCGACATGATTTTATGATTGATCAGTTCAAAGATATATATATTGTGTTGCATTAATTTCTTTTGAGCATTCATATGCATTGGAGATGGAGGATGTTGTGGTGATGTGGTGTGGTGAAGATGATGTTGTGATAAGGCCCAAGCGGGTTCTGCAGACTTGCCCCGGTGTCCTCGATTGCATAGTGGCATATCGGCTACGGTCGATATATAGTCTACCGGGGATCGGTATGGTTGGGCGTTCCGGGTTATGAGATATGAGTTGAGATGGAGATGGAGGTGAGGGAGGAACATGCATATCATATTACTTGTTGTTTCATTGTTTTCCCTACTCAACCTCGTGGTTGACCCTGTGTATTCGTAAACACCTGTGACGACCCAAATATTGGCGAGCAGATTTGACAGGTCTAAGAGATAGGACGGGAGCTTGATGGGCGTGAGACACTGGATCAGAAGACTTAGTAGCTAGATCATTATTTAGAAGACTTTCACTTTCATTTATGTTAGTTCCTTGTAATTTTGATGGAAAAGAGATTTTGTAATAATTAAGTTAAAAGTAATTATATAATTTGCCTTGGAGTTTAATTTGTTATTCACTACCTCGGGAAACCGAGATGGTAGCAGTTCGGTTTATTAGGGAATGTCTTGCTAAAGGCTCCTTCATAAACCGGGGTGTTACACGGGAGGTGATCGTTCACAAGCTGAACGTACTCTCCACCGCTCGCCCTGTCAAGCAGAAGATGAGGAACTCCTCGGCCGAGAAGGATGAGGCCATCAAAGCCGAAGTAGACAAACTATTAGCGGCGGGCTTTATCATGCCTTGTACTTACCCTGAGTGGCTAGGAAATGTTGTAATGGTGAGGAAATCGTCCGGGGCGTGGAGGATGTGTGTTGATTTTACCAATCTTAATAAAGCGTACCCTAAAGATTGTTATCCTTTGCCTCGAATAGATAGTTTAATTGACGCAACGGCAGGCTACACCATGTTAAGCCTGCTAGACGCCTTCTCAGGGTATCATCAGGTGTTTATGGCCGAAGAAGACATGCCTAAATGCGCATTCATCATCGGTAACGGCACATACATGTATAAAATGATGCCGTTCGGTTTGAAAAACGCCGGCGCAACTTACACTAGGCTGGTGGACAAAGTGTTTCAAGATCAAAAAGGGCGAAACATCGAGGCTTACGTCGACGATGCTATTGTAAAAAGCAAGTCTGACAGCGAGCACTTGGCCGATTTGAGCGAAACATTTTGTTCACTATGGAAATATAAGATGAAGCTTAACCCAATGAAACGCAACTTCGGTGTCCGGGCCGGCAAGTTCCTCGGCGTGCTTGTCAGCGCCAGGGGAATTGATGCCAATCCAGAAAAAGTACAAGCAATACTAGACCTGCCGAAGCGAGAAATCGAAAAGAGGTTATGATGTTGACCGGCAGGATGGCGTCTCTCGCCCGCTTCATCTCTCGGTCGGCCGACAAGAGCACTCCTTTCTTTAAAGTGCTGAAAGGGAATAAAGACTTTAGCTGGGGGGAAGAACAGAGAACGGCTTTCAAGCAACCGAAAGCCCACCTTCTAACTCTCCCGACCCTGTCCAGGCCGACGCTGGGGGAGACGCTATATCTATACTTAGCAGTTACCTCGGCCACAGTCAGTGCCGTAATCGTCAGGGAAGAAAACAAGCAGCAACACCTAATCTACTTTATCAGCCATACACTACTGGCCGCCGAAAGAAATTATCCACTTATCGAAAAAGCAGCCCTCGCCGTCATCGTTGCCGCAAGGAAGTTAAAACCCTACTTCGACGCACATCCCGTGACGGTCTTAACCGACCAGCCATTGGAGAAAGCGTTGGAAAAATTCGAAAAATCCGGCAGACTTACCAAATAGGCGGTGGAGCTCTCCGGCTTTGGCATTCAGTACAAGCCGAGGCCTTCGATAAAGGGGCAAGCGCTTGCAGACTTCCTGGCTGAGTGCACATATCAAGAAGAATCACATCCCGGTGTGTGGGAAGTGTATACCGACGGGTCCTCCACGGCGAACAACTCAGGAGTCGGCATCCTTATCACCAGCCCTAACGGGGACGAGTTTGAGTACGCCTTGAAGTTTACCTTCTCGGTCTCAAACAACGAATCCGAATATGAGGCGGTGATAACTGGAGTCGAGTTAGCTAGAGCTGCCGGGGCGGAGCATATTGTGTTGAAGACAGATTCGCTCCTAGTGAGTAATCAAATCAGAGGAGAGTATGAGGCTCGAGACGATGGGATGGTAAGGTACCTGGAAAGGGTAAAAGCTGACACCGCAAAATTGAAATCTTTCCAAATACAGTGGATCCCCAGGTCCGAGAACAACCGAGCCGACGCTCTCTCAAAACTTGCCGGTTCAAGCATCAAGAATGTCAGTCGAACCGTGCTGGTGGACATCAGGAATGCTAAAAGCATAACTGAGACCGTCGGCATGGTGGGCGACATCGAAGCCGAGACGACGTGGATGACTCCGATAATGAAATACAAACTGACAAAAGAGTTACCGGAGGACCGCAGTCTCTCTCAGAAGATAAGAAGGATCGCCGCAAGGTACTTGGTATTTGAAGGAGAATTGTACAGAAGGTCCGTAATAAGACCACTCTTGAAATGTGTCGGCCTAGCCGACGCGGAGTTCATACTGACAGAGATTAACGAAGGCATCTGTGGACATCACATGGGAGCGAGAACGCTAGCCCACAAAGCTCTCCGAGCCGGCTACTTCTGGCCTACCATGCTGAAAGATTCCAGGGCCAAAACCAAGAAGTGCAAGAATTGTCAGATGCATGCTCCGGTAATACATGCTCCTTCCCGAGACATGCAACCGGTACTTAGTCCCCTACCATTTGCACAATGGGGGATGGATTTACTAGGACCATTTCCGACGGCCTCCGGAGGAAGGAAGTACCTGATCGTCGCCATTGACTACTTCACCAAATGGGTCGAGGCTGTCGCTGTACCTGCCAAGACCACGGCGGCCGTAAGAAAGGTGATTTGGGAGAATATCATAACTCTTTTTGGGTTACCCCAAATCATGGTATTTGACCACGGCCGAGAGTTTTGGAGTGACATGGTGATGAATTGGCTGGAAGAGCTCGGTATCAAATTCGCATACTCCTCCGTCTGCCACCCTCAGAGCAACGGGCAGGCAGAGGCAGCTAATAAAACAATATTGAACGAGTTGAAAAAGAAGGTTGAAGATCTAAAGGGAAGATGGGCTGATGAACTACCCGGCGTCTTGTGGTCACTTTGAACCACGGAAAAAGAAGCAACAGGGTACAGTCCATTCCACCTAGTCTATGGGTCTGAAGCCGTCCTGCCAATTGAAGCAGCGGTGCCGACATTTAGAACGCAAACCTTTGACCCAGTCGAAAATGAGGAAGGCCTGAGAGCCTCCTAGACTGGTCGAAGAAAGTCGAGATACGGCACGGCTCAACTTGGCAGTGTATCAAAACCGAATGAGAAGAGCATACAACCGTAGGGTCCACAAAAGGGACTTAAGAGTAGGAGATCTAGTCCTATGAAAGTTGGCCGCAACAAACAAAGGAAACATCCATGGTAAAATGACGGCCAACTGGGAAGGACCCTACAAAGTGGTTGAAGAAATGAGGCCGGGGACATACCGGCTAACAGACATGGAGGGTGTTCCTCTAATGAGCCACTGGAACACAGATAACCTTAGAAAATACTTCATATAGCGGCGGAGGTGTCCGAGACCGTTGTGGGCACCCCAACGCGTGATTATATCTAATGAAGAGTGATCCAAGTTTTCCATCAAAATGAAGAGTCCCCTCCGTAGTCGTACCAAGGTAGACGCCACGGCCAAAGCCGGGCAGTCACCGCAATGGCAGTTGATACTCGCGAAAGCGACCAACATGCTTAGTAGACGCCAACCGGGCAGTCACTACCATTGTAGTTGATACTCGCGAAAGCGACTAACATGCTTAAGAACGTATAAGTACAGTTGAGAACGCAAATCTGACTGCCCCGGCCAATCCGGGAGTGGCAGAGGAAGCGATCAATATGTCTATAGATACGAACGCTGTCGAGCCGTAACCTCGATTGCCTCGGCCAAAGCCGGGAGTGACGGGGAACAACGACCGATACGCTAACATGTTCACAACGGCAGTTGGGAAGCGCAAATCTGACCGCCTCGGCTAAGACCGGGAGTGGAGGAGGAAGCGACCGACATGCCAACATGTTTAAAAACGTTAAGTACAGTTGAGATACGCATCTAACCGCTCGGCCAGGCCGAAGGTAAAACGAAAAGCGCTCAATATGTTAAAAACGTAAGAAGACAACTCAATGGAGAATGAGATCAAAGCCTCGGCCAAGCCGGAGGCAAATAAACAAACTTTATTGAAAAATGTTTACAAGGCAAAACAAAGTCGACGGCCGTCCCCATAGGGATAGCGTAAACACAACCTACCAAAGTTTATAAAAAAAAAAAAAGGTACAACAAAAGGTTACAAACATAAGACTTGAAGCGCCAAAAGGATGGCAGGGAGGAAAGGCTCAATAGTTGGCCCCCAAACAGCTGAAGCTGTCAGAGGGGCCGGGTGAATTTGGTGACGACCGCCCATCTCCCTATGCTTGTTGTCGTCGCCCCCGGCAAAGAGAGAGCAAAGATCACCAACGGTGGGCGGCCCAGAGGAAAGCTTGACAACTTCACTTTCCTTTGCCCTCTCAGCCTCCTCTCTGGCCTCCTTCATCTTAGCATCCCGGGCCGCCTTCTCCGCAGCCTCCTGAGCGGCCTTCGCCGCCTTCGCCTCATCCGTGGCCTTGGCCTTCGCAGCAGCGGCCTTCTCATCCAGAAGTCGGTCAAAATCTTGCCACGGGAAGGAGCCTTCAGGAACGAGCTCTTTAATTTCATCCCTGGTAGCATCTTCAGCTTGGTCCCGGTACTGGGCACACATGTCAGGGATGATGACGGTCTTCAGCGTCTCAATGTCCTTCTCCCTCTGAGCAAGGATAGCCTTTGTGTTCTTATGCTCCTTCGCCTTGGCCAGATGCAATGACTTCCATCTTTCCCTCTGCTCAACCATGGTATTATAACCGCCCTGAAGTTTGTCTCACTCCTCCCGCAGCCTCAAGCTTGGCTCTCTCGGCTAGGACCGCCTTCTCAGCGTCCTCCCTAAGCTTTCGCTCAGCGAGGAAGTCCTTCATGGCGGCCTGGATGTCCTCCTTCGACCTCTCGGCCTCCTTCTTAGCAGCGGCAAGCTCGAGCCTAAGCCGTTCAAGCGCAGGGGCAGCTCGAGCCATGACCTTTTCTTGCTCCATAATATGATTACCGGCTAGTTCAACCCACTTCACCAGCCTCTTGGACAACCTTATGCCTTCCGCCCTAAGCTGAGCGGGGGAAACCTTCTGGGATGAGGAGTCGACGGCAACATTTTGATCGCCCGTCTGCACAAGCTGCTTCTCCAATTGTCGTTCAGTGAGAACGACAGCCGGCGACGGCTGATCTACAAAAAACCCAGACAAAGCATCCATGTCAACATTCATTGACATGTCAGAGAGCCTGTCATCAGGAATGCCTAAAGAACCTGCTAAACCGAGCCATGGGTTAGATCCGTACCCGCCCCGGCCTTCTTGGACAGAGGGCCTACCGACCCTTTTCTTTCCTCGCCAGAATCAGCATAAAGCAGCACAGCGCCGCCTCTTTCTCTTATTTGAAGGAGGAGGACCCTCCACAACGGTGACCTCCTCTTCAACATCGACGACCACCTGCTCCTTTTGAACTACGGGGATTGAAGATTGAGCTGGAGTTGACGTCGTTGCCGCCGTAGACGTTGTTTTTGGTCTCCGGCGCGGCACGTTACCGCCAATCTCCGCTCGAGTCGCCGCCACATCCATTGCCTTCATCGCCTGCTCTATAAGCTCGTGGCGCGGCCGGTCTGCGATCACGTGGCGCGGCCTTAGGATGTAGCTCAACAACTCTCCCGCCCTGGTCGAGTCCCAACCTTTTTAGGATAGAGACGGAGAGATCCCGGCCAAATCGATCTGCAAGAAACAAAGCAAGAGTTAAGTCAAAGAAGTAAACCGGGCAAACATGAAGCATAAAAAAGCAAAGTGGGCCTCACACCGACCCCACTCACCCCGGGCCGAGGGCCGGTATGAGGCCGACGTGGCAAAGCACTGCGTCTTGAAGGACGATCCGCGTCGGGGCATCCATCCCTTCGGCGTGCCATCCTTCTCGCCTCGAAATGTGCTCATTGCCCGCTCTTCGTCCTCCTTAAGATAGACCTTCTTGGTGTCCATCTTAAGCTTATTCCGGGAGGCATATCTATCATGCTCCCCCTGACTCTCACACCGCAAGTTGACGCGGCTCTGGAAGGACCGGGGCAGTGGATAGTCCTCCGGCACCTCAACATATACCCACCGCCCCTTCCAGTCCTTGCAAGAGGTCACCGTAGACGGTCACGTAACCCGCTCCGTCTCGCACGCCGTACCACCCCGTGCCACCTAGGGTAGTCTGCCGAAGATGATGAAGCCGGCGGAACAGGTTAACCGTTGGGGCCTCCCCCTTAAAGAGACAAAGCCACACGAAGCCAATAATAGTCCTAATGGCCAACGGATGCAGTTGTGCCACGGCGACGTTCATGGCTTTGATTATGGCGGCGACGTGTTCATTAAGAGGAAATCGGAGCCCATACTCCAGATGTCCGATGTACACGCCGATACAGCCTCCGGGAGGGCAACATACTGCCTGATCACCCTCAGGGACAACAATTCTATACCCCCTGCCGAAGGAGTAATGGTCTTCAAAATGATCCGGACCGGAACAACTAGCGAACTTATTCGTCCAAACACGATCGATTGATCGAAAGAAGCTTCGCCGTGCCACGAATAACGCGGCCTCTCTGAGTCGGATTGGGTCTCTTCATCATCATCATCATCGAAACCCTCCAAAAATTTCTCCTCAATTTCAGGAGAAGGCGACTTGGGACCCCCAAACCCTATCGGGGTGACAACCAGTGGCTCCTGTTCATCACGACGCGACGGTTCGCCCCCCGGCGCAGACGTACTGGGTTGAGCATCAGCAGAAGACATGGTGACAACAATTATTTAAACAAGTAAAAAGTTGGGAAAAATTTGTTTGTTTACCTTGGAAGAAAGTGTTACGCCGAGTTACGCTTTGAAGACTAGAGAGAAATTTCTTCGAAAAAGCTAAGAGAGAGGAAATTTTTTGAGAAAATGAAGTTTGATAGCCAAAATGAGGGGATAACTGCTCTATTTATAGAGCAAAACCCATTCAGTGGACCAATCAGAGCAAAGCCCATGAAGCGTCCACCAATCAGCACCAAGCCACGTGTCAAGCATGCAGCCACGGAATGTCAATCGACATACAGTAACAAATCTTCTTCGACACGCTCCTTGGTATCTACTTGCTAACGGCCAGCTGATCAACCAAGCTTGGTAGCACCGGCCGGGGCAATCAAAAGCACACGACACTCTCAACCTTGGTCTCGGCCAGCGCCATTTTTCTTTTCCACATTGGATGTCCATTACACAACCATGTGGAGGGGGGATATGGTACGGCCTGAACAGAACCAAGACGAGGAAGAAGAAGCCGAGGAAGAAGCTCAACATGCACAGAATACGCTCAACACTCATCGAAAGTCCATACCACGGCATAGACTACGCTGGGGGCAAATTGATGGGGCATATTCTGCACCCGCTGACCGAGTCAACATATTGAGCAAGGTCAAAGCCAAAAGACAGCAAGTCAACGTATTAGACAGCCTAACCGACGCAACTCGTCGGCTCTGTCACTGGGTCTCGGTCTCAAGCAACTAGCCGCCGAGAGGCATATCCGCGTACTCACATCCAGTCCCCTCGGCATGGAGTCAACCAGGCTTGCCGGCCCGGCATGGGTCCCTCGGCCGAGGGTAAGATAGTCTTTCCACCTGCTAGCCACTTGGCCACTTGGCCACTACGTGACAAAAGGTGAAAGTCTATAAATACTCCACCTTCTCTCATTGAGAAAAGGATCCCAAAAACTAACCGAAAATCTAGTATAAACTCCCTTATCTCTCTACAATATATTTTGCCAAGTTAACACACAACTTATCTCTTTAAGTTTACTGACTTGTGCATCGGAGTGAGTATGCTCGGTACCAAGCCGAGCCCTCAGTTTGTTCATGTTTACAGGAGAGAGCGAAAGGAAGAGACAAGCAAAGACGTCATTCTACAAGCTTAAGTGGTCATAAATCCTGCTCCGGAATTACACCCGGAACAACAATGATAAAACAAATGCAGCATTATAATATGTAAGAACATGCCCAATTTTATGCTAAATCGCCTTTAAGGAGCCAATATCGTATATTAATCGGTTTTTACGGATTGGCGTGATCTAACCTTTTAAAATCACAATAATTACATAAAATCATATTTATGTATTAGTTAATTACCCTAACCATCTTATGACTCAAAATTAGTCTCCACTAACATATTGACAATAAATAACTTATATTTCTTAAAATTGTTCATAAATGGACTCAAAAATACAATATTATATCATAAACTTCAAATAAATCATTAAAAATTTCAAATAAATTCAAAATTTGAAATTTAAACTCATGAACATTCTGTAAAAATACCATGACACTCATAATGCTCAAAAACTTAGGTTAAAAAGTTCGAAAATTTATCGAGAAAAACAATGTTGCGGTTTATCGGATTTATCAATTATTACCATAAAAATATGAGAAAATTATTTTTATTACCTTTTCACTTTTAAATCTGAAAAATATGATAAAATGCAACATGTGACATTTTCCTTTAGTCATGAAGTATGTTTTAGCAATTTTTACTAATTAAAGTCACTATTTATGTGATGTTTCATAAAAAATTCATAAATCATGCATAAAGACTTCATTATAGCCAAATATTTTACACACATCTTGTAAAACTGCATGTGACAACATACTAAATGTCTATGACCAGATTCGAAATAAATCTCATATTAACCTATTTTTCCATTTAAATATGATTTTAACTTGAAAAATCCATATTCCGAGCATAACAACTCATTTTATTATGAAAATTTACATGCCATCAATATATAATATATGTGAAAACATATCCAAAAACCACTAGAAAAATTGAAGTTTAGCTATTTTTAGTCCAAAAATGACTTTTTAAACATAAAAATCACATTTTAATGCCATTATTATTAAAAATGAACAATAAAATCCATAAATAAACCAAAATATCCTAAAAACATTTTAGGACCAGAAACTTTAACATGCATAATAAATTTCGTGATATATCATAATAATCACAAATTTATAAGTTTTATTTGTTAATCGTATAACTCGGAAAAACAATAACCGATTTGCATGCAAACAACCTAAGGCTCATGATACCGCTTGTTAGAAATTATTAATCTCATATTTCGACATATTCATATATGTTACAATTAATTTAGTCATAAAATTAATTTAGAACTTATGCATGCAAAGATAAATAAGAATAAAGAAGAAATCGTTTTCCTTACTTTGAGTTTTCGGATATATGAGCACAAATGAGTTCTCCTACTCACTTGTTCTTGAGCTTTCCTTACAAATGGAAGAACAAGGATCCAAAGATAGAATCCCTCCCAAAGATGAATACCCAAGATAACCTCTTAAAAGATAAATATTATTTGAACTAGAACAATATAAATCTTACTAAAATTGACCCAAAATATTATTTTTATCTCTTGTAATTTCGGCCAAGAGAGGATGATTTTTGGAGTTTTTATTTCTCTAGTTTTTCTTAAGATATAGAGAGTTTTGTATTTCTTACACTAGAAATAATATGTGAAGTATGAATAAAAAAATTAGAGAGAAAAAACTCTCTATATTATCCTTTGAAAACCGGTGGGGAGAGAGGAGAGGAGAGGATAAGTGAGACAATGCATGGGCAAGTAATTCTCTCAAGAAAAACTAGGTTTGCATGGCTACAAACTAGTTATAATCATTATGCTCTCCACTAAATAATTTAACACAATTTAAACATTGTATTCCCTCCATTTTTTCGGCACTTACATAAAATGGATGGTCCATTTTATGTTTTGTCATTTGTCAATTGTCACATGTTACCAGTCATGTGAATTTGTCATGTATTTTTAATATATTAAAAATCAACGTATTAATAAAAATACGTCATGTACAAAATCGACTTAGTAATTCATAATTACTTGTACCAAAACGGTTTATCAATTATAAATCACAACGTCTTATATTTATAATACATTATTCATTCACTTTCAATTGTTTCCGTAAAAAATAATTTCATCTAAGCAATAAAACAATTCGATTATTTAGACCGTATCTTATTTAATCAAATTACAATGAGATACGTAATATTACGTCCAAAATCTTCCGTCAATTTTAAGTTATTTAATTAACCCGTATCGTAATACGATCAATTAAATAATCAATTAAGAGTGTTACCCTTTAGGTATTACCTAAGGGGATCAACAGATCACCACCTTCGTACGACAGTAATGTCAAACTCTAGTCAGCCAATCATTACCGATATGTGTGGACCAGTTGACTGTAAAATATTACTTCCCACATGTATTCTTAAAATGAGATTTAAACATGTGATCATCATGATCAACAGTTGTAATCGTATTATTGTCGAAGGACACATATTCCAACAGAACGCAGCTTGTTCTACCTTAAACACATGTGGACAATGCACCATCCCAAGGATATTATCCATCTCACGAAGCAAATTGTCGAGCGGAATCGGCGCACATGTACCCACATAGTTAGTGGGGTTGAAACGAGATATGGTAGTACTCATTTTGGAGAAATATACCCTAGTCTCCTTATCTTTCCCCATCCTCTTGAGGGTTTCAGTGAGCGCATCTTGGTGCTCAAGCATTTTGGAAATATCCTCAATGCTCATCTCTTGAGCCTTAATATACGCGACTGATCACTTTGGCGGCATATCTTTCAGCTATAAAAGGGAGATAAACGTAAGCACATAGCCTACGACTCAAAGCAATTATGACCCGCACAAAGACAAACTCGATCGAGTACTCACACATACTCGATCGAGTAGGAGTCACTCGATCGAGTAACCTACAGACTCGATCGAGTACCCTAACTCCAGAAGCTGTCTAGAACTGACATAAAACATACTCGATCGAGTAACTAACATACTCGGTCAAGTACACGACACTCGATCGAGTACTCCCCTTACTCGATTGAGTAACTCGACTCCAGTAGCTACTGCCCAGTACGCTAAAATACCAACTAGATCGAGCCATGCTTACACGATCGAGTTCCCCCTATTCGGTCAAGTCATACTCACGAATTATACTACCCGTATGCTTATACATGTATAACTTCAACATATAAAAGAATATACAATATCACATTCCCCTACTCACATGTTACTAATATAACCAAACATGATAAAATTCACCTTCCATCAAATAAACATGCTCTTAACATGAAATCCATACTCTTATGCAAACACTTACTTCACCTTTTCCATCCAACTCATCCATTTCAACTAACACTTCATCCAACATATGCATATGAAACAATAGTAAACAAGTAGCGATCTCATGACACCCCCTAGTGACCGCCTCAAAGTTACAAGGGCAAGTTCGCGAATTTAGGACGCCTCCCACGCCTTTGCAGTAGCTCCTAAAAACTCCTACCCGGGTTCATTTTAATTTGACTCTCTACATTCGTTAGGTTCATTGGTTACAGGTTCCAAAATCATCTCTCTGATACCACTTTGTAACAACCCCATACACCAAGGGGCCTTACCAAGACCACCCTAGCACATGGAGATGCTACCATCTAGGTTACCCGAGGTATAGTAATCAAAGGAGACCATAAAGAAACGTACTTTAAGTTTGAAAGTTTAATGTGCGAACAAATTAACCAAAACTAAAAAATAAAATACAATCGTCTCAAACTGAATCCAATCTAAAATAAAAACTGTCATAACAAATCAGCGGAAGACAAAAAGACTCGGACTAGTGATGACTCCATCCCCAGCTAGATCTCGCATGTACTCCAAAGAAATACCTGATAATCAACTACTCACCATCCCCAAATGGATCACCACAGTTTTCAAAACATTGAAACAGGGTAAATTACTGAATAAACAAGATAAGTAAACAAAAACATCCAATTCTACAAACACATTCCTCCAACTCCATCTCATCACCAATCACTTGACTACACCCTAAAGTGTGTAGTCCTACCAGAATACCCATCGCAACAGATATTCTACTCCACCAGTGGGGACCGCAGTCGGACCACCTAAGCCCTGCTCAAAACCATAAAGCGAATAACCTATGTACATTAATGAGTACATCGCCCTTATGACGGGAACCACAAGGGGCGAATCAAGGGCGTGAAGCCATTCCCGAAAATTACTCCACTCTGCCGAGGGCGCACCTCGCGAACCAAATACAATTATTTCAAAAATCACAATAGTAATATAAACATGCCAAATCCAAAGTAACGATAACAGTAATCATGCCAGTAAAACAATCATGTCAACTTATACTTATTTACACAGGCAACTGAGTAGGGAAACCCTACATGAGACGGAATCACCTATAATCAAATGTAGTAGATCAAAAAGCTTTCTCTACGAAATCACCTCCTATAATCAACAATCATATAATCACAATCTACTGCAACAATTACTCCCAAAACCCCCCAAATCACCCAATTAGGGTTTTACCAATATTAACTACTTGACATAAAAACAATATAGAAATATTACCCAAATGATGACGATCACAAAGGTATGACGATCTCAGAAATCCAACAACCCTAGCCTTGATTTCATAGCAAAGAGAGGGGAGGATTGAACGTCATTTTGGTTTCTTTTGTTAAAGGTTTAGAAAAGTAAAAGTAAAAGTTATTAGAACTGTCGAAAGAAACTTTAAATAGCTCTCCGCATTTACTGTCAAACCCGGCCGAAAATTCGATCGAGTACCTAACGTACTCGATCGAGTACCGCCTACTTGATCGAGTTTCCCCTACTCGACAGAGTAAGTCCTACTCGATAGAGTACCCAACAGCTTAAATATATGAGGTATTACACTGGGATTGTCACTAAAGTTAGTACATTTGTTGTCTAGTTGGGACCTGTTTGTTCTCAGGATCACTATAGTGTTCTCTTGTCACCCGTTATTAAGAATGAAATCAAAGAGGCGAGCAATCAAAAGGAACCTCTCCTTCTTCAAAATTGCATTTGGGTCGCTTGCCACGTCTGTAAACAACTTCGTCGTTCCATCATTTCTTATAAGAGAAGGTATTTCCTGCGTTAAAAGATAAGACAAGCAAGACAAGTAAGTATAGGAGTGGGAAGATCTTCCTTCCGTCCTTGGTACTAGCCCACTCCTCGATGCATCGTTAGCCAAGAGCATTAAGCATCTAAAACGCGGTTTAGAACACTTTCAATATTCTATTGAGGCGCGACCCCTTGCGACCTATCTTACGCCCGGTAACACACTAATCGCTATGTCTCTTATTTTTTCTATTCCTAACCATAAGGCTTGAGGGCCTAATGGTTTCTCCATTGCATTTTTTAAGGATGACTGGCCTATAATTGGTGATGAGGTATGTAATGTAATTCTTGATTTCTTTCATACTGGAAAGCTTCTGCAACAAGTGAACCATACCTTCATTACTCTGATTCCTAAAGTTTAACTACCTGAAAATGTCACTCAGTTTTGACCAATATCATGTTGTAATATCTTATACAAAGCTAATTCAAAGATTTTAATCACTATACTGTCTACTGTATTGCCATATATCATCAGTAAAAGACAAGGAGGCTTTGTTAAAGAGAGGAGCATAGTAGAAAATATATTCATTTGCTAGGATATTGTGAGACTTTATAATAGTGAGGCCATTTAAGCATTTCCCTGCAAAGTTTGTCAACATGGTTATGGTATGTGTTAGATTTGCTTCCTATTCAATGGAGAGAATTTTGGGTACTTCAATGCAGCAAAGGGATTAAGGCAGGGGGACCCCATTTCCCCTCAACTTTTTATTATTACTTTGGAATAATTGAGTAGGATTCTAATTCATGTGACTAGCATAATGCCTTTCAAATTTCTTCCGTTGTGCAGTCACCTTAACCTATCTCACCTTATGTTTACTGATGACCTTTTGCTCTTCTCCAAAGGTGATATAACATCCATTATGATTTTGCTAAGAGCCTTTGCCACCTTTTCTGTTGCCACTGGACTTCAAATGAATAACATGAAGCCCAACATTTCTTTTAATGGTGTTTCTCCTATGGTTAGGGCTGATATTTTGCAAATCTCTTGTTTTATAAAAGGATCCGGTGCTTTAAATATTTGGGTGTACCCATTTCTGCTAGCAGGCTTACTGGAAACAATTGTGCTAGCTTGATTGAAAAATTTACTGCCAGAATTAAGGGCTATACTACTAAGAAACTTTCATATTCTGGTAGTTTAACACTTTTGAATTTTGTACTCTCCACTTTTTATACTTACTGAGCAACAATTTTTGTTATCGTAAAGGGAATCCTGAAGACAATTAATGCTTTATGTAGAAATTTTCTTCGGGATGGATTTACTGAATACCTCAGGTCCACTTTGGTGAGTTGGGAAAAGGTTTGTGTGCCAAAATGTGAAGGAGGTTTTGGAATAAGAGATAGTTATGCATGGAACCTTGCTGCCATCTGCAAGTTATCTTGGTGGATTTACACTAATTCTGATAGTCTGTGCGTTCAGTGGGTACACCATGTCTATATGAAGGGTGTTCATTGAACAGATTATACTCCTAAAGCTGATACTTCATGGAGCTGGAAGACCATCTGTAGGGTGAGACAAAAATTTTCTGTGGGATTCTCTACTTCTGGTCCATGGTTAGCTAATCCAACTGGATATTGTTTTACTAGTGGATTTCATTGGATTTGGAAAATACATCCTATGGTTGCTTGGGACAAAACTGATATGGAACTCTTGGTGTATTCTGAAGCATTCCTTCATTAATTGGCTGATAGCTCGTGAAGATCTGTTACTCAAGGACAAGCCTCTCCATTTGGGGATTGCTTTAGATGCAAACTTTTATTCATATGGTGCAGCTAGTTAAACTCATCTTCATATATTCAGCCAATACTTGTACTCCAAACAGTTACTAAAGTTAGTGAGTTATAAGCTACCATGGGAAAAATTGAAGATATGGGATATTATTGCTTGGATTCAAGCCTTATATTATGCTATTAAGCGTCAACGCAACAAGGCCAGGCTTGAAGGGGTTATGATGCGTGATGAAAGTATAATACAACAAGTTGGTGGCATGCTGAAATTTCGTTCTATATATTAGCTAAAATGTATTAAGAGTAGTAGTTATAAAACTTGGATCAAATCAATTAAATATTGATTGTTTGATCCTTGTTTTATAAATTGTACCTTATTCGGTAGTAAGTAATAGTTTGTTTATGAGATTAATGAGAAGTTTCTAACCTTTCATGAAAAAACATGAACAATGCATAACACGATTCAAATACGGAGTGATTGAGCCAAAACCGGATTTTGGCCTCAGACAGAGGCTTCTTATGTCGCCATATGGCTCGTGCCTCTATTAGCTTCTCAGGTCAGAATCCAAACGTTTTTGAGTTCATCTTCCATCAACTATCTTCTCTTATTTTCTTTCTTTTTTATTACAGGTTTTTACCAATTTAACGTCATGTTATCATGACAATTTTTAACCATCTCCGAAAATCTTCCGTGGTTCTATATACCATGACGGTTTATTCCTTGTTTCGATGACATTTGTTGGTTAATAACAAATTCATGAGCATTTTTAACGTTCTGTAGATACCCAGTATCTGTTGAATCCCCAACAAACACCCGATGATTATCGGACTACAATATGCTTAGGAATCGCTACGTTTGATCGGCAGTTTATATAAACTACTCATCGGAAAATTCAAAAACGATTTCGAAAACAAAACATTTCAAAAGTACCCGGAGTGTTTTATGCACGACGACGGGGTCCCAATGACACTAACTAGAGTCAAAACTGACACCGAACCAAAAACCGACTAAAAATTCAAATCCCGACTCCAACAAACAGGTTAAACCGAATCAAACACAAAAAACGAACATAACAAACCTTCCATGTTAATTATAAACGGTATACTTGATGGTCAAGTCCAACAATCACGTCCTACAAAACCTAGGTTAGAAAAACCCACAAATCCAAATGTGTGATAGTGACAAGACAACGTGAAGACCCGCGGACATGCTCGCGCCTCTTCAAGCAGCCTTGGTGGCCATGTCGCCCAAAACACACACAACCACACAATCCTTTATAAATACCCCTCAAATGCCACTATTTGAAGGCATGTGAGAGTCTGCCCCCTCTTTTCTCCCTTAAAATTATAGACCTCGACTTCCCGAGTCAACAAACGACATGTATTTTCGACCTACCGATTGAAAATACGAGCCATACACATTGTTTGGTACTGTCATTGCGCATTAAATCACTAGACTTACCACTTCGACAAACTACACCATCAGTAAAGCAAAGCAACACTCCATACTTTACAAAAACGGTTTTAAATCATGTTTTCCGACTCTCAAGTTTTTACACTTTGCTAATTTCTCGTCAAGCAACCTAGCATCTAATGAGGGTGGAATTAATCCTCTTCTTTCATGTTCTTTTTATTCATTTATATGACTTTAACATGCTAAAACATGCATAACATGGTCAAAAATAAGGTTTGATTGAGCCAGAACCGAGTTTTGACCTAAAGTAGAATCCCCAAGTCACAACTAGGTGGCTTGCGCCTCTTATGGCACTCCAGGTCAGAACTCAAATGTGTTTGAGTTCATCTTTCCTTCATTTTTCATTCATTATTTGCAATCGGTTTTTACTATTTCAAATATTTCAATTCATTTCTTACAACAAGCTTTTTTAACCATAAATTATATTCACCCTTGGTTCCTTATACCATGATGGCTTAATCCGTGACTCGGTGATAATATTTGGTAAATTGCATTTTAAAGGGTATTTTAAAGTCTTTTTATTCATTTGTTTACATTTGTAAAAACCATATTTGTCATATACAAATAATCATCCTTGGTTCTACATACCATGGCCATGTCGGTTTAACCGGAATACGATGATAAACTTTGACTAATTATAAAGCAATAAACTTAATATAATTAGTTCATATCAAGCACCTTTTACACTTTAACTACAAAGCAATGAACTTAACATAATTAGTTCATATTAAGCATTTTTACACCTTTTTTTTTTTACAAAATATCAATGCCAAGCTTCCAAAACAGAACCCGATATCGAATATTATCAAGACAATGATAATTATTCTGAGTCCCGTTCTTCATATTAGCACTAAAGCGGCCTTAACGACCTTTTAAACAAAAGTGGGTTTTAACACCCTTTTACAAATGATTTTACAAACACTTTCAATACCCAAGAGACACCCCTTTGGGCCATCATCCGACTCGCGCCTAAACAGGCTATATGTTTTGCACATTTCAAACCAGGACAGGCTCTCTAGCATCGCCTCATGGCTCACGCCTCAATAGGTTTCCTGGCACTGCTCCTACTTCCTTTCCAGCACTCGTCTAGGATGATCCCGACTTCGGTTGACCCGAATACAAGACTCATCAGATTGACGAGTTTGTGTTTTACACATTGCATTTCAAAGCACATTTTTCTAAAATAAACAGGTCATGTTATGCACCGTAAACCTAACTCGGTAAATGGATGTTTAACTTCCGTCTTACATACAAATCTACATTAAATACAACTCGACATCAATTACTTTTTACATGCATAAACAACCAACATAGCAAAATCTCACATGTTGGGTTTAAACTTGTGGATGCGCATTCATGCATTTAACCCATTTTATCAACTTCTGCACTTAACCAACCAAGATTGATCAGTAGAGGCCGCTACCGCGGGCGAGATTGGTTGTCCGATTAAAGGGTTTTCCCAATAAGTACCGTCACCACTTACTCAGAAACTTTGCATAGTGGACGACCTTATCCAGGGCTAACGACAGTCATTCTAGCGATATGATGCTAAAGAGGGATGATTCCTTATCTTTAGTACCTATGTCAAGCACCGCTTTTTGCCTTGATTTACCTAGGTATAAAGTTGAATTGAACGGTTTCCAGGCATCCCATAATTGCTTCGTGGCGACTCCGAACATCTCTGCATCGTTTTGAGACGTTTGGCGAGACGAAACCGACCGATCTAAAGCGATCCGGTTGAAAGCATTTGTTACGCCGCCGAGCGTTGCCTTCTAACTATTGCATGGTCACAGATTGGCCTAGGGTGTAGGTGGCTTATGTCCACAGATTGGCGACTCCGCTAGGGATAACTAGGACAGTTGTGTCTTTGCAATCTCTAGATGGTGAAACTCGAACGAGGTCTTGGTTGAAGTGTATTAATTGACATTACGGTCATAAGTTGGGTTCCTTGTCCGGGCCAACAATCTAACCCTTATCGACCAATTGGACCGTCTCATCGGCGTGAGTTTTCTCATCCCTATGTTTCTCATCCCGATTGCGTCAAGCATACCATTGGCGTTACACCATTTTGTTCGCCAAAGAGCATTCACTGTTGGAGTGTCCCCGACAATAATGCGATCACAATTGTCGATCATGATGATCACATGTTTAAATCTCATTTTTTAGAATACGTAAGGGATGATTCATTTTATAGTCAACTGATCAACATAAATTGGTAACGATTGGCTTGCTAGAGTTTGACGTTACTGTCGTGGGATGATGGTGGTCAGTTGATCCCTTAAGGTCACACCTAAAGGATGATGCCTTAATCTGTAAAGTTGATTAATTGTATGACGATACAAGTTAATAAATTTCTTAAAATTGAACAATTCAATTTGTAAGAGAGAATATTGATATCTTATTATAATGGGATTAAATAAGATTTATTTTAGTAATTGAAATATTTTATTACTAAAATTGTTTATTGTTTGGGAAACGATAGAGATGAGAATGAATGGTTAATTATAATTACAAGATGTTGTGAATTATAATTAAATGACCCATTTTATTTATATGATCAAGTATTACTAGTCAATTTGTTGTATGTAATTTAATTAATTCATAAATTGATGTTTATGTGATAAATATGCATTAAATTAATTAATAACATGTATCATACTACATGTGACATATTGTGTGACAAGTGACAAATTGACAAAAATAAAATGGTAGTCCATTTTAAGTAAATGGACCAAAATGAAGAGGGTTAGTGGGTGGTGGTGTTTTATTTTAATAAGCTAAAACAAACATCATCATAACACTACTTATCTAGCCTTACATGCCTAAGGTTTTGATAAGAACAAAAGAGAAAAGGGAAGGACCATATATTGGTCTTCAAAACCTCCCAAAACCGTGACCCCCTTTAATATACTAGAGATTTTGTTCCCTACCTATTCAACTCATGCATGTTCATTTATACAGATGCATAACTTTCCTCTCTCTCACATTATTGTTCATCTTTCTCTAAAAACTTGAGAAATGATGATCCAAATTGTTCAAACACATTACTAATATTATTAATGTAATATATGAGTATTAGTAATCAATTTTAAGGCAAACTACTAAACAAATATCTAGCACATATTATTTAGTAGAGATAAGGGATAATCTTGGGTGCAATTGATGGGGTGATGTCGTCGCTCATCCAATCAAACACATTTATAATACTCAACATACAACTAGCTAGTGGTAAGTCGAGGTCGATCCATGGGACGGTGGTTACTCAAATTATTCAATCTAATTATGGTTATGCTTGGGGTTGTCACAATTATAATGAGTTGATGATTCTAAGCTAATAAAGGCAATAAACAAGCAACAAAAGGAAAGATGTAAACAATTGATTAAAAAGCACTAGGGTGTCATGGGATTATAGGGGAATCATGGGATATGATCATACAAACATGTTCTCAAATTATAAGCAAGCAATTATTGTTGTGATGGATTGAGTTGGGTTATATCTTACAATCCTAGGAAAGTTTGGGTCCCGGAGCCGAATCGATTAGATTGTACAACACCTACAAGTCGACTTAATCTTCCCTACTCAACAACATGCACGGTCTAATGAGACTCGAGTTGGGTTATGTCTTACAAGTCTCATTGAAAAGATAGGTGATGGTGGTAAATGCAAGGATTCATAGGCTTAGCATTTCATCAAACATAACATGTGCATGAGTTTAGATCAAAACAAGCAAGCAAATAAAACATGAAAGCATATTAATTTAAGCATGAATCATTCCCCATGTTGGTTTCCCCTAATCACCCATTAACCCTAGCTAAGAGACTACTCACTCATTATCATGTTGATCATGCTAGCAAGGTTGTCAATCATACCAACAATATGAAACATGATGAATAAATGAAAGTAATTAACAATAATTAAAAAGGGATTAAGAGATTATACCTACTATGATTCCAATAATAAAGCAAGAATAATAGAAGTACTTGAATGCTAGATTGAGAGGTTGTCAATCTCCCAATAATAACCCAAATAATCTTCAATTACCCAAAATAAAAGATGAACAAAAGAGAGATTAAAGAACTAAAACTTGGATTAAAACTTGATTAATACTTGATTACAATATTAAAGAGAGATTTGATTGATATTAACTACACTAATTATTGATAAGAAGAACATGCTCCTCTAATTAGACTAATGGGGTATTTATAGTGAAAATTAGGGAGGATGCATTAGGGTTAACTAAGGGCTAAACAAGTAATTACACTTTTTAAGTTGAGCAAGGAGGACCCGGTATTTTTGGAGAGAAGGTCTTCTCTTTTCGTTGTTGCTTGCCGAATCTTGGGCGTCCAAGGGTGAAGACGGGCTGATTGTAGTTCACGTAGCAAGGAAAAAGTCTCCTGTCCAGGAATACGCCCGTCCCGAGCAAAATATGGACGTCCTGAGCCTCAACCCGAGCGGGTTGAAAATGACCCGAGCGGGTTCATCAGTATCCTGCTCCAGATAGACTTGACCCGCGCGGGTTGAGCTGCTATTCCCTTTCTTTTTGCTTTTAAGCCTAAGATGCCTCCATATACTCTTTATTTATTCTTCCTTGGTCATCATTCTTGCTTCCTCTTCATACTTAGTCCATCAAATATCGTCAATAAGCTTCCAAATATGCACGAAAGACGGGAATTTCCGCCTTATTATCTTCTTTCCTACAAAACATGTAAAATGCACTAGGAAAGCAAATAGGAAGGATTTGACGGATAAAATGGTCATGAAATGTTATAAAAGTATGCAAAATAGGCTCAATAAGGGGACTAAATGTGCGCAAATAATGTTCACATCAGCAATAAGGAGGAGTGGCTTCTATACTTGAAGTCTTTGGAGGATCATCCTATTACTCATCATAGCTCAAGAACAAGTGAAGGTAGAAGACCTTACTTATGCCCATGAACCGAAATATTCAATGTAAGGAACCGGTTTTGCCCTACCCTTATTTATATATTTTGCATGCATAAGATCCTTAAGTTTTTATGACTAAAACTTTAAACTAAAATACGTGATATTTAAAATATGATTTCTAACAAGTAGTATCAGAGCCTTAGATTGTTTGCATGCAAATCGGTTTATAGTTTTTCCGAGTTATAAGACTAACATACAAAACTAATTAATTTGGATTTATGAAGATAAACCTAAAATAACTTTGCATGTTAAAAGTTTCTGGTCCTAAGTGATTTTTAGGACATTTTGGTTTATTAATGGATTTTATTGTTCATTTTATATAATATTGGCATTAAAATGTGATTTTTATGATAAAAATGTCATTTTTGGACGAAAAATAGTTCAACTTCAAATTTTTCAGTGGTTTTTGGATATGTTTTCACATATATTATCTACTGATGGCCTGTAAATGTTCATGATAAAATGAGTTGTTTTGCTTGAAATATGGATTTTTCAATTTAAAATCGTATTTAAATGGGTAAATAGGTTAATATGAGTTATATTTCGAATCTGGTCATGGAAATTTAGTATGTTGTCACATGCAATTTTACAATATTTTTTTAAAATATTTGGCTATAATGAAGTCTTTATGCATGATTTATGAATTTTTGATGAAAAATCACATAAATAGTGACTATAATTAGTAATAATGCTAAAACATACTTCATGACTAAAGGAAAAACGGTACATGTTTCATTTTATCATATATTTCAGATCTAAAAGTGAAAAGTTGATACAAATATTTTTTCTCATATTTTTATGGTCATAATTGTTAAAACCGATAAACCGCAACATTGTTTTTCTCGATAAATTTTCGAAATTTTTAACCTAAGTTTTGAACATTATGAGTGTCATGGTATTTCTCCAGAATGTTCATGAGTTTAAATTTCAAATTTTGAAATTAATTGAAATTTTTATGATTTAATTTGAAGTTTATAGCATATTTTTATGTTTTTGAGTCCATTTATGAACAATATTAAGAAATCAAGTTTAATTATTGTCAAATATTAGTGGAGACTAATTTTGAGTCCTAAGATGGTTAGGGTAATTAACTTGTACATAAATATGAATTATGTAATTATTGTGATTTTAAAAGGTTAAATCACGCAAATCCGTAAAAACCGATTAATATACGATATTGGCTCTTTAAAGGCGATTTAGCATAAAATCTAGCATGTTCATACATATTATAATGCTGCATTTTATTTATGATTGTCATATTTTAATTTTATGTCATTTTGAATTATGTAAATTTTTACTTAGTATGGCCTTAGTTTTAATTGGTATTACCCGAAATGTATGGGAATATCGATTCGGTTGTAATTATTGTGATCTCGTATCACCATTTTGTAATTTAATAGATTTATTTTTATTTTTATTACAAATGTATAATAGGAAATTATGTAATTCATTTTGTAATTTAATTAGTCCGGAGTTCCTTGAAGGCGGTCCATCAAACAAAGTATTGCCTTGAATTGCGTGCCAAGATCGAAGTTCAAGGGACCAAAGGAGTTGTTTTCCGAATTTGTAATAGTTTATTAGATTTACCATTTTAGGAAGGCCATACTAGGATTTTATTTTTAAGCTTTGCATTTTATTTATATGTTGCATGCATCGCTAAATCGCCATAACTAAACATGCATTTTAAATCGAGTTTATCGACCGTGTCAATTACAATTATCGTTGTTCACCGCTTTAGTTCACTTAAAACGTGATAGATAATAAATTGACATGACCTCTTGCTAAAATAAACAATTGAGACTTAGCCTTACCAAAAAGTAGAAACCATGAAAACCTATTTCATGAGGGAGTGCGCTCGGCCCTACCGGGCTACAAACCTTGTTACGTAGGGGAAGTGGGTGATAAATGTCTATCCACCGAATTCATGTTGATAAGGATGAATCGGCCCTACCGTGCCCAAGTTGATGTGGATTTGGATCCTGGACACATTTATTCGAAATTTGGATTGAGCTCAACGGAAGTATTCGTGACCGTAGTCGCATGTGTTCCGAGCTAAAGATAAATATTAATGTAATTTTATCAACCAAGAGTTCTAAAAGTAGAATCGATTAAAGAGTTAATTCACCGGGTTATATTGATAAGGGATGAATCGGCCCTACCGTGCCCAAGTTAATATGAATTTGGATCTTGGAATCATTTATCAAAGTTGGGTAGAGGTCACTATGTAACTGCTTTACTTGTTATTATATTTACAAGTATTATTATAACGATAAATGTTTTGTTTTCATATATTGTTCTATTACTTTACCTCAAATTATATACGATATCATTTCAATTTTAGTTCAAATCTCCATTAAAACATCGTAACGGAAGACAAAATTTGAATTTTCTTTTAAAAACCTTGTATTATCCATTGAACGGATCTCTTGTGAAGAGTATAGATAAAAGTTATTCGTGATCAAAAGGGTTTTTGATTCTTGACTAACATATCTACTTACAATGAATTGTTTCTCATATGCTTAATTGAGTTAAGTACTTTGAAACGTTACATCATTTTGGTAACTAGATTTGTTTGAAATCAAAATTGACCAAAATACCGCAACCACTTCAATGAAAGTTTTAAGACTAAACAAATGAATTGAAGAGTAGTCTTCATGAAATTCAATTTTGTTTCTCTAAGCAAAGACTCATTGAAATGAGTGGGAGCATTCTCTTAAACCGTTAAGAAAAGGACGAAGTTCAAAGAAGTAAAATTAGAATGGAATTGATACAAGGTACTGTTAAAAGTAAAGTTATTGAGAATAACGATACTAAACCTATCAATCCCGACCAATAAAGTTTCCATTGTCTTAATTGTTGGACGCTAGAAAGGAAACTACCCCAAATTATTGAAGAATCAACAAGTTAGTTGTGGGACATCTAATCAGACCTTCTTCTTTAAATGTTTATTTGATTGACATAAATTTTGCTAGTACTACTTCGTCAATATTAGAAACCGGTGGTGGTTTTCATCATTTTATTTGATACATAGGATGATTAGAATATGACGACTAGCAACAATGATGTTGAGAGATAGAGTCATTGTGTACTCAATCTATTTTTGGGTTTAGAGTTGCAGTTAATTATGACTATTAAGTGCATAAACTCTAAATAAGAATATAAACTTGCTAAGATACAAAAGAGGTTTCACTTTTGTGACCCTATACACCATGATTTGATGTATGGCTAGCCCATTATCAAGGTGATTATATTCTAAACCAAACTAGAATGATATACCATGAAGATGATGCAAGGCTCAAATTGGTAACCCACGATTAAACCTTAGATTCTGGAATGATGAACGCAAAGAGTCATCGAGTAATCTTGAAACCAATAGATCTTATGGTATATGCGTATCTTGTATTCAAAGCAAGATGTCTCGTGCCTTTTGGTTGAAACGGAGATCGAGGTTGTAAATCATTGATCCAAAATAGGTTGATCATTTTCTTTTACCAACGATTTAAGTTGACAATAATGTGTTCACTTAATAAGGTAAGTGGATAAATCTTTGAAAAAGTTCAAAGAATCACGATTTAGTCGTGATGGGATTATCAAAGTGAAGACTTTGATATAAGCCAAAGGAAATGTGATATTGTATCACAAATTAATCTCTCTTAGCACGCATTATAGGATAATGTGTGGCTGGATAGAGAAATCAAACGCTATTCGATATGGTTTGGACTTCAATCAAGTACTTTGAGTTACTTGATCCTTTTGGGGATTTTATCATTTTGTCTAAACTATTTTTCCACTAAATCTAAAACGAATCATATGAGATATGAAATGGTAGGGTACCATGTTTGTAAGTTTTCAAAAGACACAAACGCTCATTTTTCCTTACTATAATCACGAGTACAACGGGTTTGTGGCTCGTGAAGCTGTCTTTCTAGAATACAAGTTTATTTCTAGAAGACAGAGTGGGAGAAATTAATGAAGCGCCACAAAGAATGTTATGTCGAAAATTCAAGAGCCACAAAGAATGTTATGTCGCGAGAAACTGGTCTTTCTTGGCTACATGAGACGTTTTGTGTAAGATGTTGTTTCTTCAAAACCTAGGAGGTTAAAGTCATCACTTGTTGAAGATGATGAATTAGTGTTACTTTTAGAAAGTAAAGAGCTTGCAACTTACAAAGAAATTGTTTGATTCAAGTTGATTACTTCTGGAAAGTAATGAACATATGACTTACATGAGAGTGTTTAAGTCACAACTCAATACAAGGCTTAGAGCCATGAAAATCCGAAATAAAAGGCTTGATTAGTGACAAAGGGTTTTTATGAGATTTCAAAGCTTGATTGGTAGCAAAGGGTTTTGCACTAGTTGAAGAGAGATTTCAAAGATTGATTGGTAGCAAAGGGTTTTGCACTAGTTGAGAAGCTTAAGTCTAAGAATTATAATTCATTATGATGAGATATATAGAAAGTGAATCCAAAAAAACCATTTCTTCAAAGAAGAAATGTATTCGATACATGTTATGAGTTTTTGCAATCCTAAGATAAGGTGCAACTTAAGAGATGGTCTTGAGTAGGACATCAATGAGTTGGAATTACTGATTTGATCATGGTATAAAAATGTTCCCGATAAGTCGAGAATTTGTGTTTATACATGAAGTTTAGTAGGAGTTACGGAAATTTTAGTAGTCTTATATGTGGATGACATATTGATCATTGCGAATGATTTAAGACTTTGGAAAAATATAGTACATCTTTAATTTACGGATTTATGGAGATAAATCTACATGATATTAATGTCAAATAAGGAGTCTTATGTTGATAAGATTCATGACTAGTTCAATCGAATTGAACATATTTGATTGATTCCATTTGCTTCCGCTGCCGAATCAATTAAATAGGAAATGATGTACAACACTTCATATACTTTGAGTATGATGAATTGTTTCAAATCGAATTTAAGTAATAGTTAATAATTAAGCCATGAAGATTACCCTGAAGTGCTTGCAGAAGCATTAAGGATGTAAAGCAAAGTGTTTTTGATGCAATTTTGTGTAAGGGTGTTACACAAATGACAATTGACAATTGAGATTGCGCATGTTTCCGACAAAACCTAATCAAAACACATTAGGATGGTTAAGATACCATTGTGGCTATGTTATTTAAGAAATAGATTATCTAGAATCGTTCTAGGCAATAAAGAACAATGAGAAATATTTACAATGGAAATTGAGTACACTTGCAATCATGGGATGTGCAAGAGGGATGAGTCCCGCACACTGTGAAAATAGTGGGAGCTATTTTAAGGCAAGAAAGCCTATGTCTAGATTGGATCTAGACACGTACTCAGAAAGTTTTGTAATGCAAATGTATACATTACGAAAAGAAAACAAGTATGTAGCAAGGTTGAGCAGGGAGTTTCTAAAACCTACTTACAATGCCTACTCATAGGCTTAACATGATGAGTCATGTCATTTCAATTGGATTGACTGAACAACTACATACAAGATCAAATTACATTATAGAATATGAAATAATAATCAGGCATTGACTATTCATATGTGATAATCGCATTTGTCGTTCGAGTTTTACTTTAAAACTCTTTTATTATACTTTTTTACATCCAAACGGGTTGTATGACGATATTGAACCCCGTTAAAGTGAACCCGGATTAACATAGTATTGGCCCATAGTCACTTGTATGAGGTGACGTCTCGAAGTGACTAGAGTGTGATGCGATTGATGGCAAGTTCAGTGCCATACATTCATGTGAGACGACTAGTCGATCACATAGGCAGACTGTTAGGAACACTTTGTCGGGCAGTGACCGCTTATAGAGTTCTGGCAAATTTATATAGCCTGGTCGTGGCGAGAGCTACTATAGTATTCTAATGAGTCGATTCTTTTGACTAAAGATTGTTCGCCTATGGTGGCACAGTTTCAGATTAACTTTGATTTATGTTACTACGAACTTCATAAATGGGGTCAAATGGGCATATTTTGGGTTATGATGGCTGTGGCTAATCATAGGGAACAAGTGCGATAGGAATTGTCCATGTAGTACCCGCCCTTTTAGAGACCCTTTGACCAGCGTTGACTAACCTTGGGAGCGGTAATAGTTCTTAGAAGTGCGTGCCAAAGCTATCTTGGGTTACGAGTTATGGGTGGTACTCGATAGAGTAGAGGCTACTCGATCGAGTAGCATGGTTACTCGATCGAGTAGGGGGTCACTCGATCGAGTATGGGGGATACTCGATCGAGTACCGGGTTTTCAGCGAGGGTTTTTAATCGCGTTTTGTTAAATCCGCAAATCATTTCCGCCTCATTCCTTCAATCCTTTAGTCGCCTCTTTCCCTTACCTTCACCATAAAACCTCCATGGAAGCCTTTTGAAGGTTCTTGTGCCTTGGGAGAGCGTAACTTGAGTCGGTTAGCAACCTTTTGCCAAGTTTCTCCTTATAGGTATGTCGTCATCATCATCCGTATCCTTGTCTTTGCAGTTAGGGTTTGCTTGATAGTAATAGATGATTGTGTTGTGGTTATAGGCATTGCTTGATTGCTGGATATGTCGTATGTTGGCATAGATTGGTTGCAGTTGCTTAAAGGTAAGTTCGCCTACTCAGTTATGTACATAGTCTAGTGTGTCGATTGTTGTGTCGTTGTTGTTGTGTCGTGGTTGTGTTTGTGTGGCAGCGTATATACGGTTGTCGGTCGTGTTGTATTGAAGCGTTTGTTGATTGTGATTGTTTGTCTCTGGTTCTCGACATGCGTTCTCGGCTAAGTGGAGTCACTTGCGGAAGTGGCTTCACGCCCTAGTTTCGCCCTCCGGGAACCCGCCACGGGAGGGGATTTTCACATCAATGGGACAGGGTTATCGCTCGGTATGATGAGCGGGGCTTAGGTGGGAACGGATGTGGTCCCCCACTGGCAGGGCTGGTCCAGTGGACAGTCGGTGATGGAGATTGATTGGAGTGGGTGTGATTGTGTATGTGACTAATCGTGTTGTGTTGTATTGTTAGATGTCATTGATTTTACCATGTCTTATCTCAGTACTGACCTTGTGTGGTTGTATTGTTGTTTTGTGTGTCTGCCGTGATCCCTTATGTTGAGCAGTCTGTCTTAGCAGGTGTTGATGTCATTGATAGCTGGAGTCCGGGCAGGGATGAGTCTTCACGAGATTTGATAGTAATAGCGAGTAGCCTTTGATTTGTATCTTTTATTATGTCTGTTGGTTTTAAATCATTTGTGATATAACATAATAGTTCTTTTATCGACATTTGATTATTACTGTCCTCGGGCAACCGAGTTGGTAATGCCCTTATATGCTAAGGAAGGCCTGGTTAAGGCTCCTCTGGATATGACAGTTGAGCCAGAGTTGTACGAGGAGATTCGAGAGTTACAGAAAGAGGATGCTAGAGTTCAGAAATGGCGCAGTGCAATGGAACAGGCAGGTGCAGAACCTTACTCTAAATTCAGTATTCATTCAGATGGGAGCTTGAGGTTTGGACAAAGGTGGTGTGTGCCAGCTAATGAGGAACTGAAGAGGAAAATTCTTACTGAGGCACATGCTACTCCTTATTCTGTACATCCTGGAGGGGATAAGTTATACAAGGACCTCAAGAAGACGTTTTGGTGGCCTAATATGAAGAAGGAAGTTCGAGTTCGTGTCTCGATGTTTGACATGCCGAGAGTGAAGGGTGAACACAAGAGACCGCAGGGGAAGGTTCAGCCGCTAGATATGCCAGAGTGGAAGTGGGAGAGTATATCCATGGACTTCATCGTCGGGTTGCCTCGGACTCAGAGAGGTAACAACATGATTTGAGTGATCATCGACAGGTTGACCAAGTCAGCTCACTTTATTCCCATGAAAGATACTTGGAGTAAGGCTGAGTTGGCTAAGGCTTATGTTCAGTACGTGGTAAAGTTGCATGGTGTGCCTAAAGATATCGTTTCCGACGAGAGATTCCGGTTTCTATCCAAGTTCGGCAGGAATTACGATCATTGATGGGTACTCAATGAAGATGAGCACCGCTTTTCATCCTGCTGCATGCGACGGTCGAGAGAGGACTATTCAGACCCTCGAGGATATGTTGAGAGCTTGTGTTCTAGAGTTTGGCGGATCTTGGGAAGACAGACTGGGGTTGATCGAGTTTTCTTACAACAACAGTTATCACGCTACCATTGAGATGGCTCCATTTGAGGCACTTTATGGTAGGAAATGCAGGAGTCCTGTGTGTTGGGATGATCGATCTGACGCTGTCGTTTTGGGGCCACAGATGATTCAGGAGATGGTTGAACAGGTACAGATTATTAGGCAAAAGATGAGAGCTTCCCAGGACAAACAGAAGAGCTATGCTGACACTAGGAGGAGTGACATTTCTTTCGAGGTGGGAAAGAAGGTACTACTCAAAGTGTCGCCGATGAAGGGAGTTACGAGGTTCGGGAAGCGAGGAAAGCTGAGTCAGAAATTCATTGGACCTTATGAGATATTGGACAGAGTTGGAGAGGTGGCATACCGTTTAGCTTTGCCACCAGCGTTAGCCAGAGTTCACAATGTCTTTCATGTTTCTCAGTTGCGGAGGTACTTGAGCGATCCATCACATGTGTTGAGTCCTGAGGTGATCGAGGTGGATGAGCAGTTGTCCTATCTGGAGACACCTAAGGAGATTTTGGACAGGAAAGTGAGGAAGACCAGGAATGGAGAGACAGCTTTGGTGAAAGTCTTGTGGACTAACCACAATGTTGAGGAAGCTACATGGGAGACTGAGCTTTCCATGAAGGAAAGCTATCCACACCTGTTTACATGAGGTAAGTTCCGGGACGTAACTTTCTTTTTAGGAGGGTAGAATGTAACATTTTGTTTTATTGACCTAAATCCATGAGTTATCTACATTAGAAAATCTGTTTTGGTACCCACATCGATGCTTGGAGGTTGATAGATGAGCGAACTTCGGGACGAAATTCATTTTAAGGGGGGAAGACTGTAATACTCCGTATTTTATATGACTAATTAAGACGGGTTATATCGAGTTATTACGCTAAGCTATCTAATCGTGTTGATATCGTAAGATCGAGTTATTCGTAGACTTGTTGAGACGGGTTTAAGTGAACGAAGTCACGTTAGATAGCCCATTTACCCAATCACGTTACCCATGACCCATCTACCGTCTAACCTACCTTAACCTAATTTTTACCCTAGCTCTACAAAACACTCCTCTCTCACCCGCCTCCCTCACTTCGACGGCACACATTTTCAGAATCACACAAATCGAGAGGGAGAGATTGAACGTGGGTAGTGACGGCGCAGCAGGGAAGAGCATAGGGTGGTTGTCGACGCTTTGAGGCGGCCTTAGTGGTGGTTTACGTGGCAGATTAGGTAAGCAGTCACCCTTTCTTTTCCATTTTGCCATTTGTCGGGTTGTAGTTGTTGTCACCGCGTGTCACAGGGAGGTGACAATGGTGGTTGGTGTCGGGGAAATTGTATTGGGTGGTTTGAGTCGCCCCTATTGGTGGCGGTTAGGGAGGTTTTAGGCGGTGGGAATGGCGGTAAGAGGCGTTATCGACAGGGACAATCAAACGGGTTTAAACAGGGGTTTTCAGGCGGGTTTAGACGATTAGAATTGGGGTAGCGCCACCGTGGACTCGGGGGAGGTCAAAACGGCGGCGCTACAGTGTCTGTATGCGTTGATTGACGGCGAGCAGGGTGGTGGTGGCTGTAGGGTTGCAAGGGGAGGCTGTTGGTGGCGGCAACCCCTGATAGGCGGTGTGTCAGGGCTGTTGGTAGCCCTGGTTCGACTCGCCGGCGGCAGTCGACCAGGTTGGGGTCGGTTGTCGGCGGTTGGGCCGAACTGGGGAACGGGCCTGGTGGTTGTCATGGTGGTTCAGGCGGCGCGTGAGGGGTTTGGGCGAGTGTGAAGTCACGGGTTGTGGGAGTCGGGTTGTTAGGGTTCTTCAATGTTTGATTCGGTTTTCCTTAATCGTATAATTCGTTTAATCTTTTATTTATCGTATTAGTTATTTAATTTAATTCCCGAGTCATTTAAATAATTAGAGACGGGTTTTGAGTCGGGTTGGTTAAAATGGAAACTGTTATATCGAGGAAGTTTCCATTTAAGGAAATTTTCCATTTTAGGAAGTTTCTATTTTTAGTAACCTTCTATTTTGGGAACAGGAATAGTTAAGTAATCATTTATCATTTATTTATCTTTCAGAGGGCGAATTTGTTGTGGAATATTATTGAGCATCTGTCCATTTGACTGCAGTACTGAGGTAGGGGAATACACTGATTGAGTTCTTACGATTATAAAAGAGTTGGCATGTTCGGTGATTATATGACATATCTGTTTATCTTATTTATCTCGTTGAGCATTTCTTGTTTCATACGTTTTATACATTTCTTATGCATTGGAGTTGGAGTTGGAGGAGATGAGATTATCGTGATTAAGGCCCAAAGCGGGTTCTCGCAGACTTGCCCTGGTGTCCTCGCCTACGAATTTGGTATATCGATGACCAGGTCGATTTGTATAGTCTGCCGGGGATCGGTATGGCTGGGCGTTCCGGGGATGTGTGTGATGGAGTTGAGATTGGAGGATCATATCATTGCATTCTTTATTATATCGTATTACCTACTCAACCTCGCGGTTGACCCTGTGTATTCGTGTACACCGTGATTGATCCATTTCTTGGGGAGCAGATTGACAAAGTTGTTGAGACATATGGAGCTGGCGGGGAGAGAGCATGGATCACCACGACTTAGAGCTAGCCCACTTTTATTTCATTTAGTCGGACTTTATTTTCGAGTTTTGAGACATGTTCCATTTGAGTTGTAAACATTTATAACTTTCAATTTAAAGTACTGTTTATTTTTCCTTTGTTATCTACTGCCTCGGGTTTCCGAGATGGTAACACCCTTCTTTATCTGAGGAGTCCTAGTCCAGGCCCTTAAATAAATGGGGGTGTTACAGAAGGCCTGGTTAAGGCTCCTCTGGATATGGGGGTGTTACAAAGTGGTATCAGAGCGACGATTTTGGAACCTGTAACCAATGAAAATAATGAACGTAGTGAGTCTAATAAAATGAACCTAGTGTATGTATAATGGGAGCCCCGCTGATGCTAGATTTTGGGTGAGTAGGCGCCCTAATTTAAAAATCTTGGCCCCATGGTACTTAAGCCAGTCACAGGGTACAGTCACAGGGTATGGGAATGTGGAGTCTGTGTGTATATATGTGATGTGTATGTTAGTTATGTCGGAGCTAATTGTGGTCGAGTCTTTGTTAACGTAGAGATGGGCATAGTGGTTGCGATTGGATGGTGTATAGTGAGGAATTGGCATGATTAGTGAGCTTATACGATGATTATGAGAAACGTGACAAGAGTTTATTTGATAGAAATGCGTGAAAATGTGAAAGTGTATGCCGTAATATGAAGGTGATCATGTTAGTGTTTGCTTCAGGTTGTTAATAACGGTAATTATGTGCGAGTTTATAAGCCCTACCGTCATTACAATGATGACAGTCATAGAATTGTTGAGTTATAATATGAGACAGCATATAGTAATGCATATGCCTTGTTAAGTGGTTGCAACTTTCCGCTGCGTGACGATCGATTTATGTAGAATGATTTGCTTATGATTGAATTTGGAACATGAAAGGCCCTAATTTACCATGTAGAGTATGCATTTATATGACATAAGAAAGAATGAATTAACGTTAATTATATGTTTCATGTTGATGTGATCACGAGTTTGGTAGTAATGTGGTAAGACAAGTTTAAGTGTGGTATGATGACGTGATTATGCTTTTGAATGACTCGGTAGCAGGTAAACCGAGTTGCGTAATTGTTATAGCGTATTAGGACATAAAACGTATTTGTTGAGACGATATGGTATGCTTGAGTAATAATGGTAATGCGTGATCGAGCATGATAACCAGTGACGAATCCGAACTTAGTTTGGAATCGACACGCGATATTGTTTTTGCAGGAATCTTCAATCTACTTCGTATTTCTGACCGTGTACCTAACTTTACTTGGCAGAGTGCGAGTGCTTACTAGACCGAGTAGACCTCACTCGATCTAGTTAGGAAGCTATGACGTCGGGATGTGGAAATTTTCTGCAGATACTCGACGAAATAACGCCTAATCGATCGAGTAGAGGGCACTCGATCGAGTACCCTAGACACTCGATCGAGTAGGTTACTGTACAGTGATTCTTATGGGTTTCTTAAAACCCTTATTTCTTCATACTCTCCTCATTCCTTCTTCTTTATTTTGACCCATAACCTCTTATAACCCTCAAAAGGTTTCATAATCTTGTAGTCTGGTGATTAATTTGGGGTGTTTCTTCTTATTTGTTTACATTCTTTTACCTTTCTACTTAATCAAGGTATGATTTCTTCCCTATTTACATGTTTTTATGCTTTTAAAGTTGTTGGGATGAGGGTATATCTGAAATTTTTGATTCATATGGGCAAATTGTTGCTTTTAATTGTTGTAATATGATTCACATGCTTCCCTCTCATGAATGTTGGTGATTAATTGCTGTAAAATAGGCTAGAAATTGCCGATTTGGGGGCCGAAATTTTCTAGGGTTACAAAAAACAAAATTTTGTTTAATTGTTTTCTACATGTTTGATGATGAAATTGAGTACTACATGTTGTATATACCTTGTTGAAAGTTGGATTTTGGTGATTTTCGTCTTAAAACTTGCCTTAAAACTCCGTCTTAAAAGTGCCCCAAATTGAAATTCGTCTTCTATATTTGAAAGTGTGGTGTTGCATATGATTGTTTAAGTAAGGGTAAACTTCAACATGGTAATGGTGATGTTAATTGAAGGTGAATATGTCCAAGTATTATAGATGTAGAGACCGTCTGACAAGTCTAACTGAGTTATTTTGCTTCTAATATTGAAGGTTGATGATGATATGTTCTAAATTACTTTTCTATGAGCATGTACAAATATCTCGCATGTTATTAAAGCATATGTATAGAATAGCATTTGAATCATGCTAGGATGTTAAAATGGGTTGAGTAAACCATGTATATCATGCTAAACCTTTCACAACTATTGGATATGAGTTGCTATAAACTGAATTATATAAATATATCAAATTGGGAACTTGTTGGTGACGTGTGTACCTAGCTTGGCATTCAAAGTTCAATTGTATGAATTATGTGCTTTACATGTCTATACAAGTTTGGTTTAAGTTATATGCTGAAACAGATGCCGAGACTGAACATAGGGACCCGACAAAGCAAAAGGGGAGGGCTTCACAGCCTGAGACTGGGGAAGGGAGTGGACCCGTGGTACCCGCGGTATCGGAGTACCCTTCTGTAGTGTTTGTAGATTTTAAATAGAGAGAGCGTTTTGTGGTTTTGCAAAAACGCAAAATGAGGCCAACGAGGTGTGTAGATACCACACTTTTGGATGATTTGGGAATAGAGATGGATGTCCGTCACATATTTGAGACCTTGGGCTTTACGGGGTTGCACCGGCTGAGGAAACATTCCTACCCTTTTCTTACTTTGGAGTTTATGAGCTCCTTTAGTTATGACCCAGCTGCCCAAACCGTTGAGTTTCAGTTGATGAACACAAGTTTCTTGCTTACTATGGACCTTTTCGCTTCTCACCTTGGGTTGGCCAAGCCTCCCAAGGATCCTATCACAGATATTCCTGCTGAGTGCGGTGTCTGCCGCCTAGTGCCTTGTCTTACCGGAAAGCCAGCTCCCACCTCAAGCAACATGCAGATTAATGATGTTGAGCATGTTACATTGAGGATCTTTCTTCGTTCTCTTTCGAACCTTCTTTATGATAGACTGGGTATCAGTAAACTGAACAATCATGAGATGTTGCTTCTGATGTCTTACCTCAACCCGGAGCGGACCAAGAGGGTTGTCTTTAATGCTCCTTCCATCGTCTGTGCTAGCCTTGCTTTGATGGCTCGGCCACTTCCCGGTACTTGAGTTGCGGCGCTATCGCCACTCGGTTAGTTGAAAAGCTAACCACCTTTGAGGCTTCTTCCGAGTATGTTCCTCTGGCTACACCGGTGCCTATTATGGACCGTGACTACTCCCTCGACCTGAAATGGTTGAGAACATTAGCTGATGGCAGCCTTGCTTGGAGGGTGTGGGGGCATGAGCTGGATGAAGATTCCGGCTCCTGAGCATCTCCCACCGACAGAGCCGTTAGACCCGATGGTCATAGCTGTGGACTCCGATGAGGAGGAGGAGGGTGATGACGTTCCTCGACAGTTGAGGACGTACCGCATTGATGACACGATTATCCAGGTCATGCCCGAGCCGAAGAAGGGGGGAGAACGCAGCGGTAGTGGAGGAGAGGACCCCGTCGAGTGAGAGAGAGGACCGCTGAGACCAGACCACGGCCGGTAGCACCACCACAGCAGCACCCTTTTCCGTGCTACCCCTACCTTGACACCCCGGAGACGCGATCGAGTTCCTTTGCAGAGAGAGTGTCATCTACTTTGACACTCAGGAATATGCATGAGATGGCGTACACTCAGGGGATTGGGACCGAGGGACCGCATCCGGTGTGGTAGAGTGGAGTCGGAGACTATAGTGGGGTTTTCCACTCTTACGGGGTGGATCAGTCAGCTTAGGGGATGCCTCAGTCCTTTGCTTTTGGTGGCTTGACCCCATGGTACGTAGGTCCTGGAGCTGGAGCAGGGGTTGATGCGGGAATCGGGTCATCGAGAGCGGGCACCTCGGGAGGTGATGGTGGTGGTGATGAGGTGATGGAGGAGGAGCAGCAGCAGTAGCAGGAGTGATACTCCTATTCTTTACCTTCTGTTATGGTAGTCGTTGTTAGTTATGGTAGTTGTTGGTTGTTAGAACTTTTATTTCTCGGATTTGTAAGGTTGGCCATAAGGCCGGATTTGCTAGTTTGACTCTGTTGCAGGATTTTGTGAGTCGGGAAATCATTCCGACTCAAGTTATGTGATGATTATGTATATATATATGCGGGTATGACAGGTGTTCAAGATATTTGACATGTAGGTACTCGACAGAGTACCCCATACTCGGTCGAGTAGCAGCAGGTGTGAAGGAAATGAAGCATTCTGATCTCAGGGCTACTCGATCGAGTAGCCAAGACACTCGATCGAGTAGCGGGCACTCGATCGAGTACCCCTACATACTCGATCGAGTAGCACTGTTACAGGAACTTTTCGAAAATTAAAATTGGTTAATTGTTATATAATTGCATGTTTGATGTTTAACATGGTTATTAAGGAGTAGTAACATGTTTGGACCGTTCATTTAAATGGTTGGAGGTCGTGCTTGGTTTTAAAGGCGTATTTGCAACGAATAGTGAAGTTGTAATTATTCTTATTGCATTCATTTTACATCCGTTTTGTCTACAAGTTATATTTCACCGAATTCTATATATACAAATTCAAAGGATATGCTTAACATGCTTTCTCGACGGCGGCTAGTATTCGGGTGATTTGTGCATGTTTTCTAATTTAATGAGTATATGATTCGTGAGTAATGTGTTGGAGCTTGTGTCCTCCACAAATTAGTGTGATAACATTTGTAAATCTCTTACAGGTTCACAAGGGTATACTTCGTATATTTAATCAGTTGATTAACGTTTACCTAATAACGGTTGGCTTGCTAGAAAGTTTGACGTTATTATCATACGGATAAGCGTGTGCGGTGATCAACTGGTCCCTAAAGGTCAAACCTATAGGATGTGTTTGAGAAATGTGGTTATAGAAATATAATCACATTGATGCCCAAAATGACTAAAAAGTTAGTCAATGTGTTGATGAGATAATTATTTAATAAAATTAAATAATATTAAGTTGAGACGAATTAACTGTCAATTCGTAAATTAAATATAATAAGTTATATTTAGTTAAATATATTTAATGTTAGCTTGGACGAATTAATCTGTTAATTCGTAATTAAATATAATCAGTTATGTTTAATATCAACAAGATGAATGTGTCATAGTGGTAATAGTGAGGGTACACAAACCAAGAGGTCATGGGTTCGATCCTCACTAGATGACAATTCAACATATTTTATATATTTTTGGAAAGACCAAAAATAAGGAGAATAATCTCCTTATTTCGGTCAGTTAGGACGAAAATTAGGGGAGATTTTTTTTTTCCTAATTGACTCTAAATTTCGGCTACTATAAGAAAGAAAGGGTGAGAATTCTTCTACCCTAATTCTTTTCTTTGACCTTGCCTCCTCTCTCATTAGAAAACCACAAAAACAACTAAATTTTACAGAAAATTTCAGATTGATTTCTAGCATAATCAAAGGGCATATCTCATATCGTCTTGGATGCAACTAATAGGCGAATATCAATTTTGATATTGTTCTTAGGCCAATTTTGCTAGGACCGAAGGTTAATTCTAAATCCTTTATACTTTGTTTATGTATTTTGTTTATGACCATTGATCATCATTGTTAAACTCGTTATAATCCTTCTAGTTTAAGGGAAGTATACAGATTATTTCCCACAAGTGGTATCAGAGCCAAGGCCACGAATTTTAATTTTGATGATTTTCATAAAATTGTTTGTAAACAATAATTAGGGTTTACGAGAAAAAAATGTAATCAGCTGGATTGTTTTTTTGAGCCGTGGAATTTTTTTTTTCCGTTTCCGTTACTGTTCACGGATGAACAGTAATTTAAAAAAAAAAATCTGTTTTTTTTGTCCATTCGGTTTTTGCTGAAAAACCGAGAAAAGATTACGAGCTGTTTTTGTTTCTTTTCAGTTTTACCGAGAAAGATAAAAAAAAAAAAAAAAAAATTCCTGTTTTGTTACTGTTCACGACAGGGCTGTATAAAAAAAAATTATTCTGTTTTTTTTTTTTGGGTTTTGCCGAGACAATAAAAAAAATAGTATTGTTTTTGTTTTGGCAAATTAATTATTGTGAAGCGGTTCATAATTAGAAGACACCTAATTATTTTAAAGCAGTTTAAAATTTTGACGGATTGAATTCATATTACAAGTTTAATGTGAATTAAGATTAAATTTATAGTGATTATTGAGGAATTGTCACTTAATTTGATCAATTAAATAGGTGGTTTGGATAAATTAATCAACATAATTAAGGAATTGTGTCATGTATGTTTAATTTATTTTTAGTTGATGCATTTTAATTTTGTTGAATGAATCGATTGAATGAATTTATTTACGTATTTATTTTTGCAATCGATTGTAAATTATAATACTTAGTGTGACCTTAGTCAAATTATGTTTTCGTAATGAAGGAAACATGATTTTTTATGTAATTATGAGATCTCGAATCTCCTTTATTTTTAGTTTTGGGTTTTGAAATTAGTTTGTAATAAATAGGTTTATTATGTAATTTTAATTATTGTAATTTCAAAGAAGACTAAAGATGGAGATTAGAGCTCACTCCCGCTACATGGATTAAGATGGAACATCAAGACAAGCTTCTCGGGTCCAAGGATGGATTCAAAACTTGTATTTATTGTTCATTTTGATAGGATAGGCCACACTAGGACTTTTACTGTTTTTACGTTTTCATTCTTATTGCTTTTCATTCACATGTTAGTTTATGCATCATATTCCGCCTAAAACCAAACCACCTACTACTAAAATACATGAAAATTGACTCATATAGGTTGTATGTTAGTTTTCATGGACATACAGATGTCACAGTCTTTTTAAGCCATCACCTTAGTTTATTCATTCTCGCATACTAGAGATTAGTTCACTTAAAATGAATTAAAATAAAGTTGATGGGATCTTCCTCTAAAACGGAAATTGAGATTAGTCTTTATAAGGGCAAACAACTATGAATCCCTTCTTCGTCGGTAGGCATAATATGACCCCTTCTACGTTGGGTAAGTAGTTGTGTTGACTTAGTTTACCTCAACATCATAGTCCGAAGAGTTTCTCGTGATTATGATGGACTAAAGATAGAATTTACAGAAATTTATCGACCAAGAATTCTAACGGTAGAATTAGCTAAAAGGTTAGCTTATCAATTTACAAAGATTTGAGTCTTGGGATCATTTATATAATTCTTGAGGGAGGTCAATTGTATAAATGTTTTGAGTCTTCGCGTTATGACAGTAGTTCATTAGACTTAAAATCAAAACGATGCACATGCTTATTATTTTTATTCTTCTTTCGCAGTGTAGAACACGATTATTTTTGATAATACTGTTATAACAAATGGCTGGAAATAACGCAATCCCAATGCCTAGTGCCACACTTGATCGCGCGTCCTGGCTGAAAATATTCATGGACCAGATGAATCAGTTCACACGTCTGAAAAATGACGGGTCCAACTTTGCGGACTGGGAGGCGGCACTACGGAATGCTGCCATTGCTGACGGTAAGCTCAAGTACTTAACTGAGCCAATACCGGTCAACCCAGGCCCCAATGCAGGAGTCAACGAGTCACTCGCTTATAGTGATTTCGTTATGGAAGCGGGTGCGATAAAGAACGTACTCATCTTTGCAATGGAAACCAATTTGCAGAGACGCTTCATTGCCCAAAGTGCAAACAAGATTTTCACTACGCTCACTAACGAGTTCTCAAAAGCACCGAGAATCGTTACATATGAGCATACCTGTCGCTTCTTTGATGCGAAACTCCAGAAGGGCCAACCGGTTAGCCCACACATTCTTCACATGATTGAGAATGTCGAGAAGCTGGAGGCACTGAATTGTAAAATCAGTGAGAGCATTGTCATTGACCGAATGCTTCATTCTCTTCACGATGGCTTTGCCCTTTTCAGGGCGAACTATTACATGAATGACTTGAAAAAGAGTCCTCATGAGCTACACTCCCTTCTCGTACAGACCGAGAAGGATATGAAATTGAGTGGGAGCATGAAGCAGGATGTTCTCATGATTTCAAACAAGTTCAAAGGTAAGGGCAAGGCTCATGGCGACCTAGCTGTAGGTAAGCCAAAGTCTAAGAAGCCAGGAAACGGTAAGAGTGCGCCTGGTGAGACTAGTGGCTCACAGGGCAAGGCAAAGAGCAAGGGCGGTGACATAGAGTGCCACCATTGTCACAAGACTGGACATTGGAGGAGGAACTGTCCCGTCTACCGTGAGGACATCAAAGCAGGCCGTGTCGTTCCTGTTGGTATGTCATCTTATATTCATATGATTGAGATTAACCATGCAAGTTTCGAAACTTGGGTACTTGATACTGGTTGTGGTTCTCATATGTGTAATCATTTGCAGGGCCTAAAGAACATCATACCTCTCGAAAAAGGTGATGTGGACCTACGTGTCGGGAATGGAGCACGAGTTGCTGTTGTCTCGAAGGGAACATATGTAATCCAACTCCCTAGTGGTTTTGAGTTATTTTTAAATAACTGTTACTATGTACCCAGTTTGTCTAAGAACATTATTTATGTTTCCGTACTTGCTAAAGACGGTTTTGCATTTTCAATAAAAGATAATAGTTGTATTTTCTCTTTCAATGAAATGATTTATGGCAAAGCAGTTTCCATGAATGGAATTTATATCTTAGACCAAACCACAGAAGTATTACACGTGAATAATAAGAAAATAAAGGTTAGTGACAAAGATCAAACCTATCTATGGCATTGTCGAATGGGACACATAAATGAGAAACGCGTGAAGAAACTCGTCGATAATGGGACCATCCCGCATTCGATTTTTCTACATATGGCACGTGTGAATCATGTATTATTGGCAATATGACTCGAATTTCCTTCAAAGGTGTTGGAATGCACGCTAGTGACCTATTAGGACTCATACATACGGACGTATGTGGACCTATGTCAATTACCGCTAGAGATGGCTATAGATATTTTATCACTTTCACGGACGATTTGAGTAGATACGGATATGTCTACTTAATGAAGCATAAAAGTGAGACCTTTGAGAAATTCAAGGAATATCAGAATAGGGTACCGAACCAACTGGGTAGAAAGATTAAAGCACTCCGTTCAGATCAGGGTGGTGAATATCTTTCAAATGAGTTTGATCAACACCTGAAAGACTGTGGAATCGTTTTGCAGTTAACTCCACCTGGAACATCTCAATTGAATGGTGTGTCCGAACAGAGAAATCAAACCATACTTGATATGGTTCGATCCATGATGAGTCACACGGTAGTGCCTGATTCATTATGGGGTTATGCTCTTTTGTCAGCCGCTCTTATACTTAACCGAAGTCCGTCTAAAGCTGTCGACAAGACTCCATATGAAATGTGGAAGGGAACGGTCCCTAACTTGTCCTTTATTCGGGTTTGGGGCTGCGAGGCTTATGTCAAGTGGAGACACGAGGATAAGCTCGGCCCGCGATCGGTCAAGACATACTTTATAGGTTATCCAAAAGGAACATTTGGTCATTACTTCTATTCGCCTACCGAACATCGAGTTTTTGTTGCGGTTAGTGCGACGTTCTTAGAGAAATAATTTCTCGAGAACAAGACCATTAATAGAACCTTCGAGCTGTCGGAGATTCCAGAACCAACGACCAAGGAACACATGGAGGAAGCTGTGCCTCCAACTGATGATACGGTTAATATTCCTGAGGAACCTAGGAGGTCGGTTAGAGACTCTCATCCTCCGGACAGATACATTGGTATGGTCGAGGAGAATGATGTTTAACTTCTAGAAAGTAATGAAACCGCAACCTATAAAGGTGCTATGGCCTGTTCCGACTCAAAGCTATGGCTCGAAGCCATGCAATCCGAGATGGACTCCATGTATGAGAATAACGTATGGGATCTAGTTGATTTACCTAATAAGGTAAAACCTCAAAAGTGCAAATGGCTTTACAAAATAAAGCGTTCTGTAGACGCGCAACCAGATATCTATAAGGCACGACTTGTGGCAAAAGGTTTCACTCAAGTGCACGGATTGCATTATGATGAGATTTTTGCACCTGTAGTCATGCTACGTTCCATTCGGATAATCTTAGCGATTACCGCATTTCATGATTATGAGATTTGGCAAATGGATGTGAAAACCGCCTTTTTAAACGGTTATTTAGAGGAAGAGTTATACATGGTGCAACCCGAAGGTTTCATAGATCCTAAACATCCTAAGAAAGTATGCAAGCTTAAGCGTTCCATTTATGGACTTAAGCAAGCTTCTCGGAGTTGGAATCATCGTTTCGACCAAGTGATAAAAGAGTATGGTTTCACTCGATCAGTCGAAGAACCATGCTTATATATCAACTCGAGTGGGAGCAAGATTGTATTCTTGATATTATATGTCGATGACATACTCTTGATTGGGAATGACATTCCTCTCCTATCTTCGGTTAAAGAATGGTTGAAGAATCATTTCCAGATGAAAGATCTGGGCGAGGCACAGCGTATTTTGGGAATCCGTATCTACCGAAATAGATCACGACGGACGTTATCACTTAGTCAGGAGTCTTATTTGGATAAGGTTCTTGAGAGGTTCAGCATGACCAACTCCAAGAAGGGGAACCTTCCAATGACGTCTCGGATGCAGTTGAGTAAGTCTCAGTCACCCACGACGCCTGAAAGGGTTGAACGCATGAGTCGTATTCCTTATGCATCTGTAATAGGATCGATCATGTATACCATGATATGCACACGTCCAGACGTGGCATATGCATAGAGTATGACGAGTCGGTACCAAAAGAATCCAGGTACCTACGGAGGACTATGGATTGGGTATTTACTTATGGAGGAGATACTAAGCTATGCGCAACCGGTTACGCAGATGCTAGCTTCCAAATAGATCTCAGTCCGGGTTCGTCTTCACTCTTAGTGTGTTGCAGCAGATTCTACTACTAAATCGTTGAATTATGATAAGCATGTAGGGCACGTTATTTCCATGGGAATTAAACGTGTTCCTGAGTTATGGTACTTGATTATGAATTTGATACATTATCGTTTTCATATACTATTTATAACTTCATCGTTTAATATATAATATTTTGTTTTTCATGTGGATTGTACTGACAACATTGAATGCCACAAAGTGAACTGAATTACATTATACTTGTTTTGGTCCGTAATCGCCAATGTGAGCTGATAACTCCGACTTTTATATTGTGCAGTCGATTGATGGTGGGTTCAACGAGCCATAAGTCAAACGGTTGACTGATCGATCACAGATACGAGATTATGACGATACCTCGTAGGACAACTTTTTGTGACAACGTAATGGAGTCCTAAATGTTTAATAAACATTCGGTGCCAGGTCGTGGATAGGACATCCATTGTGTTCCTAGAGTCGATTCTTTTGACTATCGACTGTCTCTTGAGATTAAGGCAGTTTTTGGGTGACTTTGGTTTCTTTCTCACGGTCTCCCGTAACTGGAGGCTAAGTAGATTTTTTCTGGGTCATTTCATACTGTGCTTACATCTGCAGGATTCGAGTTGAGGAAAATATCCAACCCTTATCAGGTATAGTTATTTCTCAGGGCCACTCGAGGAGTTGTAACTGAAATGCATGGCCATGCTCGAATGTTGATTCGTTTATCAGTTAAGTTACTCTCTAGTCGGGGAAACCACTCTTGATATTGATCGCTTGTAAAATACGACCTTTGTGAATTCGGATTTGCAAATTGTTTTACATTGAGTGGGAGAAGTTTTATAGGATATGAGAATCGGTTATCGCACATACACTTGTGAGGACAAGTGGGAGTTTGTTGGAGCTTGTGTCCTCCACAAATTAGTGTGATAACATTTGTAAATCTCTTACAGGCTCACAAGGGTATACTTCGTATATTTAATCAGTTGATTAACGTTTACCTAATAACGGTTGGCTTGCTAGAAAGTTTGACGTTATTATCATACAGATGGCGGTGATCAACTGGTCCCTAAAGGTCACACCTATAGGATGTGTTTGAGAAATGTGGTTATAGAAATATAATCACATTGATGCCCAAAATGACTAAAAAGTTAGTCAATGTGTTGATGAGATAATTATTTAATAAAATTAAATAATATTAAGTTGAGACGAATTAACTGTCAATTCGTAAATTAAATATAATAAGTTATATTTAGTTAAATATATTTAATGTTAGCTTGGACGAATTAATCTGTTAATTCATAATTAAATATAATCAGTTATGTTTAATATCAACAAGATGAATGTGTCATAGTGGTAATAGTGAGGGTACACAAACCAAGAGGTCATGGGTTCGATCCTCACTAGATGACAATTCAACATATTTTATATATTTTTGGAAAGACCAAAAATAAGGAGAATAATCTCCTTATTTCGGCCAGTTAGGCCGAAAATTAGGGGATATTTATTCTTTCCTAATTGACTCCTAATTTCGGCTACTATAAGAAAGAAAGGGTGAGAATTCTTCTACCTTAATTCTTTTCTTTGACCTTGCCTCCTCTCTCATTAGAAAACCACAAAAACAACTAAATTTTACAGAAAATTTTAGATCGATTTCTAGCATAATCAAAGGGCATATCTCATATCGTCTTGGGTGCAACTAATAGGCGAATATCAATTTTGATATTGTTCTTAGGCCAATTTTGCTAGGACCGAAGGTTAATTCTAAATCCTTTATACTTTGTTTATGTATTTTGTTTATGACCATTGATCATCATTGTTAAACTCGTTATAATCCTTCTAGTTTAAGGGAAGTATACAGATTATTTCCCACATAATGTACATAATAAATAAAGTAAGGTTTTGATTTATGTTACGATGAAAGTAATTGGTCATATGTGTGGTAATTTGGTGGTGAACTTCGGGGAAGAAGTTCCTTTTTAGAGGGGAAGAGTAATGTCGCAAAATAAAAAGGCTGATTTTGAGATTATGTTATTGTTCGTTTAAAATGTTTTGTTGTTTATTTACAAAGTTTTCTTTTACTTTGGTCACTTTGATTGTATGAAGTTGTAATTGGTTACTTTAGTTCGTTGAGTAATTCATGCGTCGAAGTGGAAGTTGATAGTCGTGGTGCCATGTGTCGTAATAGAATCGCGTTGTTGGGTAACATGGTAGTGTGGTCATGCGGCATGTTGATATGAGATGTGTTTCGCGTTGTTGGTTGTTGCTAAGTGATCCAAATGAATCCTACATTTGGCATTGTCGATTAGGTAATATTAACGAGAATCGCATTAAAAGATTAGTTTCAACTAATGTTATTAAACCATTTGATTTTCAATCTTATGGTATATGCGAATCTTGCCTCCTAGGCAAAATGACTCGTAATCCTTATAGTTGTAAAGGGACTCGAGCTAGTGAACTATTGGGCCTTATACATACCGATGTTTGTGGACCAATGACTATCACCGCTAGGGGAAATTATGACTACTTCATTACCTTCACCGATGATTTAAGTAGATATAGGTATATCTACTTAATGAAGTACAAGAGTGAAGCTTTTGAGAAATTTAGAGAATTTCAAAATGAAGTAGAAAACCAATTGAACAAGAAGATAAAAGCACTACGATCGGATCGTGGTGGAGAATATCTTAGTATTGAATTTGATTCACACTTGATAGATTGTGGCATTGTGTCACAACTCACTCTATCCGGTACACCACAACTTAATGGTGTTGCCGAGAGGAGAAATCGAACCCTACTTGATATGGTTCGATCTATGATGAGTCAAACCGAGTTACCCGACTCGTTTTGGGGATTTGCAATCCAAACCGCAATCAAATCATTGAACAATAGTCCAACAAAAGTAACCGAAAAGACTCCATATGAGATGTAGAAAGAAAGGGTTCCTAATATATCCTATATGAATATTTGGGGATGTGATGCTTACGACAGGGTAAAAACCGACAACAAGCTAGCCCCGCGATCCGAAAAATGCCTCTTTGTAGGTTACCCCAATACCTCCTGAGGCTATTACTTCTACAAACCTAGTGAAAACAAAGTGTTTGTGTCTAGTGAGGCTGTCTTCTTTAAAAGTGAGTTTATTTCTAAGAGACAGAGTGGGAGAAATTTTGAACTTGATGAAGTTCAAGAGACACAAACAGAAGTGGAGGCACATGAAGATGTTCCTTTGTCGTCTAATTCAATTATTATTCCTCCACGGAGGATGTTGGGTCGAGTAACTCGCCATCCTGATAGATACGTTAGACTTATCCAAGAGGATGGGAGTCTTGTCGTGTTACTTTTAGAAAGTGACGAGCCCGCAACCTACAAAGCTGCAATCTCTAGTCCCAAGTCAGCTTTATGGCTTGAAGCCATGGAATCTGAAATGAGTTCTATGCATACAAATCAAGTTTGGAACTTGGTGGATTTGCCTGAAGGAGCGAGACCTCTTTAATGAAAATGGATCTTCAAGGTAAAGAATGGCATAGAAGGAAATGATGATGTCTACAAGGCTAGGCTAGTGGCAAAAGGTTTTACCCAAGTTCATGGTCTTCACTATGACGAAACCTTTTCCCCCGTAGCCGTGCTAAGATCCATTCAGATACTGTTAACGATGGCCGCATTTCATGACTATGAAATCTGGCAAATGGATGTAATGACCGCTTTTCTAAATGGGCATTTAGAAGAGGAGGTGTACGTGATACAACCTGAAGGTTTTGTACATCCTAAAAATCCTAACAAAGTGTGCAAGCTTAAGAGATCCATTTATGGTCTTAAGCAAGCATCAAGAAGCTGGAACCATCGATTTAATCATGTTATAAAAGAAAATGGTTTTACTCGAAGTGTTGAGTAACCGTGTTTATACATGAAGTTCAGTGGGAGCAATGTTGTGTTCCTAATATTGTATGTGGATGACATACAACTTATTGGAAATGACATTCAAATGTTATCCTCCGTCAAGGAGTAGTTGGGAAATCATTTCCAAATGAAGGATTTAGGAGAAGCACAACGCATATTAGGTATCCGGATCTATAGAGATAGACCCAAAAGGATATTGGCATTGAGTCAAGAATCTTATATTGACAAGGTTCTTCGACGCTTCAAAATGGATCAGTCTAAGAGAGGCTTAATTCCTATGGGTAGTGGAATAATTTTGAGCAAGTCTCAATCTCCATCCGAACCCGAAGATATTGAACGCATGGAGTTGATTCCCTATGCTTCCGCTGTTGGATCAATCATGTATGCCATAATATGCACTCGTCCATATGTCTCATATGCTTTAAGCATGACTAGTAGATATCAAGATAATCCAAGTGAGAGTCACTGGATAGCAGTTAAGAATATCCTCAAGTACTTGCGAAGGACTAAGGATTCTATCTTAGTGATTAGAGGTGACTCCGAACTTTGTGTTAGGGGTTACATAGACTCGAGTTTTCAAACCGATAGAGATGATATGAAATCCCAGGCTGGATTTATATACATGCTCAATGGTGGTGCCGTAAGCTGGAGAAGCTTCAAGGAAGATGTGATTGCGGATTCTACTACGGAGGCTGAGTGCGTTGCAGCGTCAGAAGCTGCCAAGGAAGCCGTGTGGATTAGGTAGTTTTAGGAGGGGCTAAGGGTAGTTCCCACCGCCAAAGATCCTATCACGATCTTCTGTGATAATAGTGGGGCAATTGTTCAAGCTAAAGAGCCCAAGTCTAGCAACAAGTCTAGACACGTACTTAGAAAATTTCATGTAATTAGGGATTTCATTGAAAGAAAGGAAATAGCGAATTGTAAGGTTGGGATGGATGACGACATAGCTGATCCTTTAACCAAACCTTTATCGCAGGCTAAGTATGACCAACATGTTGTTTCCATGGGTCTGAAGCGCATGCCAAATTTGTATTAGATTATAAGATATGAAATGAAAAATCTTGTTTTTGTTTTATATGTGATGATCGCATTTGTCGTTTGAGTTTCTTTGTATAAAATCATTTTTTTTTACTTTGTTGTATCCAAATGAGTTTTTGAGACAAATTGAACCCCATAAAAGTGAACTGGATTGACATAGTATTCGCCCGTAGTTACTTGAAGGAGGTGACGTCTCGAACTAACTAGAATGTGATGCGATTGATGGCAAGTTCAAGTGCCATAGAGTCATATGGGAGTACTAGTCGATCACACAGATAGACTGTATGGGACACTCTGTCGGGCTGAGAACGCTTATAGAGTTCTGGTAATTCATAATGCCTGGTCGTGGCAAGAGCTTCTATAGTATTCTTATGAGTCAATTCTTTTGAATAGAGACAATTCGCCCAAGTTGGCACAAATTTCTGATTGGCTTTGATTTATGCTCCACGACCGTCTTAACTGAGGTCAAATGGGTATATTTAGGGTTATGATGAGCTATGGCTAAACAAAGGGAATATTGCGATAGGAATTGTCCACCCCCTTGTCAGGGTTGTTTGAAATCTCAAGGCCACTCGAGGAGTAGTGAACTGGAAATGCGTGGCCACGCTCGTAAAGTATCTATGGTAGATAATTCCGGTCAGACAGTTACACTCCAGATCGAGGAAACCACTCAAAATATGATCAAATGCAAGTACGACTTGTGAGACACCTTGTATTGAGTGGGAGATTGTAATAGGACAAGAGAATTGGTGACACACACTTGTCTCGGACAAGTGGGAAATTGTTGGAGTATGTGGTCGGTCCACTTTGAGCTTAGATTTCGGTTACTTGTCGTTAGGAGCACCTAGACCAAAATAATATTTATAACTTCACAAACAACTCCACTACTAGTAAAGAGGCAAGTAAAGGTCGGATCCTAAGGGATGGGTATTGATGTAGGATTTTCGATTGCAAGTAGTGGTGTCTAGGGGTGTCACAATTTGGATTGAGATAAGAAGATCCCTAAACTAAATAACAATAAAAGTAAACAAGCAAGATGACTAAAATGAGATGTAAACAATTGATTAAAAGCACTAGGGTGTCATGGGTTCATATGGGATTCATAGGAATTGATCATACAAACATATTCTCAAATTATAAGCAAGAAATTATTGTTGTGATAGGATCGAGTTGGTTTATATTTTACAATCCTAGGAAGGTTTGGGTCCTAGAGGCGAATCGATTAGATTGTACAACACCTACAAGTCGACTTAATCCTCCCTACTCAACTATATGCATGGTCTAATAAGACTCGAGTTGGTTTATGTCTTACAAGTCTCATTGAAAAGGTAAGTGATGGGTAAAAAATGCAAGGATTCATAGGCTCGCATTTCATCAAACATAACATGTGCATATGTTGAGATCACAACAAGCAAGCAAATAAATTATGTGAACATATTAAATTAAGCATGAATCATCCCCCATGTTGGTTTTCCCTAATTCCCTATTAACCCTAGTTAAGGAAACTACTCACTCATTATCAAGTTTAACATGTTAACAAGGTTGTCAATCATATTAACAAAGCAAAACATGATGAATAAATGAAGATGATTAACAATAATTAAAAAGGGATTAAGAGAATTATACCTAATAATGATTCCAAAATAATAATGCAAAGAATAATAGAAGTACTTGATGATTGATGGAAGGTTGTCAATCTCCCAATAAACCCAAATAATCATCAATTACCCAAAATAAAAGATGACTAATAGAGAAATTAAGGAGATGAGATTTGTATTAAGACTTGATTAGAAGTTGATTACAAGATTAAAGAGAGATTAGAATAATATAAACTACACTAAAGATTGATAAGAAGAACATGATAATATAATTAGACTACTGGGGTATTTATAGTGGGGATTAGGTGCACAAATTAGGGTTTCTAAGGGCTTAAATGACGATTAAGTCCTTGAGGAATCGCTCCTCTCAAGAAAAGATGCGGGTCTCCTTTTAGCTAGTCTTTAAAAAATATGCGCATCTCGAATGAAGAAAGAAGGGGACGTGTTGCACTGGAGGACAATCCGAGCGTCCAAAAGGTCGGGACGAGCGGATTGTATAGCTTCTGGACCAGCGGCCTGTGGAGCTTCTGGACGAGCATCCCGATAGGTGAGACGCTCGGATCTTTGCCATTTCTTCTTTTCTTCTTTTCTTCTTCCAACAATCCTCCGGGATTTTGTCGAGGATGCAAGGATCTTCTTCATCATTGCCCATCTACTACATAATGTACAAAGGCCTTCTAGTCTTGCCTTCTCTTTGATGCTTGGTCATTAGATTCGATCAATTTAGCTCTATTTTGCCATGAAAATGCAAGGTTTGCACTCCTCTCCTACCAAGGAAACAAAACCTCAAAAAATATGCAAAACAAAGGACTAAAGATAGTAAATGACCCAAATATGCACTAAAAAGCATAGGAAAGAGGCTAATTCGGGGACTAAATATGCTCATATATTGATCACATTAAATGTCCCCTAACTGAACCTTTGCTCGTCCCAATTAAAGAGGTAACAAAACTAGGAACCTTATTTAAACTATCCTACTAATATAGCCGATATGAGACAATTAGCGGGTCTCACTCCGCCCCTTCAACTCATAACAAGACAACCATGAGGTAGGATGCCTTCTTGCAAGGCAAGGTGGGTCTTGCCAAAATGGCGACACATCCAATCATTAAAGCACACAAAATCAAGTAATGGATGCATCTACAAAATGAATAGCCACTTTCCTCATCTAAGTGGCGGAAATTATCTAAAGGGGAAGCAATTCAAGGGTACACACTCCTTCATAGATATGGTTTCTTTAAACTACTAAGCCTAGAAGGATACCAATAAATCACCTCCAAGTTGTGTCAACCTAGGGCACCTTTGTCCTCAATCGTTAAATGCTTTTGTCAAGAATAGACTCCCTATGGTGTTAGAAACACTGGAGGATCGCGGAATTCCCCTTCTTGCCTAGACAAGAAAAAGGGTCATCCCCTCTCTACCACGCACAAAAATGAATACGATGGATAAAGGGATCAATAGAATTTGAGTTTCATGTGGGAGTTTGCTTTTGTTGTTGTTTTCCCCCCTAATTTCTTGTGGCATTTGACACTTGAGAACACTTTCTTTTTGCCATTTCTTTTGATGTTTAGCATTTCAATACTTGACAACTTTCAACTTTTGCATTTTCTTTTGAACATTTTCAAAGTCACCCCAATTAGTAACGAGGGTGCCTTTTATTTGAAGCATAGGAGTCTATTTTTTCAACTCTTTTCTTTTGATGCATTTGCAAACTTTTTGAATTTTTATTTCATTTCTCAAATTTGAACAATTTTTTTGCCCATTCCCTTTGATGACAAAATGTATGGTAGAACATGGATGAATAATGGTTGCATGGTTTCAAGGGTCACCTTGGAATAAACGGTAGCCAAGGAGTTATCACACCACAAGGTACTCTTGACTAGGCCTTAATCCATGGGTCAAAGGATACTAGCATGATACATCCTAGGGTGTTTTACAAGTATTCTAACAAGCAAAGTCTTAAGAAGAAAAAGCAACTACTAGGGCCTATGTACACTTATCAAGTTTCCCAAATAGACGGTTTCACAAAATTTTTCCTAAATGCAACTATATGCCATGATGGAACTACCATATATACATCTAAATGCATATGCTTCTACCAACTAATATGCTAAATAATCTAAATGCAAGTCCTAAATTAACATTGTTTATACCGCATCAATCAAAATAAAGCCACATAGTCATTAACATAAAGAGGAGAAAGGAGATTGGAAAGATCATACCATGCGGTCTTCAATATCCTCATGTCTCGGATGTGGCGTAGTCAATCAATGTGAACAAGGATGAACAAACATAATATATACAAAACAATATATACAAGACTATACTACAAAGGAAATGAACTTGTTTTTGGATTTTCAATTTTTCAATTTTTTTGCATTTTTCGAAATTTTTGATTTTTTTGGATTTTGAATAAAAGTCAAGTTAGAATTTACCATCCCCACCCTAGTATGGGCATTGTCCTCAATGGCCAATACGATAGGAAATTATGCAATGAAAATGCATGATTTCTAAACTAAATGCAAACTATACTAAGCTACACTACATGGTGCATGTGTTTTTGTTATGGCGGAGAGAATAATTTAAATTAGCTCCCAATGCATATGCATGGACTTCCCCAAACCAAAATAGACATTATTTCTATTGTCATGAATTTCGGGGGAGTTTATGCAAAAGGAATGCAATGCATAAAACTAAAGATTGTCATTTTGGATTTTACAAGTCGGGAACAATAATGATGAACACCTTAATGAAGCCAAGGTGTTAGTCCTCCAATGTTGCTAGGACTCCACAAAATGATCAAGATAAAATAAAAAACAATAGAAGTAGACAAACCATAAGGGAGGTGTAAGAATGTAGGAGCCTCCAAAGTTTGCTAATCCTCACCCATCGTATCATCATTATGATCATCTCTTGAGGTATCATCAACCTCCATAGATGTGGAATCATGTCCACTCTCACTTTCACTTGCTTGTTCTTCCTCACTTACTTCTTCCTCTTCTTGGACTTCTTCTTCTTGAACCTCTTCTTCTTCTCCTTCTTGGTCACCACCCTTTTCAAAAACCATCTCCTCTCCACCCGGTCTACCACCACTAGGAATGCTAGGAAAGAATACTTCCATATCCGCCCAACTAGGCAAAGGACAAGACGGATCAAGAAGTCCTTGCCTAGATAGATGTAGGAGGGGTGGATATTAGGCCTTGTAAGCATCCACTGTATCATTGTAAGCTTGCTTATGCATTTCCCTCATGAGTAGAGTCAAGTAATCATTTCCCACTTTGACATCTTTGGGTTTAAACTCGTGGTATTCAAATGGGTAAGGTGGGGTGATAATGGATGAGGAGGGCTCGGCAATTTCGCCCCTTTGTTGTTGAATGATATACTCGGTCTCTTCGGAGAGTGGGAGAAGGAAGTTTGGTCGGTAAACATTCAATCGACAAATTTTGGAAGGCAAGGTGAAGGATCTAGCTTCATTTGTTAACCACCCATATTTGTTGTCAAGAGTGTCCTGCTTGACCCACTTAAACTTGTGAATCATGGTGTCCATATCAACAAGATGGCCTCCTTTAACCGGCACATAAGTGTTGTTTTTGTTGAAATCCCGGTTAAAATGCTTAGCCAAATGGGTAACTAGTCCTCCATTGACAATAAAGGCGGTGCCTTCTTTGCCACAATCGACATTAAGCCATCGTTCAACCAAAAGTCTTAGAGCATTGTATGGCTTGGTAAATTCCCTCCCAATGATCAAGGCCGACTCAAGAAGAATACAATCGAGTTTGGTAAGATGATTTGTGCCATTTCTAGCTATCAAAGTATTCCCAATGACCTTATGCCATACTCTAATGCCCTGATGGTGGACTAAGAGAGCACGACAGTCATGAAAGCATATGAATTTCTTCCGGAAATTGCCATCCAAAGAGGAGCGGGGTCATACTTGATAGGAGTCTTTGTATATTTTGGGTTATCACTAAGGCCTAATATCTTACCCAATTCGCCATAAGTTATGCGTCTATCATCATTTTCAAGACGGAACTCGATGTTGGTTCGAGTCTCCACCCTTGTGACTTTCAAAGAACTTAAAAATTCCAAGGTGAGGGAGGGGTATGTCAATTCTTTCATTGTAAACAATTTACCCAACCCTATAGACTCAAAGAAGGTTTTAGTTTGTTCAAAAACACCCAACTTTGACAATGCATCTTCACAAATAAACTTAGCAGACATATGATGGTTTTCTTAGCAAAGAGAATGAATTTCTCCCTATGAGAGTCAGATGTAAAAATTACCTCCGGATAATTGGATAATTGTTTAATGACCTGAGTTGTTAATGTTGTAGCTTCCATAGACGGATCCTGTTGCTGAACCTCCAACCTTGCCTCATGGACTACCAAAGCCTTTGACAATTGTTTTGCTTGAAGAGCTAGTTGCCTTTTGGAAAGTGTCTTCTTTTGGGGTGCCTTGTTGCCTCCTTTAGTTCTTGCCATTCTTCTTTGCTTGATTACACCAATGAAAGATTGAAATCTCCAATTTTCAGTGATACCCAAATCGATTTAGGATGAATGAATGTTGTTTTGTATCCTAAAAATCGACTCAAAACTTGAAGATTTTGGTGTTTGAATCACTTGTTGTTGCAAAAGGAGTGATTAATTTTTGTTGTGAGGAAGTTTGGATTTGATTTGGTTGAGTTTGGTTGAGGAAATTTGATTTTGTTGATGGAGAGGATGAGGGTTTTGGGGTTTTTGGGTTTTGGGTAGTGTTTGTATGTTTGAAGAATTGATAATGAATGGGAGAAGAGCGCTTTAAAAGACCCGTTATATTTGAAAATGCAGTGGAAGACGAGAGGACCAGGTGTCGGGACGCTCGGATTCTTCAAAATTTGGCTCAGGAAAAGACGCCACAGGACGAGCGTCTTTCTGGAGAGACGAGCGGATTCTTTGTGGAGGGACGAGTGTCTTTCTGGCTGGACGCTCGGATTCCTTTATAGAGAAATCCAAGAATTTTTGCAGCAAAAAGACGAGCGTCTTTTTTTGAAGGACGACCGTCCAGAATGAGACGAGCGGTTTCTCAGCTGAGACCCTTGGATTCATTGTCAGACCAGGTTTTTGTTTTCTGCAGTTGTACCAGACGAGCGTCTGGTGACTTGGACACTCGGGTTTCTTCAGGACGAGCGGATTGTCCTTTTGGCCGCTCGGATTCTTCCCTGACCACATGGATTCAGGTCCATCCATGGGTACTTCGTAACCCGTGTCATTTTCATTCTTTAATTCTCGTGTTCTTCATTGTAGGGGCCCTACAAAGGCATGAATAGCCTAGGCAATTGCTATCCCCATACTAGGGTAAAGCACTACACATCAATAAAATCATAAGTCCCTCCCTCACTTCTCTCAAAATGATGAATATCTTGATCAATGCACAAAAATATAAATCTAAAAATGACAAAAAAGCAATTTAATAATTGAAATGCAAGTTAGGGAGTTATAATATTTATAAATGGTGGTTTAGGGAGTACTCCACCAAACCCTCATCCAATGTGAGATGTCAAGGGGGCATGTTCAAGGTGTTGTTGATGTTACTCAACACCTTGAAGAAGTAGTCGAAAGCTTGCTCATGATCATGATAAAGGTCCTCAGTAGATTTGTGTACTTGTTGTTATCCATGATAGTCTTGGTTCATAGCATTACCAATATAGGGATTGAATATCCCTTCAAACTCATCATCCCAAAGACCGCAAACTTCGTCTACTTGATCATTAAAAATTTCTTGAGTTGATAGAGACAACTCTCCTTCTTTCTTATCATGGCCAATGAGGCCATCTTCTTCACTTGTCATGGGTGAGCTTTTCAAGCTCTCATTGTTGCAATTTCCTTGTTCTTTTGATGAAGCGTCATCCACTTTCTTTTTCCATTGAAATTCCAACTTCTTCCTATCATCCTTCCGGCTATAGTGATCAACCATAAAACATGGCTCATGCAATCGGGGAGCTCTCATGGTCTTGTCAAGATTGAAAGGGATGGTTTCATCTCCCACTTCAAGGGTGAGTTCTCCGTGCTTCACATCGATCACCGCTCCCGCGGTGTGCAAGAAAGGTTTTACTAAGATAATAGGAATGTTGGAGTCTACTTCCATGTCAACAATAACGAAATCCACCGGGATGAAGAATTTTCCAATTCTCACGGGAACATCTTCCCATGCCCCTAAAGGTGTCTTTGTTGATATATCCGCCATTTGAAGCATGATGTTGGTATAATAGAGTTCTCCCATTCCTAGCTTCTTGCTAACCGAATATGGCATGACACTAACACTTGCCCCAAGGTCACTGATGTGACCATAATTAGCGCATATTTAGCCCCCGAATTAGCCTTGTTCCCATGCTTTTTAGTACATATTTGGGTCATTTCTTATCTTTAGTTCTTTGTTTTGCATATTCTTTGAGATTTTGATCCCTTGGTAGGAAAGGAGTAAGAATCTTGCATTTTCATGGCAAAACGAAACTAAATTGATCGAATCCAATGACCAAGCATCAAGGAGAGACAAGATTAGAAGGCCTTTGTACATATTATAGTAGATGAGCAATGTTGAGAAAGGATCCTTGAGTCCCCAAGGAAATCCCCAAGGAATTTATGAAGAAAAGGGAAGAAAAGAAGAAGAAATCTTGCTGAAGAACAATCCGTGCGGATTGACTACAATCCAGCCGTCCTCCACCTGCACAATCCGTGCGGTTTCAACACAAGACGCTCGGGTTAGCCCTGCCACAATCCGCCCGGATTCCTCCAAAGCTGCTCGTGTTCCACCGCCAGAATCCGCCCGTCCCGACACTAATCCGCTCGGATTCCTCTACAGCGCAATTTCGTCTTCTCCAAGCTACAAAGAAAGAAGCCCTTCCTTCGAAAAATACCGGCTCCTCCCTGCTCAATCTAAAAAGTGTAATTACTAGTTTAGCCCTTAGTTAACCCTAATGCATCCCCCTAATCTCCACTATAAATACCCCATTAGTCTAATTAGAAGAACATGTTCTTCTTATCAATTCTTAGAGTAGTTAATACCAATCAAATCTCTCTTTAATTTTGTAATCAACAATTAATCAAGTTATAATACAAGTTTCATTTCCTTAATCTCTCTTTTGTTCATCCTTTGTTTTGGGTAATTGAAGATTATTTGGGTTATTATTGGGAGATTGACAACCTCTCAATCAAGCATCAAGTACTTCTTTTATCTTTGCTTTATTATTGGAATCATTAGTAGGTATAATTCTCTTAATCCCTTTTTAATTATTGTTAATTACTTTCATTTATTCATCATGTTTCATTTTGTTGGTATGATTGACAACCTTGCTAGCATGATCAACATGATAATGAGTGAGTAGTCTCTTAGCTAGGGTTAAAGGGTGATTAGGAGAAACCAACATGGGGAATGATTCATGCTTAAATTAATATGCTTTCATGTTTTATTTGCTTGATTGTTTTGATCTCAACTCATGCACATGTTATATTTGATGAAATGCTAAGCCTATGAATCCTTGCATTTACCACCATCTCCTATCTTTTCAATGAGACTTGTAAGACATAACCCAACTCGAGTCTCATTAGAACATGCATGTTGTTGAGTAGGGAAGACTAAGTCGACTTGTAGGTGTTGTACAATCTAATCGATTCGGCTCCGGGACCCAAACTTTCCTAGGATTGTATGATATAACCCAACTCAATCCATCACAACAATAATTGCTTACTTATAATTTAAGAACATGTTTGTATGATCAATTCCCATGATTCCCATATGACCCCATGACACCCTAGTGCTTTTTAATCAATTGTTTACAACTCTTTAATTCATCTTGCTTGTTTATTTCTATTGATATTTTAGTTTAGTGACCTTCTACATCAACCCAATTTGTGACACCCCTAAGACACCACTAGTTGCAATAGAAATCTCATTTCAATACCCGTCCCTTGGGATTCGACCTTTACTTGCCTCTTTACTAATTGTAGAGTTGTTTGTGAAGCTATAAATTGTGTTTTGATTCGGACGTGACCCAACGACCACACCTTAAATTGTGAACACGAAACGGACCGATCAAAATTGGCGCCGTTGCCGGGGACGGTGTTTACTTGATTTAGATTTCCTTTTATTGTTATTAGTTGTGTCTTTCTTCGCCTTGGGGAAGTAAAACTCCTCAAGGTTTGTTCTAATTGTTTTCGAGTTGTTTGATATTTTGCATGTCTAGGAGGTCACAAGGTGATTTGTTACCTTTTGACCGTGAAATTGAAAGGACCTTAACGAACAATAGGAGATTTGCTAGGAGGAATTTGAGAGGTATTAGTGAGATTGTTCAACCAACTATTGAGTTCATCAACCCTTTCGCAATAGAAGGAGAGGAGAACCCATTACACAATACCCCACAAAATCAACCTACAATGCCTAAATTCTCGTCACATTCCGTACCCACCGAGGAGAACCTACCCAATGGTACTCCTACACCACAACATCTAACCGGAAATTTTATTGCCAAATCCGCCTTTATCCAATTAGTCGAAAGGAGCCAATTTGGGGGGATGCCTAGTGAAGACCCTCATTCTCATATGGAAACCTTTTGCGACTATTGTGATGCAATCTCTCAAACCGGTGTGACTCAAGACCAAATTCGATGGGTCTTATTTCCTTTTTCTCTAATCGGCACCGCGAAACAATGGTTGAAGGGCCTTGACAAGGCCACTCTCGGAATAGATTCTTGGAAGAAGTTGGCTCTAGCTTTCTACAAAAAATTCTACCCACCGGAAAAGACTAACATGGTAAGAGCTCAAATTACGGGTTTTAAGCAAAGGGATGAAGAATCTTTGTATGAAGCTTGGGAGCGGTTCAAGGGAATTTGTCGCTCATGTCCTCACCATGGACTTAGCGAATGGTTCTTGGTACAACAATTTTGGAATGGTTTATATGAAGATTCAAGGAACATTCTCAACATGGGATCAAATGGAATGTTCACCGAAGTTGATGACAATCAAACATGGAACAAAATTGAGGAAATGGAGGTCCATAACTCACAATATAGTAGACCTCGCAAGGCTACTAGAGGAGGAAAGCATGAAGTGGACTCCGTTACTCAATTGGGTGCTCAACTTAGTGCTCATATTGACACAATCAATTTGAAGTTTGAAAAAGCTATGGCTAGACTTGAAGAAGTCTCAAAATCACCAAAGCATCATGTTAATGCCATGACGGCATCCTCATCAATCCCAAGTGGGATATGTGAGAATTGTGGAACTTTGGGACATGACCAAAGTGAATGTAGGAGAACAAATGAACAAGTGAATGCTTTCCAAGCATACAAGAGTGGTACCCCTTATTCCAACTATTACAATGAAAACACCAAGTTTCACCCAAATCTCTCATACAAAAGCCAAAATGTTCAAAACCCTCAAACAACATACACTCCACCACCCATGAGAAACCAAAATCAAAGACCCTTTTACAATCAAAACCAAGGTTACCAAAATAAAAATCCATACAATCACCAAAATGACCAAGGTTTTGATGTCCAAAAAGTGGTCCTCCAAATGCAAAAGAATCAACAAGAATTTTTCACTCAAATGCAAAAAGATAGTCAAGCAAAGGAAACCACCATCAACAACATTCTAGCTCACACCAAGATGTTGGAAACACAATTGACTCAACTAGCATCTTCAAGCTCACAAAGACAAAAGGGGCAATTACCACCTCAAAGTAATCCCCCAAGACATGAAACGGTTAGTGTCATTCACTTGAGAAGTGGTACAAGGTATGAAGCACCGAAGAAGCAAGTTGAGGATGAAGTTGTGGAAGCTAGTGATAAGGAAGAAATTGTCCAAAACTCCAAAGATGGAGAATCATCAAAAGAAAAAATTTCAAAGAAAAATGAAGACAAGGTCAAGGAGAAGGAGCCCATTGTGATTAGACTTCCTTTTCCAAGTCGTCAAGCCAAGCCCAAATTTGATGACCAACTTGGAAAGTTCATGGAAATTGTGAAGAATTTGGAAGTCTCAATTCCTTTCACGGAATTAATAAATCACGTGCCGGCCTATGCGAAATACATGAAAGATATCCTCACAAAGAAGAAGTCAATCCGGAAACTTGAAACTATCGCCTTCACTAAGGTGAGTAGTGCAATACTTCAAGGGAGTTCACCTCCAAAACTAAAGGATCCGGGAAGCTTCTCGATACCGTGTACCATTGGCGACACAACGATCAACAAAGCCCTATGTGATCTAGGGGCTAGTGTGAGTGTTATGCCGTACTCGGTGAGTAAAAGGTTGGGGATGGGAGAGCTTAAATACACCAACATCACACTCCAAATGGTCGATAGATCGACGAAGACACCATTAGGGATATGGGAAGATGTCCCCGTGCGAATTGGGAAGTTTTTCATCCCGATGGACTTTGTCATTGTTGATATGGAGGAAGATTCCAACATTCCAATCATTCTAGGAAGACCTTTCCTACACACCGCGGGTGCGGTGATTGATGTGAAACATGGTGAGCTCACTCTAGAAGTGGGAGATGAAAGCATAACCTTTAATCTTGACAAGACTATGAGAGCTCCTCGTTTGCATGAACCGTGTTTCATGATTGATCATTTTAGCCGAAAGGATGAGAGGAAGAAATCGGAACTCCAATGGAAGAAGAAAATTGAAGATGCTCCATTCAAAGAGCAAGTAAATTGTGACAAGGAGAGCTTGCAAAGCTCATCAAAATCAATCAAAGAAGACGAAGATGGCCTCATTGGCCAAGAGAGGAATTTGGGAGAGTTGTCTCTATCAAATCAAGAGATTTTCAATGATCAACTTAATGAAGTTTGTGGTCTTTGGGACAACGAATTTGAAGGGATTTTTAATCCCTACATTGGTAATGCCATCGATCAAGACCCACAACAAGGGCCAAAGTCTATTGAAGAGCTCTATAACAATAATGAACAAGCTTTCGATTACTTTTTCAAGGTGTTGAGCAACATCAACAACACCTTGAACATGCCCCCTTGACATCTCATCAAGAATGAGAGTTTGGTGGAGTCCTCCTTAAACCACCGTTTGTAAATATTTCTAACTCCCTAACTCGCATTTCAATTCTTATATTGCATTTTTGTCATCTTTGGATTTTTATTTACTTTGATCAAGATAATTGTCATGTTTGAGAGAAGTGAGGGAGGGACTAATAATTTCAATTAATGTGTAGTGCTCTAGCTTAGTGTGGGGATAGCAATTGCCTAGGCTATCCATGCCTTAGTAGCTCCCCCACAATGAAGAACACAAGATATAAATAAGAATGGAAGAATGATAAGGGATATGCATTGTACACGGATAGAACCGAATCCGGGTACAAAGGGGCCGAACCCGAGCGGATTCAGGAGAATCCGCCCGTCTACAGACAATCCGAGCGTATTGGTTAGAAGACGCACGTCCCTATGAGCTGAATTTTTGAAATATTTTTGACTGTAAGAGAATCCGGGCGTCCTGAATAGCAATCCGCTCGTCTCTGAAAATCCGTCCGTCTTCTCTGCTGAGGAAAACAAGAAAAATTCCTGGACTGAAATCCGTCCGTCTTCTGAAGAATCCGCCCGTCCCGTGTCAGCGAATCCGAGTGTCTTCTCTTAAAGACGCCCGTCTTTAGGCGAGTTTTTCCCAACCCAGAAAGTGCAGAATCCGCCCGTCTTGAGCAGAAACTGCACGGATTGCCCCTGCAGTTCGAATTTTTTTGGGCTTTATAAAACCCCTCCTACCTTCATTCATTCATTCATTCATTCATTCATTCATAACACTACTCAAAAACATCAAAACCCTCATCCTCTCCATCACAAAAACAAAATTCCTCAACTACATTCACCAAAATCAAATCAAATCATCCTTTTAACAACAAATCAATCACTCCTTTTTCAATAAAAATCAAAACCAAGCACAAAATCTTCAACATTTGAGTCGATTTTTGAATTCATAAAGGCAAAGCCTTTCACCTTTAAATCAATTTGGGTATACTACAAATTGAAGATTTTTCATTCTTTTCTTGGTTAATTCATCAATGGCAAGGACTAAGGGGGCAACAAAGGCACCAAAGGCTAAGACACTTTCACAAAGGCAAAAGGCTCTTCAAGCAAAGAAAGCATTGGCTATGGTGGTAGCAACCCCAAACTTGGAAGTGCAACAACAACAACAACCTTCTATGGGAGCAACAACATCTTCTACTCCGGAAATTGATCAACTTTTGCATTATCCGGAGGTAACTTTTATTTCCGAAACCCATAGAGATACTTTTGCCAAGTTTGCTAGGAAATCATTTCAATCCACCAAGTTTATTTGTGAAGATACCTTAGAAAAATTGGGTGTTCTTGAGCAAACTAGAGCCTTTTTAAAAGCAATGGGGTTGGAGAAATTGTTTGAATCAAAAGAATTGACATACCCCTCCCTTACCTTGGAATTTTTGAGTTCTTTGAAAGTCACCAAAGTTGAGACTAGGGAGAACCTCGAGTTTCGTCTAGCTAATGTTAGTAGACGCATTTCCTTTAGGGAATTGGGTGAAATTTTGGGTCTTAGTGATGAACCGAGTTATTTTAAGAATTATGGAAAGTATGACCCCGACCCTCTTTGGGAGGCAGTTTCCGGAAGGAAATTTGAGGATTTTCATGCGAGTCGTGCTCTTTTAGTCCACCATCCGGGCATAAGGGTATGGCACAAGGTCATAGGAAACACCATTATTGCAGGGAAAGATCCCAACCATTTCACCAAACTTGATTTTATTCTTCTTAAATCGGCTTTGAACATTGGAAGAGTCCACACCAAGCCTTTCAACTCTTTAAGGCTTTTGGTAGATAGATGGCTCAACATTGATTGTGGGAAGAAAGGCACTACCGTTATTGTCAATGGCGGCCTAGTCACTATCCTAGCTAAATACTTTGATCCTAACTTCAACAAGGATAACAAGTATAAATCAAAGGAGGGTGGTCATCTTGTTGATATGCATACTATGATACAAAAGTACAAGTGGGTTGCCCATAATCCTCTTGACACCGAGTATGGATGGCTCACTAGTGAGGCTAGATCGTTTACTTTGCCTTCAAAGATTTGTCGTCTAAGCGTCCACCGGACCAATTATCTACTTCCCCTTTCAAAAGAGGCCGAGTATATTATCCGACAACAAAAGGGTGAACTTGCAATTCCCTCCTCTTCCATTGTCACACCACCTTACCCTTTTGAGTACCAAGAGTTCAAGCCAGAAGGTGTTGAAGCAAGAAATGATTATTTGACTCTTCTCATGCAAGCAATGCACAAGCAAGCCTTTGAAGATCGGAAAAATGCTTACTTGGCTCAATATCCACCCCTCCTAAACTTAGCTAGGCAAGGACTACTTGATCCATCATGTCCTTTGCCTAGTTGGGCGGATAAAGAAGTCCTATTTCCGGGTGCATCTAGGGTCGTTTCGGGTGACAATGAGGTTGTTAATAATGAAGAAGTTGATGATAACATTGATGAGAAAGAAAGTGAAGAAGGAGAAGAGGATCGTGAGCAAGATGATGAGCAAGGTGAAGAAGAAGAAAGTGAAGAAGCAAATGAAGAGGGAAGTGGCAATGTGACCACTTCTAATGAGGAAAGTGATGATGGTGATGATATGATGGAAGATTAGCAAGCCTTAGAGGCTCCTACCCTCTCATGGTTTGTCTATTTCTCTATTTGTTTTAATTATTTTCTTGATCATTGTTGGAGTAGTCCTAGCACCATAGAGGACTCAAACCTCGGTACCATTGAGGTGTTCTCATTTTATTGTTCCCACTTTCAAAATCCAAAATGACAAATTAGTTTCATGCATTGCATAGTGTGTGCATGAACTACACCCATCCTTGGACATTAGCAATAGTGTCTAACTAGGTTTGGGGAAGTTAATGCATACACAACGGGAGGTAATCTAAATTATCCTCTCCGTCATAACAAAAACCATGCATCACGTAGTGTAAACTAGTGTAGATTGCATTTAGTATAGAAATCATGCATCAACTTTGCATAATTTCCCATCATTTTGGCCATTGAGGACAATGCCCATATTAGTGTGGGGATGGGGAATTCTAACTTAACTTTATATTCCAAAATGATAAAAATTGAAAAATTTTGAAAATCATAAAAATTGAAAAAATTAAAAAGCCAAAAACATGTTTATTTCCTTTTGTAGTGTAGTCTTGTTTATATTATTGTATATATTGTGTTTGTTCTATCCTTGTTCACATTGATTGACTACGCCACGTCCGAGACATGAGGATCATGAAGACCGCATGGTATGATCTTTCCAATCTCCTTTTTCCTCTTTATGTTAATGACTATGTGGCTTTCTTTTGTTTGATGCGGTATAACAATGTGAACTCAGGACTTGCATTTAGTTTATATGTCATATTAGTTGATAGAATCACTTGCATTAGGATGTATATATTAGTTGCATCATAGCATATAGTTGCATTTAGATAAAAGTTTTGAAAAATGCCTAATTAGGAACTTTGACAAGAGCAACTAAGCCATTACAAATACTTGTTCAACTTAAGATTTTGCCTACTAGAATGGTTGTAAAACACCCTAGATAGTGTCATACTAGTGTCTTTTGACCCATGACCCAAAGCCTAGTCAAGGGTTTGCATGTGAGTCACCTATCCAACCTCGTGATGCGATGTGAACTTGGTTAACTTGTCTAGGTGACCTTGATTGACCTTGTGGTAAGGTAACCCAAAAATATTTTCTATCAATAAGCTTGAAGTGCTCATTTCAAAGAATTTTGTCATGTGGAAGTAATTTAATGCCAAGGAAACCTCAAATGTTATGAATTGTTGAATGTTGAGAAATTTAAATTGTTTTGATGGAGGCGTACCACTTCGATGTGCTTTGGTGCGGGATCCATTGAATTGGGCCCCCACACGGTTGTGAATTCGGCCGCCCAGAGACAGAGTGACTATCACCCCGAAAAGCTATTGTGTAGAGGTTAACCGGTTGCCTAATAAGCGATTGGCGAAAGCAAAGGACACTAGCCCGGAAGGGACAAACCCCATCTAAAATTTTTGAAATGTGAAAGTGAAATGAGGACAATTTTGAATACTAGTCATAACCACTCGTTGTGTATAAAGATTTGAGTATTTCATTCCCAAAAAGCCTTTTCGTCAAGCCACTTTGTCGAGCTTGGGACGATCCATGACCTTTACTTTTGTAGAGAATTCAAGGCTTGTCATGTCATATGCTACTAGCATCATAGGGATCATCATTCCACCACCATCCGATCGCTCTTGACGAAAGCATTTGGAAATTGAGGACGAAAGTAGTCTAGTTTAACACCATTTGGAGGTGATTTAGTGCCATCCTCTTAGCCTTAGTAATTTGTTGAACTAGTATTTGTGAAGGATTACATGCTCTTAAATTTGTTCCTCTTTAGTGCCTCCGCCGCTTGATGAGGAAGTGGCTATTCTTTTGTAGATGCATCCATTATGTGATTTTGTGTGCTTAATGTTTGGATGTGTCGCCATTTTGGCAAGACCCACCTTGCCTTGCAAGAAGGCATCCTACCTCATGGTTGTCTTGTTGTGAGTTGAAGGGGCGGAGTGAGACCCGCTAATTGTCTCATATCGGCTATGTTATTAGGTTAGTTTAAATAATGGTCCTAGTCTTTGTCACCTCTTTACTCGGGACGAGCAAAGGTTCGGTTTGGGGATATTTGATGTAACCATAATTAGCGCATATTTAGCCCCCGAATTAGCCTTGTTCCTATGCTTTTTAGTGCATATTTGGGTCATTTCTTATCTTTAGTTATTTGTTTTGCATATTCTTTGAGATTTTGATTCCTTGGTAGGAAAGGAGTAAGAATCTTGTATTTTCATGGCAAAACGAGACTAAATTGATCGAATCCAATGACCAAGAATCAAGGAGAGACAAGATTAAAAGGCCTTTGTGCATATTATAGTATCATGAGCAATGTTGAGAAAGGATGCTTGAGTCCCCAAGGAAATCCCCAAGGAATTTATGAAGAAAAGCGAAGAAAAGAAGAAGAAATCTTGCTGAAGAACAATCCGTGCGGATTGACTACAATCTCGGGCTAGCCCTGCCACAATCCGCCCGGATTCCTCTAAAGCCGCTCGTGTTCCACCGCCAGAATCCGCTCGGATTCCTCTACAGCGCAATTTCGTCTTCTCCAAGCTACAAAGAAAGAAGCCCTTCCTTCAAAAAATACCGGCTCCTCCCTGCTCAATCTAAAAAGTGTAATTACTAGTTTAGCCCTTAGTTAACCCTAATGCATCCCCCTAATCTACACTATAAATACTCCATTAGTCTAATTAGAAGAGCATGTTCTTCTTATCAATTCTTAGAGTAGTTAATACCAATCAAATCTCTCTTTAATTTTGTAATCAACAATTAATCAAGTTATAATACAAGTTTCATTTCCTTAATCTCTCTTTTGTTCATCCTTTGTTTTGGGTAATTGAAGATTATTTGGGTTATTATTGGGAGATTGACAACCTCTCAATCAAGCATCAAGTACTTCTTTTATCTTTGCTTTATTATTGGAATCATTAGTAGGTATAATTCTCTTAATCCCTTTTTAATTATTGTTAATTACTTTCATTTATTCATCATGTTTCATTTTGTTGGTATGATTGACAACCTTGCTAGCATGATCAACATGATAATGAGTGAGTAGTCTCTTAGCTAGGGTTAATGGGTGATTAGGGGAAACCAACATGGGGAATGATTCATGCTTAAATTAATATGCTTTCATGTTTTATTTGCTTGCTTGTTTTGATCTCAACTCTTGCACATGTTATATTTGATGAAATGCTAAGCCTATGAATCCTTGCATTTACCACCATCTCCTATCTTTTCAATGAGACTTGTAAGACATAACCCAACTCGAGTCTCATTAGAACATGCATGTTGTTGAGTAGGGAAGACTAAGTCGACTTGTAGGTGTTGTACAATCTAATCGATTCGGCTCCAGGACCCAAACTTTCCTAGGATTGTAAGATATAACCCAACTCAATCCATCACAACAATAATTGCTTGCTTATAATTTGAGAACATGTTTGTATGATCAATTCTCATGATTCCCCTATGACCCCATGACACCCTAGTGCTTTTTAATCAATTGTTTACAACTCTTTAATTCATCTTGCTTGTTTATTTCTATTGATATTTTAGTTTAGTGACCTTCTACATTAACCCAATTTGTGACACCCCTAAGACACCACTAGTTGCAATAGAAATCTCATTTCAATACCTGTCCCTTGGGATCCGACCTTTACTTGCCTCTTTACTAATTGTAGAGTTGTTTGTGAAGCTATAAATTGTGTTTTGATTCGGACGTGACCCAACGACCACACCTTAAATTGTGAACACGAAACAGACCGATCAGTCATATAAAGCCATGTTGATTGTAGTGTCACCAATAGTGCATGGAATGGAGAAACTTCCCATATCCTTGAGTTTTGGAGGTGAACTCCCTTGAAGGATGGCACTACTCACCTTAGTGAAGGCAATAGTCTCAAGCTTCCGGATTGGTTTCTTCTTCGTAAGGATGTCCTTCATGTACTTTGCATAGGCCGGAACGTGATTGATCAATTCCGTGAAAGGAATCGAGACTTCTAAATTCATTTCAATTTCCATGAATTTTCCAAGTTGGTCATCAAACATAGGCTTAGCTTGACGACTTGTGAATGGAAGTCTAATCACAATGGGATCCTTCTCTTTGGCCTTTTCTTCACTGTTCTTCAAAACTTCTTGATTGATGGGCTCTTCTTCCCTAGAGTTTTGCACAACTCTTTCCTTGTCACTAGCTTCCACATCTTCATCCTTAACTTGCTTCTTTGGCCTTTCATATCTCGTACCACTCCTCAAGTGAATGGCACTAACCGTTTCATGTCTTGGGGGATTACTTTGAGGTGGTAATTGCCCCTTTTGTCTTTGAGAGTTTGAAGATGCTAGTTGGGTCATTTGAGTTTCCAACATTTTTACGTGGGCTAGGATGTTGTTGATGGTGATGTCTTTTGCTTGGCTATCTTTTTGCATTTGAGTGAAAAATTCTTGTTGATTCTTTTGCATTTGGAGGACCGCTTTTTGAACATCAAAACCTTGGTCATTTTGTTGATTGTATGGAGTTTGATTTTGATAACCTTTGTTATGGTTGAAAAAGGGTCTTTTATTTTGGTTTCTCATGGGAGGTGGGGTGTATGTTGGTTGAGGGTTTTGAACATTTTGGATTTTGTATGAGAGATTTGGGTGGAATTTGGTGTTTTCATTGTAATAGTTGGAATAAGGGGTACCACTTTTGTATGCTTGAAAAGCATTCACTTGCTCATTTGTTCCCCTACATTCACTTTGGTCATGTCCCAATGTTCCACAATTCTCACATATCCCACTTGGGATTGATGAAGATGCCACCATGGCATTAACATGACGCTTTGGTGATTTTGAGGCTTCTTCAAGCTTAGCCATATCCTTCTCAAACTTCAAGTTTATGGTATCAATATGAGCACTAAGTTGAGCACCCAATTGAGTAATAGAGTCCACTTCATGCTTTCCTTCTCTAGCAGCCTTGCGAGGTCTACTATTTTGTGAATTATGGACCGCCATTTCCTCAATCTTGTTCCCAGTTTTATTATCGTCATCGGTGAACATACCATTTGATCCCATGTTGAGAATGTTTCTTGAGTCTTCATAAAGACCATTCCAAAATTTTTGTACTAAGAACCACTCGTTAAGTCCATGATTAGGACATGTGCAACAAGTTCCTTTGAATCGCTTCTAAGCTTCATACAAAGATTCTTCGTCCCTTTTCTTAAAACCCGTGATTTGAGCTCTTAGCATGTTAGTCTTTTCCGGAGGGTAGAATTTTTTGTAGAAAGCTAGAGTCAACTACTTCCAAGAGTCAATTCCAAGAGTAGCCTTATCAAGGCTGTTCAACCATTGTTTCGCGGTACCAATTAGGGAAAAAGGAAATAAGACCCATCGAATTTGGTCTTGAATCACTCCGGTTTGTGAAATCACATCACAATAGTCACAAAAAGTCTCCATGTGAGAATGAGGGTCTTCACTAGGCATCCCCCCAAATTGGCTTCTTTTGACTAATTGGATAAATGCGGATTTTGCAATAAAATTTCCGGTTAAGTGTTGTGGTGTGGGAGTTCCATTGGGTAGGTTTTCCTCGGTTGGTACGGAATGTGATGAAAACTTAGGCATTGTGGGTTGATTGTGTGGTTGATTTTGTGTTGGGTTCTCCTCACCTTCTCTTGCAAAAGGGTTGATGAACTCAATAGTATTTGGTTGAATATCTACAACCTCACTAATACCTCTCAAAGTGTTTCTAGCAAGTCTTCTATTGGTTGTCAAAGTCCTTTCAATTTCGTGATCAATGGGTAACAAGTTACCTTGTGATCTTCTAGACATGCAAAATATCAAACTACTCGAAAACAATTAGAACAAACCTTGAGGAGTTTTACTTCCCCAAGGCAAAGAATGACACAACCAATAACAATCAAAGAAAATCAAATCAAGTTAACACCGTCCCCGGCAACGGCGCCATTTTTGGTCGGTCCGCTTTGAGCTTAGATTTCGGTTACTTGTCATTAAGAGCACCTAGACTAAAACAATATTTATAACTTCACAAACAACTCGACTACTATTAAAGAGGCAAGTAAAGGTCGAATCCCTAGGGACGGGTATTGATGTAGGATTTTCGATTGCAAGTAGTGGTGTCCAGGGGTGTCACAATTTGGATTGAGATAAGAAGATCACTAAACTAAATAACAATAAAAGTAAAACAAGCAAGATGACTAAAATGAGATGTAAACAATTGATTAAAAGCACTAGGGTGTCATGGGTTCATAGGGGATTCATAGAAATTGATCATACAAACATATTCTCAAATTATAAGCAAGCAATTATTGTTGTGATAGGATCGAGTTGGTTTATATCTTACAATCCGAGGAAGGTTTGGGTCCCGGAGGCGACTCGATTATATTGTACAACACCTACAAGTCGACATAATCCTCCCTACTCAACTATATGCACGGTCTAATGAGACTCGAGTTGGTTTATATCTTACAAGTCTCATTGAAAAGGTAAGTGATGGGTAAAAAATGCAAGGATTCATAGGCTCGCATTTCATCAAACATAACATGTGCATAAGTTGAGAGCACAACAAGCAAGCAAATAAATTATTTGAACATATTAAATTAAGCATGAATCATCCCTCATGTTGGTTTCCCCTAATTCCCCATTAACCCTAGTTAAGGAAACTACTCACTCATTATCAAGTTTAACATGTTAACAAGGTTGTCAATCATATTATTAAAGCAAAACATGATGAATAAATGAAGATGATTAACAATAATTAGAAAGGGATTAAGAGAATTTTACCTAATGATGATTCCAAAATAATAATGCAAAGAATAATAGAAGTACTTGATGATTGATGGAAGGTTGTCAATCTCTCAATAAACCCAAATAATCTTCAATTACCCAAAATAAAAAATGAACAATAGAGAAATTAAGAAAATGAGATTTGTATTAAGACTTGATTATAAGTTGATTACAAGATTAAAGAGAGATTAGAATAATATAAACTACACTAAAGATTGATAAGAAGAACATGATAATCTAATTAGACTAATGGGGTATTTATAGTGGGGATTAGGTGCACAAATTAGGGTTACTAAGGGCTTAAAATGACGATTAAGTCCTTGAGGAATCGCTCCTCTCAAGAAAAGATGCGGGTCTCCTTTTACCTAGTCTTTCAAAAATATGCGCATCTCGAATGAAGAAAGAAGGGGACGTGTTGCATTGGAGGACAATCCGAGCGTCCAAAAGGTCGGGACGAGCGGATTGTATAGCTTCTGGACGAGCAGCCAGGCAGCTTGGACGAGCGGCCTGTGGAGCTTCTGGACGAGCGTCCTGATAGGTGAGATGCTCGGATCTTTGCCATTTTTTATTTTCTTCTTCCAACAATCCTCCGGGATTTTGTCGGGGATGCAAGGATCTTCTTCATCAATACCCATCTACTACATAATGTACAAAGGCCTTCTAGTCTTGTCTTCTTTTTGATGCTTGGTCATTAGATTCAATCAATTTAGCTCTATTTTGCCATGAAAATGCAAGGGTTACACTCCTCTCCTACCAAGGAAACAAAACCTCAAAGAATATGCAAAACAAAGGACTAAAGATACTAAATGACCCAAATATGCACTAAAAAGCATAGGAACGAGGCTAATTCGGGGACTAAATATGCTCAAATATTGATCACATCAGTATGTGTCCTCAACAATAGTGCGATCATATGTTTAAATCTCATATTAAGAATACGTAAGGAATGATTCATTTATATAGTCAACTGATCCACATTATCAGTAATGATCAGCTAACTAGAGTTAGACATTACTGTTGTTTGACGGTGGTGATCAGTTGATCCCTTAAGGTCACACCTAAAGGACAATTCCCTTAATAGACAAATTGATTAGTTGTATGAGGATACAAGTTAATCAATTCCTTAAAATTGAACAATTCAATTGTGAGAGAGAATATTTATATCTTATTGTAATTGGATTAAATAAGATTTATTTTTGTAATTGAAATACTTCATTACTAAAATTGATAATTGTTTGTGAAACAATAGAGATAAGAATGAATGGTTAATTATAATTACAAGATGTTGTGAATTATAATTATATGACCCATTTTATTTATGTGATCAAGTATAACTAGTCAATTTGGTGTATGTAATTTAATTAATTTATAAAATGATATTTATTTGATAAATATGATTTAAATTAATTAATAACATGTAATATACTACATGTGACATTTTATTTTATGTGATAAAATATAAATAATAGAACCTAGTCTATCTAGCTTACACAACCTACACTTTGATAAGAGTAAAAGAAAAAGGAAAGATGCTCTCTTTGTCCTTATGCTAGCCGGCCTCTTCCCCCATATAATGAGAATTTGTTCTCATTTTTCATTACTCTACTTCACACATTCATTTGCATGCATCTTGTTCTTCTATTCTCTCATCTTCCTTCTAAACTTGTTTTAGAAAATACAATAAATTGCTCATTATAAATTCTAATCACAATATATTCGAGCCATAATACAATGTAAGGGACATTGTTTTTCTTATTAATCTCTTATTTTGTTATGTATGCACTAGATCTAAAGAACACATATTAAGAAGTTAATTACTTCATTGTTAGAAAAGTCTAATAGTTAAAATTGCAATAATCATTCCTACTCTATACTACCCTTACATACCTAAAGTTTTGATAAGAGGAAAAGAAAAAGATGAAGCCATGCATTGGCATATGGCCTTCACACCACCCGGCCACTCCTCTTTATTGTGAGAATTTTGTTCTCATTTTTCATTCTCATTTTTCTAAGGCATACATTTGGTGTCGGTTAAAACTCGTCGTCAAAATCTACCTAACCAAAACAATATTTATAACGTCACAAACTACTCTTAGCAAAGAGGCAAGTAAAGGTCGGATCCCAAAGGACGGGTATTGATGTAGGATTTTCAATTGCAAATGGTTGTCTCTAAGGGTGTCATAATTTGGGTTGAGATAGGAGATCAACTAAACTAATCAACAATATAAAAGCAAGGTAATAAAAACAAGCAAGGTGATTAAAGTGAGATATAAACAATTGATTAAAAGCACTATGGTGTCATGGGTTCATAGGGGATTCATGGGAGTTGATCATACAAACATGTTCTCTACTAGATGCAAGCACTTATTGTTGTGATGGGATCGAGTTGGTATATAAGCTTAAAATCCCTAAGAAGATTTGGGCCCCGGAGCCGAATCGATTAGATTGTACAACACCTACAAGTCGACTTAGTCCTTCCTATTCAACTATATGCATGGTCTAATGAGACTCGAGTTGGTGTATAAGCTTACAAGTCTCATTGAAAAGATAAGTGATGGGTAAAAAATGTAGAGATTCATAGGCTCGCATTTCATCAAACATAACATGTGCATAAGTTGAAATCACAACAAGCAAGCAAATTAATTATGAACACATATTAGATTTAAGCATGAATCAATCCCCATGTTGGTTTCCCCTAATTCCCCATTAACCTTAATTAAGGAAACTACGCACTCATTATCAAGTTTAACATGCTAACAAGGTTGTCAATCATACTAGAAAGGCAAAACATGATGAATAAATGAAAGTGATTAACAATAATTAAACAAGGTTAAGAGAGAATTATACCTATGAAGATGATTCCAAATAATAAAGCAAATAATAATAAAAGTACTTGATGATTGATGGAAGGTTGTCAATCCTCCAAATAAACCCAAATAATCTTCTAATTACCCAGAATAAATGAAGAACAATAGAGAAATTAAGGAAAGATTAAGTATTGAGATTTGTATTAAGACTAGTTTAAAAGTTGATTACACCATTATGGAATGATTAGAACTTGATTAAGAAGTATTAAGAGAGCATGCTAATCTATGTAGAACAATGGGTATTTATACTAAAGATTAGGTACAAGGATTAGGGTTATTAAGGGCTTAAATGACTATCAAGTCCTTAAGAAAAGTTGAGTAAATACTCCTCTCGAAGGAAATGAGCATCTTCGTTTTGCTAGTCTCACCATGATCCGCGCGTCTTAGGAAGTGGCATAGGCTCTCTGGGCTGTGATCCGAGCGGGTTGTCTGGGAGACGCTCGGATCCTATGGATGCAAGACGAGCGTCTTGGCTGCGGGACGCTCGGATGGTGGTGAAGGAAGACGCTCGGATCGTCTGTGATCCGCTCGGATTCCGCGGCAGACTGCTTCTCTTGTTTTCTTCCTTTATAATCCGCGAGTATCATTTCGGGGATACAAGGATCCTATCGTCATTGCCCATTTCACTTTATTATCTACCTAGGCCTTCTAGTATCATCTTCTCTATGATGCTTGGCCATTAGATGCGATTAATTTAGCTCCATTTCGCCATGTAGATGCAAGGTTAGCACTCATTTCTTACCATAGAGACAAAACCTCAAAGAATATGCAAAATAGGAAACTAAAGATAGTAAATGACCCAATTATGCACTATAAAGCATAGGAACGAGGTTAATTCGGGGCCTAAATGTGCTCAAATATGAGTCACATCAAACATCCCAAAACCTAGCCTTTGCTTGTCCCGAGAAAAGAGGTGACAAAAACTAGGACCCTTATTTAAACTAACCTACTAATATAGCCGATGTGAGATAATTGGCGGGTCTCACTCCGCCCCTTCAACTCGCAACAAGACAACAATGAGGTAGGATGCCTTCTTGCAAGGCAAGGTTCTTGCCAAAATGGCGACACATCCAAGCATTAAGCACACAAAAGCATGTAATGGATGCATCCAAAAAAACAAATAGCCACTTTCCTCATCTAAGTGGCGGAAAATATCTACAAGGGAAGCGATCTAAGGGTACACACTCCATCACAGATATGGTTTCTTCAAGCTACTATGCCTAGAAGGATACCAATAAATCACCTCCAAGTTGTGTCAAGCTAGGGTACCTTTATCCTCAATCGTTAAATGCTTTCGTCAAGGGTAGACTCCCTATGGTGTTAGAAACACTGGAGGATCGCGGAATTCCTCTTCTTGCGTAGGCAAGAAGAAGGGTCGTCCCCTCTCTACCATGCACAAAAGGGGATTCGATGGATAAAGGGATCATTTGTATTTGAGTTTCATATGGGAGTTTTCTTTTGTTGTTGTTTTTCCCCCCAATTTTTTGTGGCATTTGACATTTGAGAACAATTTCTTTTTGCTATTTCTTTTGATGTTTGGCATTTCAACACTTGACAATTTCAACTTTTTCTTGCATTTTCTTTTGACCATTTTCAAAGCTACCCCATTTATAGTGAGGGTGCTTATATTTGAATCATAGGAGATTTCATTTTTGTTACTCCTCTTTTCTTTTGATACAATTGCAAACTTTTTGACTTTTCATTTCAATTTTTAAACTCAAATTTTGAACAATTTTTGTGCCCATTCCCTTTTTGGTGACAAAATGTGGTAGAATATGGAAGATGATTGTATGGTTTCAAGGGTCACCTTGGAATAAACGGTATCCAAGGAGTTATCACACCAAAATGTACACTTGACTAGGCCTTAATCCATGGGTCAAAGGATACAAGCATGACACATCCTAGGGTGTTTTACAAGTATTCTAACAAGCAAAGTCTCAAGAAGAAAAAGTATCAACAAGGGCTTTATATACACTTGTCAAATTTCCCAAATAGATGCTTTCACAAAATTTCTCCTAAATGCAACTATATGCCACGATACAACTAACATTTATACAACCTAATGCACATGCTTCTACTAACTAGTATGCCAAATAATCTAAATGCAATCATTGTTTATACCGCATCAATCAAAATAAAGCCACATAGTCATCAACATAATAACGAAAAAGGAGATTGGAAAGATCATACCATGTGGTCTTCAATATCCTCATGTCTCGGATGTGGCATAGTCGATTAATGTGAAAAAGGATAGACAAACACAATATATATACAAGACTACACTATAAAGGAAACGAACATGTTTTTGGGTTTTTCAATGTTTCAAATTTTTATGGTTTTTATGCTTTCGAAACAAAAAGACATGTTTTTGTATTTTTCAAACTTTTTCAATTTTTATCATTTTTGTTTTAAAAAGTCATGTTAGAATTTCCCATCCCAACACTAGTATGGGCATTTTCCTCAATGACCAATACGATAGAAAATTATGCAAGCTATATGAGAATGCATGATTTTTACACTAAATGCAAACTATAGGACATATAAACAAGTGATGCAAACTATAGTACACTATATGATGCTGATCGGTCCGTTTCGTGTTCACAATTAAATGGATGTGGTCGTTGGGTCACGTCCGAATCAAAACACAATTTATAGCTTCACAAACAACTCTACAATTAGTAAAGAGGCAAGTAAAGGTCGGATCCCAAGGGACGGGAATTGAGATGAGATTTCTATTGAAACTAGTGGTGTCTTAGGGTGTCACAATTTGGGTTGATGTAGAAGGTCACTAAACTAAATAGCAATGGAAATAAACAAGAAAGATGAATTGAAAGGGTTGTAAACAATTGATAAAAAAGCATTAGGGTGTCATGGGGTCATAGGGGATTTATGGGAATTGATCATACAAACATGTTCTCAAATTATAAGCAAGCAATTAATGTTGTGATGGATTGAGTTGGGTTATATCTTACAATCCTAGGAAAGTTTGGGTCCCGGAGCCGAATCGATTAGATTGTACAATACCTACAAGTCGACTTAGTCTTCCCTACTCAACAACATGCATGGTCTAATGAGACTCGAGTTGGTTTATGTCTTACAAGTCTCATTGAAAAAATAGGAGATGGTAGTAAATGCAAGGATTCATAGGCTTAGCATTTCATCAAACATAACATGTGCATGAGTTGAGATCATAACGAGCAAGCAAATAAACCATGAAAGCATATTAATTTAAGCATGAATCATTCCCCATGTTGGTTTCCCCTAATCACCCATTAACCCTAGCTAAGAGACTACTCACTCATTATCATGTTGATCATGCTAGCAAGGTTGTCAATCATACCAACAAAAGGAAACATGATGAATAAATGAAAGTAATTAACAATAATTAAAGAGGGATTAAGAGAATTATACCTACTAATGATTCCAATAATAAAGCAAAGATAAAAGAAGTACTTGATGCTTGATTGAGAGGTTGTAAATCTCCCAATAATAACCCAAATAATCTTCAATTACCCAAAATAAAGGATGAACAAAAGAGAGATTAAAGAAATAAAACTTGTATTAGAACTTGATTAATTGTTGATTACAATACTAAAGAGAGATTTGATTGATATTAACTACTCTAATTATTGATAAGAAGAACATGCTCTTCTAATTAGACTAATGAGGTATTTATAGTGGAAATTAGGGGGATGCATTAGGGTTAACTAAGGGCTAAACTAGTAATTACACTTTTTAGATTGAGTAGGGAGGAGCCGGTATTTTTCGAAGGAAGGGCTTCTTTCTTTGTAGCTTGGAGAAGACGAAATTGCGCTGTACAGGAATCCGTGCGTTTTGGAGTCGGGACGGGCGGATTCTGGTGGTGGAACACGGGCATATTTGGAGGAATCCGAGCGGATTGTGGTGGCTGCTAACCCGCGCGTCTTTGGAGGAAAACGCACGGATTGTGCTTGTGGAGGACGGGCGGATTGGGGACAATCCGCACGGATTGTACCTCAGCAACATTTCTTCTTCTTTTCTTCCCTTTTCTTCATAAATTCCTTTGGGATTTCCTTGGGGACTTAAGGATCCTTTCTCAACATTGCTCATCTACTATAATATGTACAAAGGCCTTCTAATCTTGTCTCTTCTTGATGCTTGGTCATTGGATTCGATCAATTTAGTCTCGTTTTGCCATGAAAATGCAAGATTTGCACTCCTTTCCTACCGAGGGATCAAAATCTCAAGAATATGCAAAACAAAGAACTAAAGACAATAAATGACCCAAATATGCACTAAAAAGCATGGGAACAAGGCTAATTCGGGGGCTAAATATGCGCAAATTATGGTCACATCAAATATCCCCAAACCGAACCTTTGCTCGTCCCGAGTAAAGAGGTGACAAAGACTAGGACCATTATTTAAACTAACCTAATAACATAGCCGATATGAGACAATTAGCGGGTCTCACTCCGCCCCTTCAACTCACAAAAAGACAACCATGAGGTAGGATGCCTTCTTGCAAGGCAAGGTGAGTCTTGCCAAAATGGCGACACATTCAAATATTAAGCACACAAAATCAAATAATGGATGCATCTACAAAAGGAATAGCCACTTCCTCATCAAGTGGCGGAGGCAACTAAAAGAGAGCAAATTTAAGAGCATGTAATCCTTCACAAATACTAGTTCAACAAATTACTAAGCCTAAGAGGATGGCACTAAATCACCTCCAAATAGTGTTAAACTAGACTACTTTCGTCCTCAATTTCCAAATGCTTTCGTCAAGAGCGATCGGATGGTGGTGGAATGATGATCCCTATGATGCTAGTAGCATATGACATGACAAGTCTCGAATTCTCTACAAAAGTAAAGGTCATGGATCGTCCCAAGCTCGACGAAGTGGCTTGACAAAAAGGCTTTTTGGGAATGAAATGCTCAAATCTTTATACACAACGGGTGGATATGACTAGTATTCAAAATTTGACCTCATTTAACTTTCACATTTCAAAAAATTTAAGATGGGGTTTGTCCCTTCCGGGCTAGTGTCCTTTGCTTTCTCCAATCGCTTATTAGGCAACCGGTTAACCTCTAGACAATAGCTTTTCGGGGTGATAGTCACTCTGTCTATGGGCGGCCGAATTCACAACCGTGTGGGGGCCCAATTCAATGGATCCCGCTCCAAAGCACATCGAAGTGGTACGCCTCCATCAAAACAATTAAATTTCTCAACATTTCAACATTTCATAACATTTGAGGTTTCCTTGGCATTAAATTACTTCCACATGACAAAATTCTTTGAAATGAGCACTTCAAGCTTATTGATAGAAAATATTTTTGGGTTGCCTTACCACAAGGTCAATCAAGGTCACCTAGATAAGTTAACCAAGTCCACATCGCATCACGGGGTTGGATAGGTGACTCACATGCAAACCCTTGACTAGGCTTTGGGTCATGGGTCAAAAGACACTAGTATGACACTATCTAGGGTGTTTTACAACCATTCTAGTAGGCAAAGTCTTAAGTTGAAAAAGTATTTATAATGGCTTAGTTGCTCTTGTCAAAGTTCTCAATTAGGCACTTTTCAAAATATTTTATCTAAATGCAACTACATGCAATGATGCAACTAATATATTCATCCTAATGCAAGTGATTCTATCAACTAATATGACATATAAACTAAATGCAAGTCCTAAATTCACATTGTTATACCGCATCAATTAAAATAAAGCCATATAGTAATTAACATAAAGAGGAAAAAGGAGATTGGAAAGATCATACCATGCGGTCTTCATGATCCTCATGTCTCGGATGTGGCGTAGTCAATCAATGTGAACAAGGATAGGACAAACACAATATATACAATATATACAATATAACTACACTACAAAAGGAAATAAACATGTTTTTGGGTTTTTCAATTTTCAAATTTTTATGGTTTTTCGAAATTTTTCAATTTTTTTGGATTTTTGAATAAAAGTTAAGTTAGAATTCCCCATCCCCACACTAATATGGGCATTGTCCTCAATGGCCAAAATGATGGGAAATTATGCAAACATGATGCATGAATTCTACACTAAATGCAATCTACACTAGTCTACACTACATGATGCATGGTTTTTGTTTATGACGGAGAAGATAATTTAGATTACCTCCCGTTGTGTATGCATTAACTTTCCCAAACCGAGTTAGACACTATTGTTAATGTCCAAGGATGGGTGTAGTTCATGCACACACTATGTAATGCATGAAACTAATTTGTCGTTTTGGATTTTGAAAGTGGGAACAATAAAATGAGAACACCTCAAAAAGTACCAAGGTGTGAGTCCTCAATGGTGCTAGGATGTAATACTCCGATATTTTTACATTATGTATATACGCTTTTCGTGATTTATTTTCGAAAAAAACAAATATATATATTTACTACTTATTTTGGTTGGGTCATATAGTAGGTTGTGTTTGTAGTCCATGATAAACTACGTTTACACTATTTTATTCCATTCCCTAACCCTATTATAAAATAGCCTACCATCTTATTTATTCTGCTCTTTCCTTCTCCTGTTGTTTCATGAATCCATGTGCCGCCCATATTTATTAGGCACAATAATATCTAAACTCCTCTTAGTTCTCATCATATCCTCGTTATTCATTGTTAACCATATGCTGCCTCAATTTTCACCTTGATCAACCGCTACTTATAACGGTTTTCTTCCTGACCGACTTATCTTGAACTGTATTCCGCTCCTTTCACTATTTTTTATTACGGATTGTTATTTCTTATACGGCGGGGCAAATTTTAAGGTAACCTGATTCTACCGATCCTATTATTATATAATTGTTCGGGGTTGCTTGATCTTGTGCTATTTGTTTGTATTCATCGACTTTAATGATCAAGCTGATTATCTGTAATATTTGTGATTATTAATTTTATCGGTAGTTATAATATTTTGTTTTCTATAATACTATTATATTGTTTGTGAGATGGGTTGAATTACGAGGGTTTAAACTTAGGTAATTGAGTTGTACGAGATAGGTATACTGGTACTAAATTTGCGATGGTTCGGAATAGATGCTATTGGTACCGGCTCGTTAAGTGAGAAACTTACTCCATTATGAATAGTGGATTGTAAAGAGGATCAATGGATTTGAATGAGTTAGTTTATGCATACTGAATGATGAGAAAATTAGTCAAGCACAAGTGCACGTTTATTATTGTGGTGAGTGATATTGAGGATTGAACTTGCTATTTTCATTGTTAAGCCTTCGTTGTCAAGCGTGAGGTTGATTATTGAGATTGTATCGTGTTTTTATTATCGTTTCCTTTGACATTGACTCACGGGTGAGTAGCTTAAAGTCTTGTATTTAAGTGTTGAGCAGTTCCTTTAATGGATCATTTGACAATATCGATATTGAAATTGAGATGGAAATTGGTTACTGGTATTGAGTTATGAGTTATGGGGCCTTTGAGCCGAGTTATGTTTACGGTTCAGTGTGACCATGGTTCTTGAGTTATTTGAGTTTGAGATCGATATTGAGATGGAAATATTGTTTGCAGATTTTATCCCTTGATTCACTCACCCCTTGTCCTGGCCTTAGGTTCGACGATGAGAATACGATACCGGGTTACTTTTGAAGTATTATTTTATGGGATGGAGTAATGAGTGAGACGGAATAATGAGTAGAAACTTAGTTAATTATGAAGGAATGAAATAAGAGTTGTATTAGAGGAATAGAATCGAGTAGGTTTGAGGTACTGGTTAGTTAATGGGGAGTGTTTTTATTATTCTCTCTGTTTATTTTTATTTTTACGTGTCTGTGTTTCCACGCCATGACCAAAAATTATTTTGCTTCTATTGAGGTATTATCTGTTACTCAGCTTTCCGGCTGACGTGTTTTCTCCCTTTTGGGCTACTCGTCATGGGGGTAGTTCCTTTATGTCTTCAGGTTTTATTTCAGGTTACTTCCGCTGCTGTTCAAAAAGGATTTGATTTCAAGTGAAGATTTTATTTAAAGTTTCGTAAAAGTTTAAGTTACTTTTGTATATTTTATTTTAAGAGACATTTTGTAAGAAAAACTTTGTATATTAATTATAATATCTCTGTATTTCGGCGCGTTTTATATGTAAAAGTTAGTTTTAATTTAGCCGAAAATCAGGGGTGTTACAATTGGTATCAGAGCGGGATCTTTCTTGGTTAGGTATTAAGATCGTCACATCTTGACACCGCTGTTTTCACTTTTAAAACTCTTCCTAAACTTTTTGTGACACAAATTGTTTTGAATTTTTAGTTCGAGGGCAAACTTTATTTTTAAGGTGGGTAGAATGTTATACCACTTAAATTTTTAACTGATTTGATTTTTCTAAATTCGAACTTCGGGGACGAAGTTCCTTTTAAGGCGGGAAGATTGTAATACTCCGATATTTTTACATTATGTATATACGCTTTTCGTGATTTATTTTCGAAAAAAACAAATATATATATTTACTGCTTATTTTGGTTGGGTCATATAGTAGGTTGTGTTTGTAATCCATGACAAACTACGTTTACACTATTTTATTCCATTCCCTAACCCTATTATAAAATAGCCTACCATCTTATTTATTCTGCTCTTTCCTTCTCTTGTTGTTTCATGAATCCATGTGCCGCCCATATTTATTAGGCACAATAATATCTAAACTCCTCTTAGTTCTCATCATATCCTCGTTATTCATTGTTAACCATATGCTGCCTCAATTTTCACCTTGATCAACCGCTACTTATAACGGTTTTCTTCCTGACCGACGTATCTTGAACCGTATTCCGCTCCTTTCACTATTTTTGATTACGGATTGTTATTTCTTATACGGCGGGGCAAATTTTAAGGTAACCTGATTCTACCGATCCTATTATTATATTATTGTTCGGGGTTGCTTGATCTTGTGCTATTTGTTTGTATTCATCGACTTTAATGATCAAGCTGATTATCTGTAATATTTGTGATTATTAATTTTATCGGTAGTTATAATATTTTGTTTTCTATAATACTATTATATTGTTTGTGAGATGGGTTGAATTACGAGGGTTTAAACTTAGGTAATTGAGTTGTACGAGATAGGTATCTTTGGTACTAAATTTGCGATGGTTCGGAATAGATGCTATAGGTACCGGCTCGTTAAGTGAGAAACTTACTCCATTATGAATAGTGGATTGTAACGAGGATCAATGGATTTGAATGAGTTAGTTTATGCATACTGAATGATGAGAAAATTAGTCAAGCACAAGTGCACGTTTATTATTGTGGTGAGTGATATTGAGGATTGAACTTGCTATTTTCATTGTTAAGCCTTCGTTGTCAAGCGTGAGGTTGATTATTGAGATTGTATCGTGTTTTTATTATCGTTTCCTTTGACATTGACTCACGGGTGAGTAGCTTAAAGTCTTGTATTTAAGTGTTGAGCAGTTCCTTTAATGGATCATTTGACAATATCGATATTGAAATTGAGATGGAAATTGGTTACTGGTATTGAGTTATGAGTTATGGGGCCTTTGAGCCGAGTTATGTTTACGGTTCAGTGTGACCATGGTTACTGAGTTATTTGAGTTTGAGATCGATATTGAGATGGAAATATTGTTTCGCGGTTTTATCCCGCCAGTTCACTCACCCTTTGTCCCGGCCTTAGGTTCGACGATGAGAATACGATCGGGTTACTTTTGGAGTATTATTTTATGGGATGGAGTAATGAGTGAGACGGAATAATGAGTAGAGACTTAGTTAATTATGAAGGAATGAAATAAGAGTTGTATTAGAGGAATAGAATCGAGTAGGTTTGAGGTACTGGTTAGTTAATGGGGAGTGTTTTTATTATTCTCTCTGTTTATTTTTATTTTTACGTGTCTGTGTTTCCACGCCATGACCAAAAATTATTTTGCTTCTATTGAGGTATTATCTGTTACTCAGCTTTCCGGCTGACGTGTTTTCTCCCTTTTGGGCTACTCGTCATGGGGGTAGTTCCTTTATGTCTTCAGGTTTTATTTCAGGTTACTTCCGCTGCTGTTCAATAAGGATTTGATTTCAAGTGAAGATTTTATTTAAAGTTTCGTAAAAGTTTAAGTTACTTTTGTATATTTTATTTTAAGAGACATTTTGTAAGAAAAACTTTGTATATTAATTATAATATCTCTGTATTTCGGCGCGTTTTATATGTAAAAGTTAGTTTTAATTTAGCCGAAAATCAGGGGTGTTACAATTGGTATCAGAGCGGGATCTTTCTTGGTTAGGTATTAAGATCGTCACATCTCGACACCGCTGTTTTCACTTTTAAAACCCTTCCTAATCTTTTTGTGACACAAATTGTTTTGAATTTTTAGTTCGAGGGCAAACTTTATTTTTAAGGTGGGTAGAATGTAATACCACTTAAATTTTTAACTTGTTTGATTTTTCTAAATTCGAACTTCGGGGACGAAGTTCCTTTTAAGGCGGGAAGATTGTAATACTCCGATATTTTTACATTATGTATATACGCTTTTCGTGATTTATTTTCGAAAAAAACAAATATATATATTTACTGCTTATTTTGGTTGGGTCATATAGTAGGTTGTGTTTGTAGTCCATGACAAACTACGTTTACACTATTTTATTCCATTCCCTAACCCTATTATAAAATAGCCTACCATTTTATTTATTCTGCTCTTTCCTTCTCCTGTTGTTTCATGAATCCATGTGCCGCGCATATTTATTAGGCACAATAATATCTAAACTCCTCTTAGTTCTCATCATATCCTCGTTATTCATTGTTAACCATATGCTGCCTCAATTTTCACCTTGATCAACCGCTACTTATAACGGTTTTCTTCCTGACCGACGTATCTTGAACCGTATTCCGCTCCTTTCACTATTTTTGATTACGGATTGTTATTTCTTATACGGCGGGGCAAATTTTAAGGTAACCTGATTCTACCGATCCTATTATTATATTATTGTTCGGGGTTGCTTGATCTTGTGCTATTTGTTTGTATTCATCGACTTTAATGATCAAGCTGATTATCTGTAATATTTGTGATTATTAATTTTATCGATAGTTATAATATTTTGTTTTCTATAATACTATTATATTGTTTGTGAGATGGGTTGAATTACGAGGGTTTAAACTTAGGTAATTGAGTTGTACGAGATAGGTATACTGGTACTAAATTTGCGATGGTTCGGAATAGATGCTATTGGTACCGGCTCGTTAAGTGAGAAACTTACTCCATTATGAATAGTGGATTGTAACGAGGATCAATGGATTTGAATGAGTTAGTTTATGCATACTGAATGATGAGAAAATTAGTCAAGCACAAGTGCACGTTTATTATTGTGGTGAGTGATATTGAGGATTGAACTTGCTATTTTCATTGTTAAGCCTTCGTTGTCAAGCGTGAGGTTGATTATTGAGATTGTATCGTGTTTTTATTATCGTTTCCTTTGACATTGACTCACGGGTGAGTAGCTTAAAGTCTTGTATTTAAGTGTTGAGCAGTTCCTTTAATGGATCATTTGACAATATCGATATTGAAATTGAGATGGAAATTGGTTACTGGTATTGAGTTATGAGTTATGGGGCCTTTGAGCCGAGTTATGTTTACGGTTCAGTGTGACCATGGTTACTGAGTTATTTGAGTTTGAGATCGATATTGAGATGGAAATATTGTTTCGCGGTTTTATCCCGCCAGTTCACTCACCCCTTGTCCTGGCCTTAGGTTCGACGATGAGAATACGATACCGGGTTACTTTTGGAGTATTATTTTATGGGATGGAGTAATGAGTGAGACGGAATAATGAGTAGAGACTTAGTTAATTATGAAGGAATGAAATAAGAGTTGTATTAGAGGAATAGAATCGAGTAGGTTTGAGGTACTGGTTAGTTAATGGGGAGTGTTTTTATTATTCTCTCTGTTTATTTTTATTTTTACGTGTCTGTGTTTCCACGCCATGACCAAAAATTATTTTGTTTCTATTGAGGTATTATCTACATTACTCGGCTTTCCGGTGACGTGTTTTCTCCCTTTTGGGCTACTCGTCATGGGGGTAGTTCCTTTATGTCTTCAGGTTTTATTTCAGGTTACTTCCGCTGCTGTTCAAAAAGGATTTGATTTCAAGGGAAGATTTTATTTAAAGTTTCGTAAAAGTTTAAGTTACTTTTGTATATTTTATTTTAAGAGACATTTTGTAAGAAAAACTTTGTATATTAATTATAATATCTCTCGTATTTGGTAGCGTTTTATATGTAAAAGTTAGTTTTAATTTAGCCGAAAATCAGGGGTGTTACAATTGGTATTAGAGCGGGATCTTTCTTGGTTAGGTATTAAGATCGTCACATCTTGACACCGCTGTTTTCACTTTTAAAACCCTTCCTAAACTTTTTGTGACACAAATTGTTTTGAATTTTTAGTTCGAGGGCAAACTTTATTTTTAAGGTGGGTAGAATGTAATACCACTTAAATTTTTAACTGGTTTGATTTTTCTAAATTCGAACTTCGGGGACGAAGTTCCTTTTAAGACGGGAAGATTGTAATACTCCGATATTTTTACATTATGTATATACGCTTTTCGTGATTTATTTTCGAAAAAAACAAATATATATATTTACTGCTTATTTTGGTTGGGTCATATAGTAGGTTGTGTTTGTAGTCCATGATAAACTACGTTTACACTATTTTATTCCATTCCCTAACCCTATTATAAAATAGCCTACCATCTTATTTATTCTGCTCTTTCCTTCTCCTGTTGTTTCATGAATCCATGTGCCACCCATATTTATTAGGCACAATAATATCTAAACTCCTCTTAGTTCTCATCATATCCTCGTTATTCATTGTTAACCATATGCTGCCTCAATTTTCACCTTGATCAACCGCTACTTATAACGGTTTTCTTCCTGACCGACGTATCTTGAACCGTATTCCGCTCCTTTCACTATTTTTGATTACGGATTGTTATTTCTTATACGGCGGGGCAAATTTTAAGGTAACCTGATTCTACCGATCCTATTATTATATTATTGTTCGGGGTTGCTTGATCTTGTGCTATTTGTTTGTATTCATCGACTTTAATGATCAAGCTGATTATCCGTAATATTTGTGATTATTAATTTTATCGGTAGTTATAATATTTTGTTTTCTATAATACTATTATATTGTTTGTGAGATGGGTTGAATTACGAAGGTTTAAACTTAGGTAATTGAGTTGTACGAGATAGGTATACTGGTACTAAATTTGCGATGGTTCGGAATAGATGCTATTGGTACCGGCTCGTTAAGTGAGAAACTTACTCCATTATGAATAGTGGATTGTAACGAGGATCAATGGATTTGAATGAGTTAGTTTATGCATACTGAATGATGAGAAAATTAGTCAAGCACAAGTGCACGTTTATTATTGTGGTGAGTGATATTGAGGATTGAACTTGCTATTTTCATTGTTAAGCCTTCGTTGTCAAGCGTGAGGTTGATTATTGAGATTGTATCGTGTTTTTATTATCGTTTCCTTTGACATTGACTCACGGGTGAGTAGCTTAAAGTCTTGTATTTAAGTGTTGAGCAGTTCCTTTAATGGATCATTTGACAATATCGATATTGAAATTGAGATGGAAATTGGTTACTGGTATTGAGTTATTAGTTATGGGGCCTTTGAGCCGAGTTATGTTTACGGTTCAGTGTGACCATGGTTACTGAGTTATTTGAGTTTGAGATCGATATTGAGATGGAAATATTGTTTCGCGGTTTTATCCCGCCAGTTCACTCACCCCTTGTCCTGGCCTTAGGTTCGACGATGAGAATACGATACCGGGTTACTTTTGGAGTATTATTTTATGGGATGGAGTAATGAGTGAGACGGAATAATGAGTAGAGACTTAGTTAATTATGAAGGAATGAAATAAGAGTTGTATTAGAGGAATAAAATCGAGTTGGTTTGAGGTACTGGTTAGTTAATGGGGAGTGTTTTTATTATTCTCTCTGTTTATTTTTATTTTTACGTGTCTGTGTTTCCACGCCATGACCAAAAATTATTTTGCTTCTATTGAGGTATTATCTGTTACTCAGCTTTCCGGCTGACGTGTTTTCTCCCTTTTGGGCTACTCGTCATGGGGGTAGTTCCTTTATGTCTTCAGGTTTTATTTCAGGTTACTTCCGTTCTTTGTTCAAAAAGGATTTGATTTCAAGTGAAGATTTTATTTAAAGTTTCGTAAAAGTTTAAGTTACTTTTGTATATTTTATTTTAAGAGACATTTTGTAAGAAAAACTTTGTATATTAATTATAATATCTCTCGTATTTTGCGCGTTTTATATGTAAAAGTTAGTTTTAATTTAGCCGAAAATCAGGGGTGTTACAATTGGTATCAGAGCGGGATCTTTCTTGGTTAGGTATTAAGATCGTCACATCTTGACACCGCTGTTTTCACTTTTAAAACCCTTCCTAAACTTTTTGTGACACAAATTGTTTTGAATTTTTAGTTCGAGGGCAAACTTTATTTTTAAGGTGGGTAGAATGTAATACCACTTAAATTTTTAACTGGTTTGATTTTTCTAAATTCGAACTTCGGGGACGAAGTTCCTTTTAAGGCGGGAAGATTGTAATACTCCGATATTTTTACATTATGTATATACGCTTTTCGTGATTTATTTTCGAAAAAAAACAAAATATATATATTCTTGCTTATTTTGGTTGGGTCATATAGTAGGTTGTGTTTGTAATCCATGACAAACTACGTTTACACTATTTTATTCCATTCCCTAACCCTATTATAAAATAGCCTACCATCTTATTTATTCTGCTCTTTCCTTCTCCTATTGTTTCATGAATCCATGTGCCGCCCATATTTATTAGGCACAATAATATCTAAACTCCTCTTAGTTCTCATCATATCCTCGTTATTCATTGTTAACCATATGCTGCCTCAATTTTCACCTTGATCAACCGCTACTTATAACGGTTTTCTTCCTGACCGACGTATCTTGAACCGTATTCCGCTCCTTTCACTATTTTTGATTACGGATTGTTATTTCTTATACGGCGGGGAAACTTTTAAGGTAACCTGATTCTACCGATCCTATTATTATATTATTGTTCGGGGTTGCTTGATCTTGTGCTATTTGTTTGTATTCATCGACTTTAATGATCAAGCTGATTATCTGTAATATTTGTGATTATTAATTTTATCGGTAGTTATAATATTTTGTTTTCTATAATACTATTATATTGTTTGTGAGATGGGTTGAATTACGAGGGTTTAAACTTAGGTAATTGAGTTGTACGAGATAGGTATACTGGTACTAAATTTGTGATGGTTCGGAATAGATACTATTGGTACCGGCTCGTTAAGTGAGAAACTTACTCCATTATGAATAGTGGATTATAACGAGGATCAATGGATTTGAATGAGTTAGTTTATGCATACTGAATGATGAGAAAATTAGTCAAGCACAAGTGCACGTTTATTATTGTGGTGAGTGATATTGAGGATTGAACTTGCTATTTTCATTGATAAGCCTTCGTTGTCAAGCGTGAGGTTGATTATTGAGATTGTATCCTGTTTTTATTATCGTTTCCTTTGACATTGACTCACGGGTGAGTAGCTTAAAGTCTTGTATTTAAGTGTTGAGCAGTTCCTTTAATGGATCATTTGACAATATCGATATTGAAATTGAGATGGAAATTGGTTACTGGTTTTGAGTTATGAGTTATGGGGCCTTTGAGCCGAGTTATGTTTACGGTTCAGTGTGACCATGGTTACTGACTTTTTTGAGTTTGAGATCGATATTGAGATGGAAATATTGTTTCGCGGTTTTATCCCGCCAGTTCACTCACCCCTTGTCCTGGCCTTAGGTTCGACGATGAGAATACGATACCGGGTTACTTTTGGAGTATTATTTTATGGGATGGAGTAATGAGTGAGACGGAATAATGAGTAGAGACTTAGTTAATTATGAAGGAATGAAATAAGAGTTGTATTAGAGGAATAGAATCGAGTTGGTTTGAGGTACTGGTTAGTTAATGGGGAGTGTTTTTATTATTCTCTCTGTTTATTTTTATTTTTACGTGTCTGTGTTTCCACGCCATGACCAAAAATTATTTTGCTTCTATTGAGGTATTATCTGTTACTCAGCTTTCCGGCTGACGTGTTTTCTCCCTTTTGGGCTACTCGTCATGGGGTAGTTCCTTTATGTCTTCGGGTTTTATTTCGGGTTACTTCATTTCTTTGTTCAAAAAGGATTTGATTTCAAGTGAAGATTTTATTTAAAGTTTCGTAAAAATTTAAGTTACTTTTGTATATTTTATTTTAAGAGACATTTTGTAAGAAAAACTTTGTATATTAATTATAATATCTCTGTATTTCGGCGCGTTTTATATGTAAAAGTTAGTTTTAATTTAGCCGAAAATCAGGGGTGTTACAATTGGTATCAGAGCGGGATCTTTCTTGGTTAGGTATTAAGATCGTCACATCTTGACACCGTTGTTTTCACTTTTAAAACCCTTCCTAAACTTTTTGTGACACAAATTGTTTTGAATTTTTAGTTCGAGGGCAAACTTTATTTTTAAGGTGGGTAGAATGTAATACCACTTAAATTTTTAACTGGTTTGATTTTTCTAAATTCGAACTTCGGGGACGAAGTTCCTTTTAAGGCGGGAAGATTGTAATACTCCGATATTTTTACATTATGTATATACGCTTTTCGTGATTTATTTTTGAAAAAAACAAATATATATTTACTGCTTATTTTGGTTGGGTCATATAGTAGGTTGTGTTTGTAGTCCATGATAAACTACGTTTACACTATTTTATTCCATTCCCTAACCCTATTATAAAATAGCCTACCATCTTATTTATTCTGCTCTTTCCTTCTTCTGTTGTTTCATGAATCCATGTGCCGCCCATATTTATTAGGCACAATAATATCTAAACTCCTCTTAGGCCCTGTTCTTTTGGACTTAAAGTCACTTAATTTAAGTTCACTTCAGATCCCATAAGTTCAGTTCAGTTCAGATCAGATCCTATAAGTTCAGTTCAGATCCTATAAGTTAAGTTCAGTTCAGATCCTATAAGTTCGATTCGATTCGAGATCCTATAAGTTCGATTCGAGATCCTATAAGTTCGATTCAAATCGATTCGAGATCCTATAAGTTCGATTCAGATCCTATACGTCACTTAATTTAAGTTCGATTCGAGATCTTATAAGTTCGATTCGATTCGATTCGAGATCTTATAAGTTCAGTTCAGATCCTATAAGTTCAGTTAAGTTCAGATCATATAAGTTCAGTTAAGTTCAGATCCTATAAGTTCAGTTCAGATCCTATAAGTTCAGTTCAGTTCAGTTCAGATCTTATAAGTTCAGTTCAGTTCATATCCTATAAGTTTCAGTCCAAAAGAACAGGGCCTTAGTTCTCATCATATCCTCGTTATTCATTGTTAACTATATGCTGCCTCAATTTTCACCTTGATCAACCGCTGCTTATAACGGTTTTCTTCCTGACCGACTTATCTTGAACCGTATTCCGCTCCTTTCACTATTTTTGAGTACGGATTGTTATTTCTTATACGGCGGGGCAAATTTTAAGGTAACACGATTCTACTGATCCTATTATTATATTATTGTTCGGGGTTGCTTGATCTTGTGCTATTTGTTTGTATTCATCGACTTTAATGATCAAGCTGATTATCTGTAATATTTGTGATTATTAATTTTATCGGTAGTTATAATATTTTTTTTCTATAATACTATTATATTGTTTGTGAGATGGGTTGAATTACGAGGGTGTAAAATTAGGTAATTGAGTTGTACGAGATAGGTATACTGGTACTAAATTTGCGATGGTTTGGAATAGATGCTATTGGTACCGGCTCGTTAAGTGAGAAACTTACTCCATTATGAATAGTGGATTGTAACGAGGATCAATGGATTTGAATGAGTTAGTTTATGCATACTGAATGATGAGAAAATTAGTCAAGCACAAGTGCACGTTTATTATTGTGGTGAGTGATATTGAGGATTGAACTTGCTATTTTCATTGTTAAGCCTTCGTTGTCAAGCGTGAGGTTGATTATTGAGATTGTATCGTGTTTTTATTATCGTTTCCTTTGACATTGACTCGCGGGTGAGCAGCTTAAAGTCTTGTATTTAAGTGTTGAGCAGTTCCTTTAATGGATCATTTGACAATATCGATATTGAAATTGAGATGGAAATTGGTTACTGGTATTGAGTTATGAGTTATGGGGCCTTTGAGCCGAGTTATGTTTACGGTCCAGTGTGACCATGGTTACTGAGTTATTTGAGTTTGAGATCGATATTGAGATGGAAATATTGTTTCGCGGTTTTATCCCGCCAGTTCACTCACCCCTTGTCCTGGTCTTAGGTTCGACGATGAGAATACGATACCGGGTTACTTTTGGAGTATTATTTTATGGGATGGAGTAATGAGTGAGACGGAATAATGAGTAGAGACTTAGTTAATTATGAAGGAATGAAATAAGAGTTGTATTAGAGGAATAGAATCGAGTTGGTTTGAGGTACTGGTTAGTTAATGGGGAGTGTTTTTATTATTCTCTCTGTTTATTTTTATTTTTACGTGTCTGTGTTTCCACGCCATGACGAAAAATTATTTTGCTTCTATTGAGGTATTATCTGTTACTCAGCTTTCCGGCTGACGTGTTTTCTCCCTTTTGGGCTACTCGTCATGGGGGTAGTTCCTTTATGTCTTCAGGTTTTATTTCAGGTTACTTCCGTTGCTGTTCAAAAAGGATTTGATTTCAAGTGAAGATTTTATTTAAAGTTTCGTAAAAGTTTAAGTTACTTTTGTATATTTTATTTTAAGAGACATTTTGTAAGAAAAACTTTGTATAATAATTATAATATCTCTGTATTTCGGCGCGTTTTATATGTAAAAGTTAGTTTTAATTTAGCCGAAAATCAGGGGTGTTACATAGGACTACTCCAACAATGATAAAGATTAATAAATAAATAGAACAAAGAGAGAAATAGACAAACCTTGACAGGGTAGGAGCCTCCAAAGCTTGCTAATCTTCCATCATATCATCACTACCATCATCTTCCTCATTAGAAGTGGTCTCATTGCCACTTCCCTCTTCACTTGCTTCTTCATCTTCTTCTTCATCTTGCTCATCATCCTCTTCTCCTTCTTTACTTGCTTCCTCATCAATGTTATCATCAACTTCTTCATTACCAACAACCTCATTGTCACCCGGAACAACCCTAGATGCACTCGGAAATAGGACTTCCTTATCCGCCCAACTAGGCAAAGGACATGATGGGTCAAGTAGTCCTTGCCTAGCTAAGTGTAAGAGGGGTGGATATTGAGGTAAGTAAGCATTTTTCCAATCCTCAAAGGCTTGCTTGTGCATTGCTTGCATGAGAAGAGTCAAATAATCATTTCTTGCTTCAACACCCTCCGGCTTGAACTCTTGGTACTCAAAAGGGTAAGGTGGTGTGACAATGGAAAAGGAGGGTATTTCAAGTTCACCCTTTTGTTATTGGATAATATACTCGGCCTCTTTTGAAAGGGGAAGTAGATAATTGGTCCGGTGGACACTCAATCGGCAAATCTTTGAAGGCAAAGTGAAAGAACTAGCCTCACTAGTGAGCCATCCATACTTGGTGTCAAGAGGGTTATGGGCAACCCACTTGTACTTGTGTATCATAGTATGCAAATCAACGAGATGACCACCTTCTTTCGCCTCATACTTGTTATCTTTGTTGAAGTTATGATCAAAGTATTTAGCTAGGATAGTGACTAGGCCTCCATTCACAATAACGGTAGTGCCTTTCTTCCCACAATCAATGTTGAGCCATCTATCCACCAATAGCCTTAGAAAGTTGAAAGGCTATGTGTGTACTCTTCCAATGTTCAAAGCCGACTTAAGAAGAACAAAATCGAGTTTGGTGAAATGGTTGGTGTATTTTCTTGCATTGATGGTGCTCCCTACGACCTTGTGCCATACTCTTATGCCCGGATGGTGGACTAAAAGAGCACGACTCGAATGAAAGTCCTCAAATTCCCTTCCGGAAATCGCCTCCCAAAGAGGGTCGGGGTCATATTTGCCAACATTCTTAAAATAAATCGGTTCATCACTAAGACCCAAAGCTTCACCTAATTCCTTAAAGGAGATGCGCCTACTAACATTAGCTAGACGAAACTCGAGGATCTCCATAGTCTCAACCTTGTTAACTTTCAAAGAACTCAAAAATTCTAAGGTAAGGGAGGGGTATGTCAATTCTTTTGATTCAAACAATTTCTCCAACCCCATGGCTTTAAAAAAGGCTCTAGTTTGCTCAAGGACACCCAATTTTTCTAAGGTATCTTCAGATATAAACTTGGTGGATTGAAATGATTTTCTAGCAAACTTAGCAAAAGTGTCCCTATGGGTTTTGGAAATGAAAGTTACCTCCGGATAGTTTGCAAGTCGATCAATTTCCGGAGTAGTAGATGTTGTAGCACCCATGGGAGGTTGTTGTTGTTGTTGCACTTCCAAGTTTGGGTTTGCTACCACCATAGTCAATGCTTTCTTTGCTTGAAGAGTCTTTTGCCTTAATGAAAGTGTCTTTGCCTTTGGTGCCTTTGCCTTTGTTGCCTTTGTTGCTCCCTTAGTCCTTGCCATTGATGAATTAACCAAGAAAGAGTGAAAAATATTCAATTTCTAGTGCACCCAAATCGATTTAAAGATGAAAGGCGTCGCCTTTATGAATTCAAAAATCGACTCAAAGGTTAAAGATTTTGTCCTTGGTTTTGATTTTTATTGAAAAAGGAGTGATTGATTTGTTATTAAAAGGATGTTTTGATTTGATTTTGGTGAATGTAGTTGAGGAATTTTGTTTTTGTGATGGAGAGGATGAGGGTTTTGAGGGTTTTGAGTAGTGTTATGAATGAAGGAATGAAGAAATGAATGTGGGAGGGGTTTTATAAAGCCCGAAAACATTTGAACTGTAGGGGCAATCCGTGCGGTTTCTGCTCGGGACGGGCGGATTCTGCCTTTTCTGGGCTGGGAAAAACTCGCCTAAAGACGGGCGACTTTAAGGGAAGACGCTCGGATTCGCAGACACGGGACGGGCGGATTATACAGAAGACGGGCGGATTCCTTTACAGGGATTTTTCTTGTTTTCCTCAGCCCAGAAGACGGGCGTCTTCCTTTCAAGACGGGCGGCTTTTTGAAGACGGGCAGATTAGGATGTAGGACGCCCAGATTCGCTGACAGTCAAAAATATTTCCAAAGTTCAGCTCAGAGGGACGTGCGTCTTCTACCCAACACGCTCGGATTGTCTGAAGACGGGCGGATTCTCCTGAATCCGCTCGGATTCGACCCCTTTGTACCCGGATTCAGTTCCATTCGTGTACAACGCATATCCCTTGTCATTCTTCCATTCTTCTTCATATCTTGTGTTCTTCATTGTGGGGGCACTACTAAGGCATGGATAGCCTAGGCAATTGTCATCCCCACACTAAGCTAAAGCACTACACATTAATTGAAATTATTAATCCCTCCTTCACTTCTCTCAAACATGATAATTATCTTGATCAAAGTATATAAAAATCCAAAGATGACAAAAAAAATGCAATACAAGAATTGAAATGCAAGTTAGGGAGTTAGAAATATTTACAAATGGTGGTTTAGGGAGGACTCCACCAACTCTCATTCTTGATGAGATGTCAAGGGGGCATGTTCAAGGTGTTGTTGATGTTGCTCAGCACCTTGAAAAAGTAATCAAAAGCTTGTTCATTATCATGGTAGAGGTCTTTAATAGACCGTGGCCCTTGTTGTCGGTCTTGATCGATGGCATTACCAATGTAGGGATTAAAAATCCCTTCAAATTCGTCGTCCCAAAGACCACAAACTTCATTAAGTTGATCATTGAAAATCTCTTGATTTAATGGTGACAACTTTCCCATTTCCTTTTCTTGGCCAATGAGGCCATCTTCTTCATTGCTTGTCTTTGATGAGCTTTGCAAGCTCTCTTTGTCATAATTCACTTGCTCTTTGAATGGAGCATCTTCAATTTTCTTCTTCCATTGGAGTTCCGACTTCTTCCTTTCATCCTTCCGACTATAATGATCGATCATAAAACACGGTTCATGTAAACGAGGAGCTCTAATAGTCTTGTCAAGGTTAAAGGTATACTCTCATCTCCCACTTCTAGAGTGAGCTCACCATGTTTTACATCAATCACCGCACCCGCGGTGTGTAAGAAGGGTCTTCCAAGAATGATTGGAATGTTGGAGTCTTCCTCCATATCAACAATGACAAAGTCCACCGCGATGAAAAACTTCCCAATTTGCACGGGGACATCTTCCCATATCCCTAATGGTGTCTTCGTCGATCTATCGGCCATTTGGAGTGTGATATTGGTGCATTTAAGCTCTCCCATCCCCAACCTTTTACTTACCGAGTACGGGATAACACTCACACTAGCCCCTAGATCACATAAGGCTTTGTTGATCGTGGTGTCGCCAATGGTACACGGTATTGAGAAGCTTCCCAGATCCTTTAGTTTTGGAGGTGAACTCCCTTGAAGTATTGCACTACTCACTTTAGTGAAGGCGATAGTCTCAAGTTTCCGGATCGACTTCTTCTTTGTGAGGATGTCTTTCATGTATTTCGCATAGGCCGGCACGTGATTTATTAATTCCGTGAAAGGAATTGAGACTTCCAAATTCTTCACAATTTCCATAAACTTTCCAAGTTGGTCATCAAATTTGGGCTTGGCTTGACGACTTGGAAAAGGAAGTCTAATCACAATGGGCTCCTTCTTTTTTACCTTGTCTTCATTTTTCTTTGAAATTTCTTCTTTTGATGATTCTCCATCTTTGGAGTTTTGCACAATTTCTTCCTTATCACTAGCTTCCACAACTTTATCCTCAACTTGCTTCTTCGGTGCTTCATACCTTGTACCACTTCTCAAGTGAATGGCACTAACCGTTTCATATATTGGGGAATTACTTTGAGGTGGTAATTGCCCCTTTTGTCTTTGTGATCTTGAAGATGCTAGTTGAGTCAATTGTGTTTCCAACATCTTGGTGTGAGCTAGAATGTTGTTGATGGTGGTTTCCTTTGCTTGACTATCTTTTTGCATTTGAGTGAAAAACTCTTGTTGATTCTTTTGCATTTGGAGGACCGCTTTTTGAACATCAAAACCTTGGTCATTTTGGTGATTGTATGGATTTTGATTTTGGTAACCTTGGTTTTGGTTGTAAAAGGGTCTTTGATTTTGGTTTCTCATGGGAGGTGGAGTGTAAGTTGTTTGAGGATTTTGAACATTTTGGCTTTTGTATGAGAGATTTGGATGAAACTTGGTGTTTTCATTGTAATAATTGGAATAAGGGGTACCACTCTTGTATGCTTGGAAAGAATTTACTTGTTCATTTGTTCCCCTACATTCACTTTGGTCATGTCCCAAAGTTCCACAATTCTCACATATCCCACTTGGGATTGATGAGGATGCCGCCATGGCATTAACATGATGCTTTGGTGATTTTGAGGCTTCTTCAAGTTTAGCCATAGCTTGTTCAAACTTCAAATTGATTGTGTCAATGTGAGCACTAAGTTGAGCACCCAATTGAGTAACGGAGTCCACTTCATGCCTTCCTCCTCTAGTAGCCTTGCGAGGTCTACTATATTGTGAGTTATGGACCGCCATTTCCTCAATCTTGTTCCATGTTTGAATGTCATCAACTTCGGTGAACATTCCATTTGATCCCATGTTGAGAATGTTCCTTGAATCTTCATATAAACCGTTCCAAAATTTTTGTACCAAGAACCATTCGCTAAGTCCATGGTGTGGACATGAGCGACAAATTCCCTTAAACCGCTCCCAAGCTTCATACAAATATTCTTCATCCCTTTGCTTAAAACCCGTAATTTGAGCTCTTAGCATGTTAGTCTTTTCCGGTGGGTAGAACTTTTTGTAGAAAGCTAGAGCCAACTTCTTCCAAGAATCTATTCCGAGAGTGGCCTTATCAAGGCCCTTCAACCATTGTTTCGTGGTGCCGATTAGAGAAAAAGGAAATAAGACCCATCGAATTTGGTATTGAGTCACACTGGTTTGAGAAATCGCATCACAATAGTCACAAAAGGTTTCCATATGAGACTGAGCGTCTTCACTAGGCATCCCCCCAAATTGGCTCCTTTTGACTAATTGGATAAAGGCGGATTTGGCAATAAAATTTCCGGTTAGATGTTGTGGTGTGGGAGTACCATTGGGTAGGTTCTCCTCGGTGGGTACGGAATGCGATGAAAATTTAGGCATTGTAGGTTGATTTGTGGGGTATTTTGTAATGGGTTCTCCTCACCTTCTCTTGCAAAAGGGTTGATGAACTCAATAGTTGGTTGAACAACCTCACTAATACCTCTCAAATTCCTCCTAGCAAATCTCCTATTGTTTGTCAAGGTTCTTTCAATTTCACGGTCAAAAGGTAACAAATCACCTTTTGACCTTCTAGATATGCAAAATATCAAACAACTCGAAAACAATTAGAACAAACCTTGAGGAGTTTTACTTCCCCAAGGCAAAGAAAGACACAACTAATAACAATAAAAGAAAATCTAAATCAAGTAAACACCGTCCCCGGCAACGGCGCCATTTTTGATCGGTCGGTTTCGTGTTCACAATTAAATAGATGTGGTCGTTGGGTCACGTCCGAATCAAAACACAATTTATAGCTTCACAAACAACTCTACAATTAGTAAAGAGGCAAGTAAAGGTCGGATCCCAAGGGACGGGAATTGAGATGAGATTTCTATTGAAACTAGTGGTGTCTTAGGGGTGTCACAATTTGGGTTGATGTAGAAGGTCACTAAACTAAATAGAAATGGAAATAAACAAGCAAGATGAATTGAAAGGGTTGTAAACAATTGATAAAAAAGCACTAGGGTAGGAGATTCATGGGAATTGATCATACAAACATGTTCTCAAATTATAAGCAAGCAATTATTGTTGTGATGGATTGAGTTGGGTTCTATCTTACAATCCTAGGAAAGTTTGGGTCCCGGAGCCGAATCGATTAGATTGTACAACACCTACAAGTCGACTTAGTCTTCCCTACTCAACAACATGCATGGTCTAATGAGACTCGAGTTGGTTTATGTCTTACAAGTCTCATTGAAAAGATAGGAGATGGTAGTAAATGCAAGGATTCACAGGCTTAGCATTTCATCAAACATAACATGTGCATGAGTTGAGATCATAACGAGCAAGCAAATAAACCATGAAAGCATATTAATTTAAGCATGAATCATTCCCCATGTTGGTTTCCCCTAATCACCCATTAACCCTAGCTAAGAGACTACTCACTCATTATCATATTGATCATGCTAGCAAGGTTGTCAATCATACCAATAAAAGGAAACATGATGAATAAATGAAAGTAATTAACAATAATTAAAGAGGGATTAAGAGAATTATACCTACTAATGATTCCAATAATAAAGCAAAGATAAAAGAAGTACTTGATGCTTGATTGAGAGGTTGTCAATCTCCTAATAATAACCCAAATAATCTTCAATAACCTAAAATAAAGGATGAACAAAAGAGAGATTAAGGGAATAAAACTTGTATTAGAACTTGATTAATTGTTGATTAAGAGAGATTTGATTGATATTAACTACTCTAATTATTGATAAGAAGAACATGCTCTTCTAATTAGACTAATGGGGTATTTATAGTGGAAATTAGGGGGATGCATTAGGGTTAACTAAGGGCTAAACTAGTAATTACACTTTTTAGATTGAGCAGGGAGGAGCCGGTATTTTTCGAAGGAAGGGCTTCTTTCTTTGTAGCTTGGAGAAGACGAAATTGCGCTGTACAGGAATCCATGCATTTTGGAGTCGGGACGGGCGAATTCTGGTGGTGGAACACGGGCGTCTTTGGAGGAATCCGGGCGGATTGTGGTGGCTGCTAACCCGAGCGTCTTTGGAGGAAAACGCACGGATTTTGCTTGTGGAGGACGGGCGGATTGGGGACAATCCGCACGGATTGTACCTCAGCAACTTTTCTTCTTCTTTTCTTCCATTTTCTTCATAAATTCCTTGGGGATTTCATTGGGGACTCAAGGATCCTTTCTCAACATTGCTCATCTACTATAATATGTACAAAGGCCTTCTAATCTTATCTCTCCTTGATGCTTGGTCATTGGATTCGATCAATTTAGTCTCGTTTTGCCATGAAAATGCAAGATTTGCACTCCTTTCCTACCGAGGGATCAAAATCGCAAAGAATATGCAAAACAAAGAACTACAGACAATAAATGACCCAAATATGCACTAAAAAGCATGGGAACAAGGCTAATTCGGGGGCTAAATATGCGCTAATTATGGTCACATCAGATGCATGGATTTTTTTTTTGGTTGGAGAGCATAATTTGAATTAACTCCCAACACTTATGCTTGAACTTCCCCAAACCAAATGAGACACTATTGCTAATGTAAAAATTTGGGGGAGTTCATGCACAAGAATGCTATGCATGAAACTAAATTTATCATTTTGGATTTCACATGGTGGGAACAATAAAAGACACCTCAATGGGACCGAGGTGGAAGTGCTTTGAGTGTTGCTAGGACTCAAACAAATGATCAAGATAAAAAAATTAAAATCAAGAGTAAAGAACAAAGCTAAAAGAGGTGTAGGAAACTCACAATGCATTGTGGCATCCACCAAAAAGCTTGCTAATCCTCAATTGTCGCCCATGGCGACATCACTTCCATTGTCATCATCATCATCAACAACTTCCTCACTAGTATCATCATCATCTACCTCCATAGACCCGGAGGCTTCACCATCATCACTTGAACTTTGATCCTCTTCTTCCTCATTTTCCTCTTCTTCTTCTTCTTCAACTTCTTCACTCTCAACAACAATCTCCTCACCACCCATTCTAACATCCCTAGGAGCATTAGGAAAGAATATTTCCCTATCCGCCCAACTAGGCAAAGGACATGATGGGTCAAGGTGTCCTTGCCTAGCTAGGTGTAAGAGGGGCGGATATTGATCTCTATAGGCATTGACTCGGTCTTCATAAGCTTGCTTATGCATGTGTTGCATTAATTGAGTCAAGTAATTGTTACCTACCGTAACACCTTCGGCTCGGAATTCTTGGTAGGTGAACGGGTAGGGTGGAGTCACAATAGAGGAGGAGGGCTCAGCAATGGCCTCTCTATGTTGTTGCAAGATCATCTCAGCTTCACCGGAGAGTGGAAGTAGATAGTTTGTGCTTCGGACATTAAGTCGGCAAATCTTGTTTGGTAGAATGAAGGACTTGGCATCTTTTGTAAGCCACTCAAATTTGTTGTCAAGGTTGTCATTCTTGACCCAATTGAATTTGTGAACCATAGTGGATAGATCAATGAGGTGGCCTCCCTTAACCGGCTTGTAAGTCACATCTTTGTTGAAATCCCGGTTGAAGTGCTTTGCCAACCATGTTACCAATCCCCCATTTACTATAAAGGCCGCACCTTCCTTACCATGGTCGATCGTAAGCCACCTTTCGATTAAGAGTTGAAGAATTTTTTATTTCTTGGTGAACTTCTTATCGACATTCAAGGTTGATTCAAGATAGATGAAAACAAGTTCGGTGAAATGATTAGTCCCCTTCCTAGCAATAGGAGTATTTCCCACAACCTTGTGTGCCACACCCTTATGCCCGGATGGTGAACATAAAGGGCACGACACTCGTGGAATGATTCGAATTTCCTTCCGGTGATAGCTTTCCATAAAGGGTCGGGATCATATTTTGAAGGTTTCTTCACATAAGTCGAGTCATTATCAAGACCGAACACTTTGCCAAACTCATTAAAGGACATCTTTCTATCCACATTCTCAAGGCGGAATTCAATATTCTTTCGAGTCTCCACCTTTGTTACTTTCAATGTACTTAGAAATTCAAAGGTGAGGGAGGGGTAGGTCAATTCTTGCATATTAAACAATGTAAGCAACCTCATAGACTCAAAGAAGTTCTTGGTCCTTTCAAGGACACCCAATTTGGTCAAAGCATCTTGGCAAATAAACTTGGTGGGCAAAATTGTTTTCTTAGCATGAGATATAAAAACCTTCCTATGAGAATCGGATGTGAAAGTTACCTCCGGATATTCATGTAATTGCTCAATAACCGGGATCGGAGTAGTAGCTTCCACCATTGGAAGAGGAACCTCTTGAATTTCGACTCTTGCTTGTTGCACCACCATAGCCTTGGATGCTTGAAGAGCTTGTTGCCTCTTTGAAAGATTTGAATTTGTAGGTGCCTTGTTTCCACCTATTGTCCTAGCCATTGTTCTTCTCCTTTTATGTATCAACAACCAATGATTTGCTTGAATTCTTCTAGTATCCTCAAGCTTCAATGAATCCCAAATCGATTTAGGATTTTTGAAATTTGTTTATAACCTCAGAAAATAGATTCAATTTTTGAGGATTTTGGATGTTTGAATGGCTTTTTGTTGATAAAGGAGTTATTTGATTGAGTTTTGAGGAAATTTCGGTTTGATTTTGGTTAATTTGGTTGAGGAAATTGAGTTTTATGGATGAAGGGATTGAGGGTTTTTAGGGTTTTGAATGTGTGTTTGTGTTTTGAAAGAATGAAATAAAATGGGTAAGGAGGATTTAAAACCCATGTTTTTGCAATTCATCAGTAGCAGACGAGCGGATTAGGCATGGGACGCTCAGATTGTAGTTCAGTCAGCATTAGAAAATAAAATCCGTGTTTAGACGAGCGTCTTCTGTAGGAGATGAGCGGATTCTGGCTTGAGACGAGCGGATTGATCTGGGGACGCTCGAGCAAAGTCAGAGTGAAATCCCAAATTTTGATGTAACTAGGACGAGCGGATTCTCACTGAGACGAGCATCTTTGGACTGAGACGAGCGGATTCTTGAGGAGACGCTCGGATTGTAGTTCAGTACCAAATTTTTCTTTTCAGCTATGTTAAGACGAGCGCCTTTTTGCTCGGCGCTCGGATTTCAGCCAAGACGAGCGGGTTCCCTTTGGGACGCTCGGATTAGTCCTGTACCTTACGGGTTCAGTTCCACCCGTGGGTATTTTCGTATCCCATGTCATTTCTTCTTCATTCCTTTGGTTTTTATTGCGGGTGCACTACGAAGGCTCAAATATCCTAGGCAATTGCTGTTGGAATATGTATCCTTCGACAATAATGCGATCACGGCTGTTGATCATGATGATCACATGTTTAAATCTCATTATAAAGAATACAATTGGGAAGTAATATTTTTACTGTCAACTGATCAACATATATCGGTAATGATTGGTCGACTAGAGTTTGACATTCTTCGTCGTGCGGACGGTGGTGATCAGTTGATCCCCTAGGTCATACCTATAGGGCAACACTCTTAATTGATCATTTAATTAATCGTATAATGTTGCGAGTTAATTAAATTACTTGAAAATTGACGGACGATTTTGGAAGTAAAATTTACGTATCACATTGAAATTGATTAAAATGAGATACGGTCTGAGTAATCAAATTGTATCATTACTCAGAGGAAATATTGTTTAAGGAAACAATTAAATTTGAATGAATTGTTATAAATACAAATTGTTGTGATTTATAAATTGGTAAAATATTTTGGTACAAGTAATTATGAATTACTAGGTCAATTTTTGTATGTGACGTATTTTTAATAATACGTTGATTTTTAATATGTTAAAAATGCACAACAAATTTATGCAACATATGACATGTGACATATTGACAATTGACAAAAATAAAATGGATTCCATGTTATCCATATGGACCGAAATATTGGGTGTAATTAACATATTCTTATAATGCTAATTAAAATTAGTGGAAGATGTAATCATTTTTCTACAACTAGGCATGCATACCTAGTGTGTCTCGTGGAAGAGCACCAAGCCCATGCATTGGCCTTCCTCCACCCTCCTACCCGGTTTCACCTAGAAAAGAACAAGGGTTCTTTTGCTTAAACATTATTATTCACCATATGCATGTGTGTGTGATAATTTTTTTATTCATTCATCTCATCAAAAATATTTTTAGAGAGATAAAAATATTTCCCTCTTCCTCCTTCTCCTACCTGGTTTCAGGAGACAAAACCAAAATTATTTTGGGTCAATTTTCTTACAAAACTAATATTGTACTAGTATTTATAATATTGATTTTATTTAAGAGTGTGCTTTGGGTATAATTCCTTGGGAGAGATCCTACACTTGGGTCTTTGTTAATCTAAAACGAAAGCTCAAGAACAAAAGAGAAGGAGATCTCTTTTGTGCCCATATGAACCGAAATTCCAATGTAAGGATGAATTCTTCTTTATTTTGTTAAAAAGTTTGCATGCATAAGATCACTTGTTAATTTTATGACAAATTAAATTATAACATATATGAATATGTAAGTATATAGATCTACTTTTCCCTCAATCGGTATCATGAGCCATGGTTGTTTGCATGCAAATCGGTTAAAAGTTTTTCCGAGTTATAAAGATTAACATATAAAACTTGTTAAATTTGTGTTATTATGAGATATCACGAAATTAATTCATGCATGTTAAAATTTCTGGTCCTAAAATGTTTTAGGATATTTTGATTAAATTTACGGATTTTTATTGTTCATATTATACAATAATGGCATTTAAATATGATTTTATGAGTAAAAATGTCATTTTCGGTCTAAAATTAGCTATACTTCGAATTTTCCAGTGATTTTTGGATATGTTATCACATATATTATTTTGAGATGAGCTGTAAATTTTCATAATTTTTGGTCTTGTTATGCTCGCAAAATGGATTTTTCATTATTAAAATCGATTTTAGGTGAAAAATAGGTTAATATGAGATAAATTTCGAATTTGGTCATAGAAATTTAGTATGTTGTCACATGCAATTTTACAAGATGTGTGTAAAATAATGGGCTATAGTGAAGTCTTTTTGCATGGTTTATGGAATTTTGAAGAAAAATGGCATGAATAGTGACCTAATTAATGAAAAATTAATAAAACAAACTCTATGACTAAAGAAAAACATCATATGTTGCATTTTATTATCTTTTTCAGATCTAAAATTGAAAAGTTGATGAATAAAATTTTTCTCGTGTTTTTATGATTATTTTAATTAAAACCGATAAACCGCAACATTGTTTTTCCGGAAAAATTTTGAAATTTTTAACCTAAATTTTTGAACATTATGAGTGTCATGGTATTTTTCTAGAATGTTCATGAGTTTAAATTTCAAATTTTGAATCTATTTGAAATTTTGTGATTTATTTGAAGTTTATAGCTTATTTTTGTATTTTTTTTTAGTCCATTATGAACAAATTTTATAAATATGTGTTAATTATGGTCAAATAATTAGTGAAGACTAAATTTTGAGTCCTAAGAGGTTAGGGTAATTAACTTATGCATAAATATGAATTTATGTAATTTTTGTGATTATAAAATGTTGAGATCACGCAAATCCGTAAAAACCGAGTAATATACGATATTGGCTAATTAAAGGCGATTTAGCATAAAATTGGGCATGTTCATACATATTATAATGCTGCATTTTCTTTATGATTGTCATAATTTTAATTTATGTAATTTTGAATTATGTAATTTTTACTTAGTATGGCCTTAGATTTTAATTGGTATTTCCCGAAATGTATGGGAATATCGATTCGGTTGTAATTTTATTGTGATCTCGTATCACCGTTTTGTAATTTAATAGATTTATTTTATTTCAGTTACAAATGTATAATAGGAAATTATGTAATTTATTATGTAATTTAAATTCATTTCGGAGTTCCCAAAGACAGATTTCTTCAAGATGGCGATACATAAAGACGGTGTTACCTCGAGATGCGTGCCACAACCGAAGTTCAAGGGACCAATGGAGTTGGTTTCCGAATATGTAATAGTTAAATAGTTTTTCTATTTTAGGAAGGCCATACTAGGATTTATTTATTTTATGCTTGCATTTTATTTTATGTCACATGCATCGCTAAATCACCATAACTAAAACATGCATCTTCTTTCATCGAGTTTATCGACCGTGTCAATAAAAATAATCGTAGTTCACCGGTTTAGTTCACTTAAAACGTGATAGATAATAAATTGACATGACCTCTCGCTAAAACAATTAATTGAGACATAGCCTTACCAAATAGTAGAAACCATGAAAACCTATTTCGCGAGGGAGTGCACTCGGCCACACCGGGGTACAAACCTTGTTACGTAGGGGAAATGGGTGATAAATGTCTATCCACCGAATTCATGTTGATAAGGGATGTATCGGCCACACCGTGCCCAAGTTAATGTGGGTTTGGATCATGGACACATTTATTCGAAATTTGGATTGAACTCAACAAAAGTTTTTGATAAGGGATGTATCGGCCACACCGTGCCCTTGTCGGATGTGTTTTGGGCTAAAGATAATTGTTAATGTAATATTATCGACCAAGAGTTCTAAAAGTAGAATCGATTAAACGTTAATCCACCGAGTTATATTGATAAAGGATGTATCGGCCCCACCGTGCCTAAGTCGATATGAATTTGGGTCTTGGAATCATTTATAATAGTTGGGTAGAGGTCACTATATAAATGTTCATATCTTGTTAAATATTTACAAGTATGATATTAAAAGACAAATGTTAATATTTCCTTTTCCTTTATATTTGTAGTTCTTTACAATGAATCCATCAAACGGTACCGCACCGATAACTATTGAGTCTTACCACAATATTTTTGACGACGTTTGCTCCAACAATGATTTCGACACTACTAGAGAACTTCATTTTGGGATAGGTTCGGATGGAAACCTTAACTTCATCACTTCTTCTAAACCACCTACTACTACTAGACCTCGTGTGAGTCCGTCTCATGAAGACTACCTCATACAATCTATAAGGTCTTTGTCTCTGGAAGATAAAGATGCCAAAACTAGTGGGAGCTCAAGCAATCAAGTTCTTGCTTCAAAGGGCAAAAGGTTCAAGAAGAAGGGAAAGAAAATCAAAAACTTCAAGCAAGTTAATGATGAGTGTCATTATTGCTATGGCATGGGACATTGGCTTAGGAATTGTCCCGTATATTTGCGAAATATAAGGGAAGGAATCATCGTTCCAAAAGGTAAAATTCCTAAAGAAATTTATGTTATTGATATAAATTATACTTCCACTACGACATGGGTACTAGATACCGGTTGTGGTTCTCACCTTTGTAATCATTTACAGGGTTTAAGAGACGTGAAGAGGCTTAGCAAGAGAGATGTGGATCTACGCCTTGGAAATGGAGCTCGGGTAGCGGCCGAATCCAAAGGAACTTATGTTTTAGCTTTGCCTAATGGAGTTGAGTTGTATTTACATAATTGTTTTTATGTGCCTACACTCTCTAAAAACATTATTTCAATCGCCATGCTAGACATGGACGGTTTTTGTTTTGTCAGTAAGAACAATCGTTGTACTATTTCTAGGAACGACTTGGTTATAGGCCAAGCTTCCTCTATCAATGGCATTTACATTTTAGAGACCTCAAATCCGACTAATGATATCTATAACATTCAATCAAAGAAACTCAAATCAAGTGACCCAAGTGAAGCGTTCATTTGGCATTGTCGATTAGGTCACATAAACGAGAATCGCATCAAAAGATTAATCTCGACTAATGTGATTACACCATTTGATTATCAATCATATGGTACATGCGAATATTGCCTACTTGGCAAAATGACTCGTAATCCTTTTAGTGGTAAAGGGACACGAGCTAGTGAACTATTGGGACTCATACACACCGATGTTTGTGGACCAATGAGTATCACCGCTCGTGGTAATTATGACTACTTTATAACCTTCACCGATGACTTAAGTAGATATGGGTATATCTATTTGATGAAGCATAAGAGTGAAGCGTTTGAGAAATTCAAGGAATTTCAAAACGAAGTAGAGAACCAATTGAACAAAAGGATTAAGGCACTACGCTCCGATCGTGGTGGAGAATACCTTAGCCTTGAATTTGATTCACACTTGAAAGGTTGTGGTATTATATCACAACTTACTCCACCTGGAACACCACAACTTAATGGTGTTGCCGAAAGGAGAAATCGAACCCTACTTGATATGGTTCGATCCATGATGAGTCAAACCGAGTTACCAAACTCGTTTTGGGGATTTGCGATTCAAACCGCAATTAGATCTTTAAACAATAGTCCCACAAAGTCCACTGAAAAGACTCCATGTGAGATGTGGACGGGAAGGGTTCCCAATATATCCTATATGAAGATTTGGGGATGTGGTGCTTACGTCAAGTCTAAGAACGACAACAAGCTTGCCCCAAGATCCGAAAAGTGCATCTTTGTAGGTTATCCCTTAACCTCACGAGGTTACTACTTCTATAAACCTCAAGAAAACAAAGTGTTTGTGTCATGCGAGGCTGTCTTCTTAGAAAGAGAATTTATTTCTAAGAGACAGAGTGGGAGAAATTTTGAACTTGATGAAGTTCAAGAGCCACAAACCGAGATAGAGACGCAAGAAAAAGTTCCTTCGTCGTCTAATACGGTTATTCCTCCTCCTCTTAGAAGAACGGGCCGTGTTATTCGCCATCCCGATCGATATGTGGGACTTATCGAAGAAGATGGAACACTTGATGTGTTGCTTATGGAAAGTGACAAGCCCGCCACCTTCAAGGCCGCAATCTCTAGTCCAAATTCCTCCTTATGGCTTGAAGCCATGAAGTCCGAAATGGATTCTATGCATGAAAACCAAGTTTGGGACTTGGTAGATTTGCCTAAAGGGGCAAGACCCCTTTAATGCAAATGGATATTCAAAGTCAAAAATGGCATAGAAGGACATGATGATGTCTACAAAGCTAGGCTAGTGGCAAAAGGGTTTACCCAAGTCCAAGGTCTCCATTATGATGAGACCTTCGCCCCCGTAGCCATGCTAAGATCCATACGGATTTTGTTAGCGATTGCCGCATTTCATGATTATGAAATATGGCAAATGGATGTCAAAACCGCTTTTCTAAATGGTCATTTAGAAGAGGAGGTGTACATGATACAACCCGAAGGTTTTGTTGATTCTAAAAATCCTAACAAAGTGTGCAAGCTTAAGAGATCCATTTATGGTCTTAACCAAGCATCTAGAATTTGGAATCATCGATTCAATCATGTTATAAAGGAAAATGGTTTCACTCGAAGTGTTGAGGAACCATGTTTATACATGAAATTTAGTGGGAGTAATGTTGTGTTCCTAATCTTGTATGTCGATGACATACTACTCATTGGAAATGATATTCCAATGTTGTCTTCTGTTAAGAAGTGGTTAGGTAACCACTTCCAAATGAAGGATTTAGGAGAGGCACAACGCATATTAGGTATCCGGATCCATAGAGATAGATCCAAGAGGATATTGGCACTAAGTCAAGAGTCTTATGTTGATAAGATTCTTCGACGGTTCAGCATGGACAAATCCAAAAAGGGTTTGGTACCTATGGTAACCGGGACGATATTGAGCAAGACTCAATCTCCCTCCGAACCCCATGATGTTGAACGCATGAAGTTGATCCCTTATGCTTCCGCTGTTGGATCAATCATATATGCCATGATATGCACACGTCCTGATGTCTCGTATGCCTTGAGCATGACAAGTAGATATCAAGGAAATCCAGGTGAGAGTCACTAGATAGCCGTCAAGAACATCCTTAAGTACTTGAGAAGAACTAAGGATTCTATCCTAGTGTTTGGAGGAGACACTGAGTTGCGTGTTAATGGATACACGGACTCAAGTTTCCAAACAAATAGAGATGACTTGAAATCACAAGATGGTTTCGTTTTTATGCTCAATGGTGGTGCCGTAAGCTGGAGAAGCTTCAAGGAAGCTGTAACCGCGGATTCTACAACGGAGGCTGAGTACATTGCAAAGATCGGGAAGTCGCTAAGGAAGTCTGTTTGGATCAGGCAATTCACGGAAGGTCTAAAAGTAGTACCTACCGCCAATGATCCCATCACTCTCTATTGTGATAATAGTGGGATGATCTTCCAAGCTAAGGCGCCGAAGTCTAGTAATAGATCTAGACATGTACTTAGAAAATATCATGTAATAAGAGATTTCATTGAAAGAAAGGAAATTGCGATTTGTAAGGTTGGGACGGATGACAACATAGCCGATCCGCTCACCAAGCCTTTATCGCAGGCTAAACATGATGGACATATGGCGTCCATGGGACTTAAACGTGTACCAAGTCTATGTTAGATTTTGAAATGAAATAAAAGTGTTGTTTTTGTTCATGTTCATAATCACATTTGAAAAGAGTGAGGAAATAAACAATAAACGCGTCCATGGGACTACTCACTCATTATCATGGATGACATCTTATCAATGGTGTTAATCATTACAACAAGTATAAACATGATTAAAGAGTGAGGAAATAAACAATAAAGAGTAAAGAGTAAAGGAATTATACCAAACTTAAGATGAACAATTGAAAAGGAAAGGATAATAGAAGAAAACTTGCTTGATTGATGAAGAGTTGTCAATTCTTCAATAATAACACAATAATCTTCAATTACCCAATAATAAACTTGAACAACAATTAAGAAAAGATTAATGTGGAATGATTGAGATTAATCTACTCTACCCTACTCCTAATCTAATCTAAGGAAGGTCTGCCTCCTCTAAGAGGGCTTAGTCTCTTGATCATTACAAATAGAGTATATATAGTGGTATATCATTAGGTTAAGCAGGGGTAGATTAGTAAATAACATTCTTAATTGTTGAATAGAGCTTTGCAGGTCCCGAGGGAAATGCGCCGATCATGTAGCAACTCCCAAGGAAATCCGCGCGGATTGGCTTGAAGCACGGCTTGTCCAGTGAGGGGATCCGCTCGGATTGAGCATCGGGACGCCCGGATCCTGGTCTGGGACGCTCGTCCTGAGCTCGGGACGCTCGGATCCTGGGATAGGTTTCTTCTCCATTCTTGAGTGCTTAACAATCCACTAGTCCTGAGTCTGGGACGCCCGGTTTGAGTTCGGGACGCACGGATCCTGGGACAGCTTGTCTATTTGAGCTCGGATTGTAAAACGGACGTCATTTCCTCATCCGGACTCCTATTGGAGTGATTCAAAAGCCTAGACTACTTAATTTTTCGACGCTGTTTCATCTAGAATATTTTCAGAGGCAAACAAGAAACTCTTGGTTTGGTTCCGAGCAATTTCTTCTCGTACTGGCTTCCTTCTCGTCATCCTTGCTTTTAAGCCTATGATCCTTCTATATACTATTTATTCCTACATCCTTGGTCATCATTCTTGCCTTCTCTTCATACTAGTCTATCCAAGATCATCAACAAGCTCCCGAATATGCGCGAGAGATGGGAATTCCGCCTCAATATCTTCTTTCCTACAAGACATATACAATGCAATAGGAAAGCAAAATAGCAAGAAATTGACGGATAAAATGGTCATGAAATGCTATATTAGTATGCAAAATGGGTTCAATTCGGGCAATCTGCGCAATTAAGAGTCACATCAATGTTCATGTATAATAATTGGATGACGGAAGGTGTAATTGTGTTATTCACTTTTCATATGGTCTTAATATGCAAAAATCATATGTCAATGAAGTACCATGTTAGTTGTAAGTCTCAACGCATATTACAATTATTTCGTAATGTTAATATTGAATAAAAGTTATCGTCTCGTGTAATGGTTATAGTTCGTCTTGGAGGTGAACTTTGGGGACGAAGTTCCTTTTAAGAGGGAAAGAGCAATGTCGCATGGGAAAATGACGAATTATGACAACCTTATCACAATTTGAGTAGTTGTTTTGAGTATTTGTTAGTAATTGTCAGTAATTGTTTAATAATTGTTGGCAATTGTTGGTAAAATTCATCGTATTGTTGTATTTCATTTTCGAGTTGATTAACCTTTTGTTAAGAAAAGTTGTTAAGTAATTGAGTTATTACATTGTTAAGTAATATAAATGATATAAAGGAGTAATATAAACGTTGTGGAATTAATTTAAAATGCATGCTAACTTGTTGTATAAGTGATTGATCATTTACTGCATTGTGGTGATTGATAACTAATTGCTGTTGATAAATAATGGATGAATGAGTAAACGGATAGTTGTGTTGGGTTTTTGTCGTGTATAAGTCATGTTTGATGACTCGATAGGAAGTTATATTGGATGATGTGTGCTAAGGTAGATGATGACGATGGGTGCTAAGCGTTCATAACTGGGTGGTATATACGAACGATTGTGTTTGTCATTGTCGGGATAGATGGTTGTCAGTTGCCTTAGTTCATTTTCATCTTTTGTCGTGGGGGAGGTCGAGTGAACTTCGGGGATGAAATTCTTTTTAAGAGGGGAAGACTATAATACCCGTCCGTTTAGAGACCCGTTGATGATCGTTGACCGACCTTAGACACCTATCTAGACCCTTGGAAACCTTACGAGTTAACATTGTGACGTAGTAACCCTTTTAGTTCTGGCAGCTCTATCTAGCGGAGGATACTCGATCGAGTAGCTTAGTCACTCGATCAAGTAGAGGCCACTCGATCGAGTAAGTTGGATACTCGATCGAGTAACGCGAGTCCAGCGGGGAAATATAAATCGTGATACCGTGAAACCCAAATCATTTCTTCTCCTTCTCTCCTAAACCTTGATGCCGTCATATCATTTCTCCTTCACCATAATTTATCCCGTGGGAGCATTTGAGAGTGGATACACGTTGGGGATGAGAAGCTTGAGTCGGGTAGCGGTCTTGTCGCCGGATTACTATCTATAGGTATGTTGTCATCATCATCATCGTCTTCCTTGGTTTCGGTTATGAGTATGGTAGTAGTAATAGATGGTTATACTGTTTGTTATAGGTGGTTATGGTGGTTGTTTGTTGTCTTACGGTCGTGTGCGGAATCGTTGTGGTTTGATAGAGGTAGGTTCTCCTACTCCGTATTGTTGGTTGTCTAGTGTGTCGGTTGTAATATTTGATTGTGTTGGTGTTATGATTGTATAATTGATTGTGTTGTGTTTGTCTCTGGTTCGCCAGGTACGCCCTCGGGTGAGTGGAGTCACTCTTGGGATTGGCCTCACGCCCTTGATTCGCTCTCTGTGGAACCCGCAACAGAAGGGGATGTGCACATTAGGTAACATGGGTTATCGCTCGGATTAGATGAGCGGGGCTTAGATGGGAACGGCTGCGGTCCCCCACTGCAACGTGGATTACTGGTTGCGATTGGTAATCTGGCAGGACTAGTCCTTTGGGCAGTCAGTGGTGTGTGGGTGATTGGTGGTGGTGGTGGTGTGTGAATGTTGTTATGTCTTATTATGTCTGCTTTTGTATGATCCTTCAGTTACTGACCTTGTGTGGTGTTGTTGTGTTGTCTTCTTGTGTTGTGTCTGCCGTTATCCACAATGGTGAGTAGTCGGTCTTAGCAGGTTGATGTCTGGATCATAGCTGGCTGTTTGGATGGACGAGTCTACCACGAGTCATAGCAGAGATAGTTTCACTTAGTTGATAGTTGTCACGAGATGTATCTTTTATTTTGGTTTAATCACTTGTAATTTAATATAACAGTTCTTCTATCGACTTTTGATTATTACTGTTCCTCGGGCAACCGAGATGGTAACGTCCTTATCTGCTAGGGAAGGTCTTGTTAAGGCTCCTTGGTAGATGGGGGTGTTACAACATGATGGAGTTGTCCCTACTCGATCGAGTACCCATCAGAAAGAACACTGTTTCGTAATCAAAACTCACTTACTCGATAGAGTAAGCCTTACATGATAGAGTACCCAATAGTATAGAAAACCGTTGTATTATAGTCTTCCCTCCTTAAAAATGAACTTCGTCCCCGAAGTTCAAACCCATGCTCAAAGACAAACATATTAACTCAACCATGACACAACAACGCAACAAAAACTCAAAACAAAACCCTAATCACAACTCATACCGACTCAAGACAACCACTAACTGTACAAAAACCAACATAAAACCATACCAAAACCTTATGCGATCATCTCCTACCCCCCTAAAAGAAACATGATTACATCCCCGTAACCACAAATACCTGATTAAAAAGAGACGGATACCGCTCCATCATAGCCTCTTCCGCCACCCAAGTAGCTTGCTGAACCTCATGATTACACCATGGAACCTTGAGCAACACCATTTCCCCGGACCTAGTTTTACGAACCTTGCGATCAAGAATCTTTTTTGGCACCTCAAGTTAAGACAAGGATTCATCCAAATCAATGTTCTCCACCTCTAACACATGGGAAGTATCACTCACATACTTCCGTAACAAAGACACATGGAAGACATTATGTACACGATCCAAAGCTGGTGGTAAAGCTAACCGATAAGCAACCTCTCCCACACGATCCAAAATCTCATACGGTCCAATAAACTTCTGGCTCAGCTTCCTTTTCTTACCAAACCCCATAACCCCACCCATCGGTGATACTTTCAGAAGAACCTTATCCCCAACCTGAAACTCGATGTCCCGACGGTGTAAGTCTGCATAGCTCTTTTGTCGATCTGGGCCGCTTTCATCTTTTGCTGAATCACTTTCACTTGTTCTATCATCTCCTGTACCATCTATGGTCCTGAAACCACTGCCTCAGCTCTATCATCCCAGCAAATCAGACTCCTACACCTCCTCTCATACAAAGCCTCAAACAGAGCCATCTGAATACACGTGTGGTAGGTGTTGTTGTAAGCAAACTCGATCAAGTCCAATCTATTTTCCCAACTACCACCAAACTACATCACACAAGCTCTCAACATATCCTCCAAAGTCTTAATAGTTCTCTATGTTTGTCCATCTGTTGTAGGATGAAACGCAGTACTCATCTTCAAGGTAGTTCCCATCATCTTCTGCAACTCTTGCCAAAAGCATGAAATGAACCTCGCATCCCGATCTAACACAATGTCCTTTGGGACTCCATGTAACCTCACTACATGCTTCATGTACCCATTACCCAACTGAACCTTACTCCATGTATCTTTCATTGGAATAAAGTGAGTTGACTTAGTCAAACGATCAACTATCACCATATCATGTTATTACCCTGCTGGCTCCTCGGTATACCCACTATAGAGTCCATGGAGATAGACTCTTATTTCAACTCTGGTACCTCAAGAGACTGAATCATACCTTGCAGTCGCCGCTGCTCTCCCTTAACCCTCATACAAGTCAATCATCGAGCCATGAACTCAGCTTTTTCCTTTTCATCCCAGGCCACCAAAAAGTCTTCTTAAAATCTCTATAAAGCTTGTCACCACTTGGATGTACTGAATACGGTGTGCAATGAGCCTTTGTCATGATTATCTTTTTCAACTCCTCATCCTAAGGCACACAATATCTCCCATCAAACCGAACACTCCTATCTGAAGGAATTGAGAATCGAGACACTGTCCCGTTCTCTACTCCAGCTCTCCACTCCTAAATCTTAGAATCAAGAGCCTGCTTCCTACAAATATCATCATAAAGATCCGGCTCCACTATCAAGTCTCCTCTAGGATCAACTCTTTGTATTACATGTATCCATATCTTACCCACCTCATCTATCAATCTCATAAAAGACATAGTTGTGCATAGAGTATACACACTCTTCCTGCTCAACACTTCAGCCACAACGTTTGCTTTCCCTTCATGGTATATGATATCCATGTCATAGTCTACTATAAGCTCCATCCACCTCCTATGTCTCATGTTCAGCACTTTTTGAGTAAAGATGTACTTTAGACTCTTATGATCAGAAAACACCTTAAAGGTTGCCCCATAAAGATAGTGCCTCCAAATCTTGAGAGTAAACACAACTGCACCCAACTTTAGATCATGTGTCGGATAGTTCTCCTCATAAGGCTTCAATTGCCTAGAAGCATAGGCAATGACTTTCCCGTTCTGCATCAACACACAACCCAACCCGTTCTTTCAAGCATCTATATAAACCTCAAAGTTCTCACACCCTTCAGGTAAAGCTAAGACTAGAGTTGAGGTCAAATACTCCTTTAATGTTTGGAATGCCGTCTAACAACTTTTATCACATCGGAACCTGTTCTCTTTCCTCGTCAACGCAGTCATAGGTCTGGCGATCTTTGAAAAGTCTTTCACGAATCGATGATAGTACCCTGTCAAACCCAAGAAACTCCTGATCTCTGTCACAGTCTTTGGTGCTTGCCACTTATACACCGCCTCTATCTTGGTAGGATCTACAGATACACCCTCCTTAGAAATCCATGCCCCATAAAGGCAACTTCCTTGAGCCAGAACTCACACTTAGACAGCTTTGCATACAGCTGATTGTCGCGCAAAGTTTGTAACAACAACCTCAAGTGCTCCTCATGCTCCTCCTTAGTCTTGGAGTAAAATAAGATATCGTCTATGAAAACTACCACCAACCGATCCAAAAACTGACTGAAGACCCAGTTCATCAAATCCATAAACATTGCCGGAGCATTAGACTACCCAAATGGCATCACCAGATACTCATAGTGACAATACCTCGATCGAAAAGGTATCTTCGGTAAGTCTTCATCTCGAATCCTCATTTGATGGTAACCTGATCTCAAATCAATCTTCGAAAAGACTCCTGCCCCACTCAGATGGTCAAACAGATCATTTATCCTTGGCAAATGATACTTGTTCTTCACTGTAACAGTGTTCAGCTCTCTGTAGTCGATACACTACCTGAAGCTCCCATCTTTCTTTTTCACAAACAGAACTGGTCCTTCCCACGACGATACACTAAGTATAATGTATCTCTTATCTGGTAAATAACCCAACTGCTTCTTCAGCTCTGCTAACTCTTTAGGACCTATGCGGTACGGGGCCTTAGAGATTGGTCCCGGCCCTGGTTTCAACTCCATGCTGAAATCTATATCCCTCTTCGGTGGCAAACCTGGTATATCCTCCGGCAAAACATCTGGAAACTCTCTCACCACTGGTATCTGTTTAGCTGTCGGCCTAACCATAATATGGTCTTTCACATGACATAGAATCAAAAGACACCCCTTCTTGAGGAAAGACTTCCAGGTCACCGCTGTAATCACTTTGACTTTGGGTTTGACAAAAAACCTACGATAAGACACACTAACTCCCTTAGGACCTCTCTAAGAGAGTCTCTTTTGGTGACAATCTATTCTAGCCTTGTACTTACCAAACCAATCCATACCAACTATCATCTCAAAACCATCCATAGGAAACTGCAACAAATCCACTGGAAGATCAACCTACCCAACTATCATAGATACACCCTTTTACAACCTCCCACAAGACACTGACTCACCTGACGGTAAAAAAAACCTCATCTTTTACATACTCAAACTCTATCAAACCCAAAAGCTTAGCATGACCCGGCGATATAAAAGAGTGTGACGCCCCCGAATCAAACAAAACAAAGGTAGAAACATCATTAACAAGAAAGGTACCAGTGAACACGTGTGCATCATCCTCAACAACTTTCTTGTCCATCAGGAATAACTTGCCACTAGTCTTTTCTCCACCTCCCTGAACTGTACTCGCTGAAGTAGATGGCTTGGCAACTTACTTCTTATTATTGTTAGTTGCCAATTTCTGGTAAGAGTTGCCGCCATTACGGTTGGATCCACCGTTGTTGTTACCATGCCCTCCTTGGTTATTCCATGACCCAGCCGGTCGGTTGCTAGCATAAGTCTGTGTCGGTCCCTGCGAACATCTGCCCCCGACACTTGTACACTCATGCCTCTTGTGGACCATACCACGACAGTTGAAACAAGAGATACTCCGGCTGCTACTGCTACCACCACGACCACGCTCATAAGAAGCTCCACCACTAAAACCCGATCCCGATGAGTAAGCCCTTGCCTGGTTATGATTACCCCTCTTGTAGCTAGACTGACCACCACCCTTACTCTCAGCCTTTCTTTTCTCAGAACCCCTCTCCTTGTTCTCTTTGGCCATCTCGACCAATCTCTCAGCTCTCCCCGCTCTCTCATAAACTTTCTTAACATCTATAAGGACCCCAACCGGTAACTTCTCCATTATTTGATAGGTCAACCCCTTCTCAAACTGAAGTGCCTAGTTCCCCTTACTTAGCCCCATGTCCTCTGCACACCTCGACTTCTCATTAAATTTGTGGTAATAGTCAGCCATAGTTATATCCGAAGTCATCTTGAAAGAATCCACGTATTTCAGAACAAACTCATGGTGCATAGCTCTCTTGAACTTAACCCATGGTATAGCTGACTTTCCCTGCTTTAGATAAAGATCTAGGGCAGTCTCCCTTACCTTGTCCCCCCATTCTCCTGCAGCGTCTCTCACTAGAATGCGGCTTGTTCCACTTTGAAGTCCCCGGGACAATGAACCACTCCCAAGATGTTCTCCATCTCCCTATGCCAATTGTCAAGCAAAATTGGCGCACCAGTACCCATGTACTCTTTTTGTTGAAGAGGAATATCGTAGTACTCATCTTGGCAAAGTCTACCCCGACAACTTTGTCTTTCCCAAACATCTTTAGGGCCTCGGTAAGCGCATCTTGGTGCTCAAGCATCATGGCAATATCATCCACACTCATATCTTGCGCCCTAGCATACATAGCAGATCTATTCGGCGGTATATCTTGGAGCTATAAGAGGAGAGATAAACGTAAGCACAAAGGCTACGACTCAAACCATATACGACCTGTCCAGCACTTACTCAATCGAGTAAATATACCTACTCGATCGAATAGAGGTCACTCGATCGAGTACCTCAACTCCAGAACCTAACCAGAACGTATAGAAAAATGCACTCGATCGAGTCACTTATGTACTCGATCGAGTAGCCTCCACTCGATCGAGTACTCCTACTTGATCAAGTTCCCCAAAACAGCAGCTTCTGCCAACGTTGCCATATACCCACTCGATCGAGTATCCCCCACTCGATCGAGTGATGCTGACTTTCTAACTACACGCATGCCTTTAACTTAATAACTTTTCGCAATTAAAATGTATATACATATTCATCAAACGCAAACATCTTATTCACATGTTACTATTATGTCACATTATAAACCAACTATCATGCAACATGCTTATTCACAAGACCTTATCATATATATCCACTTCATCTTCTTCCACCACATTCTCCATCCCACCACAATCATTTTCCAACATTTCCATACAACATATCATCCAACGTATTCAATTAAACATTTGTAAACATATAGCGATCCCATGACACCCCATAGTGACCGGTTCAATGTTGTGGGGCGAGTTCGGGACTTTAGGACGTCTCCCAAGTCTTTGCATTAGCTCCTAATAACTCCTACCCGGGTTCATTTTAGTTTGACTCCCTAGGTTCATTAGATTCATTAGTTACAGGTTCGAAAATTGTCGCTCTGATACCACTTTGTAACACACCCATACACCAAGGTGCCTTCCAAGACCACCTAATGCATGAAAGTGCTACCATCTCGGTTACCCGAGGCAATGTATATCAAAAGGACCATAAAAGAACATACTTTAATATATAAGTTTAAAGCGATAGATAACCAAATTCCAAAACTGTCAAAAGAAATACAACTGTTCCAAATTCCAAAACCAACTAAAAGAAATGTAAAGTTTGATAACACAGCGGAAGACTCAAGATGACACATGGTGACTCAATCCCAGCTATCCCTTACGCATCCATCTCATACCTGCTCAATAACACCTCACCATCCCCGAATGGATCACCACAATTTTTAAAACAATTAAACGGGGTTTATTACTGATTACACAATATAAGATAAAGCAATATCAACAATACATACAATCTACCAACACCGTCACATCACAAATCACCTGACTAGCCTGAAGGTCTAGTCCTGCCAGATTACGGCTGCAACCAGTAATCCACACCGCTAGTGAGGGACCACAGCCGTTCCCACCTAAGCCCCGCTCATCAATACCGAGCGCAAACCCATGTTCTTTAATGTGCACATCCCTTCTTGTGGCGGGTTCCACAAGGGGCAAATCAAGGGCGTGAACCCACTCCCGCAAGTGAGTCCACTTTGCCGAGGGCGCACCTCGCGAACCACAGACAAACAACATAACCAACTACAACATCAACAATTACTAATTCAATACGATATAGATCAATAACAACAATCAACCATCAACAATCAACCAACCATCTAATACACATGTAACCAATAACTGAGTAGGAAATCCTACCTGGAAAAGCAATCACCAATATCACAACGAAGAATCAGAAATGTTCCTCTACGAAATTACCTCCTGTCAATCAAACAATCATACAATCACCATCGAATTAACAAAACACACCCTAAACCCCCAAATTACACAATAAGGGTTTCAACCAAAATCAAAGGAACAATATAAAAACTATACTAGGATCTTACCCACAATGCGACGGTCTCAACGGCGTAAAGAATTCTTGATTCCGACGACACTAAACTTGGGATTTGATAGAAATGAGAGAGATGAGAAGCAACGTATCTTGTTTTTATCTTTATGAAAGTTAAAGTAGGTTAAAAGTGTAAAGAAACTGACGGATTATGTTTTTATATCATTCTCACGTTGCTCTCAAAACCCGGCAAAATAACCCGTAAAACCAACTTACTCGATCGAGTGGCCCCTACTCGAAGGAGGACCCATCAGACAGAACACTGTTTCGTAACTAAAACTCACTTACTCGACAAAGTAAGCCTTACTCGATAGAATACCCAATAGTATAGAAAACCGTAGTATTACAGTCCTACAAAGACATGCCTGGGATCGACAGAGCGATTGCAGAGCACAGGATACCCATCAAGGGCGGAGCTAAACCCGTGAAACAAAAGTTGCGCCGTATGCGCCTCGAATGGGCCCTGAAAATCAAGGAAGAGGTAGACAAACAATTCAAAGCCGGATTCACCAAAGTTTTCGAATATTCTAACTGGGTGGTGTAGGTACCCAGTATTTGTTAAATCCCCAACAAACACCCGATGATTATCGAACTAGAATATGCATAGGAATCGATACGTTTGATAGATAGTTTTGTATAACTATACGTCGGAATACTCGAAACGATTTCAAAAACAAAACATTTTCAAACTTTTTCAAAAGTACCTGGAGTGTTTTATGCACGATGACGGGGTCGCAATGACACTAACTAGAGTCAAAACCGACACCGGACCAAAAACTGACTGATAAATTCAAATCCCGACTCCAACCACGAGTCAAACCGAGTCAAACACAAACAACAAACATCACAAAGCTTCCATGTTAATTATACCCGATATACTTGAATGGTCAAGTACTACAATCATGCCATCCAAAACCTAAGATAGAACAAATCATGATTTCAATTGCGTGATTGTGATAAGGCAACTCGAAGACCCGTGAAATGGCTCACGCCTCTTCGAGTAGCCCATGCGGCCACGTCGCTCAAAACGCACACAACCACCCATTTCTCTATAAATACCCATTAAATGCCACCATTTGAAGGTACGCGAGTGTCCGCCCCCTCATTTCTCCCTTAAAATTCTAGACTCGACTTCTTAAGTCACAAACCGACACGTGTCTTCGACATACCGATCGAAAATACAAGCCTTACCCATTGTTTGTTACCGTCATCGTGCATTAAATAACTTGACCGACCATCTCGACCAACTACACCATCACTAAACTAAACAAAACACTCTTTACATTGCTAAAACGGATTTCAACCGAGTTTTTCGACCTAAAAAATTGTTACACTACCGTCGATTTCTCGTCTCGAACCTAGCATGTAAGTATGAGGGTGTAATAATCCTCTTCTTTCATGTCATTTTATCTGGTTTTATGACCTTAACATGTTAAAACATTCATAACATGGTCCAAAATACGGATCGAAATAGCCAAAACCGAGTTTTGACCGGAAGCAGGAGGCCCTAGTCACCAGTAGGCACCTCGCGACTCAATGGGAGTGTCCAGGTTAGAACTCAAATGTGTTTGAGTTCATTCTTTCCATTTTTCGTTTCTTTTTACATTCGCTTTTTACCGTTTCAAATCATTTTTATGATAAACTTTTTAAGCATAAAACATTTTTACCCTTGGTTCCTTATACCATGATGGTTTAATCCGTGTTTCGGTGATAATATTTGCTTAGTTACATTTTAAAAAGGCATTTTAAAACCTTTTTTATTCATTTCTTTACATTTCAAAACAAACATATTAGTCATACATGCAAATCATCCTTGGTTCCACATACCATGTCGGTATTAAACCCGAGTACGATGATAAACATTGACTAATTACAAACAAATGAACTTAATACAATTAGTTCATAATCGTTTTTCAAAACTATTCATGTCAAGCTTGCAAAACCGAACCTGACATCCAACATCGTCAACATAATGATGATTATTCAAGTTTCGTTCCTCACATTAACACAAACGCGGTCTAAACGACCTTTTCAAACAAAGACGGGTTCAAATACCTTATTTCCAAACCGTTTTACAAAAGTTTTTAACAGTCAGAAGACGTCCTTTGGACAGTCAGCTGCCTCGCGCCTAAAATGGCCAACTGTTTTCCAGTTTTCAAAACAGGACAGGCCCCTTTGCATCGCCTAACGGCTCGCGCCTCAATAAGCTGCCTGATGCAGGTCCTGCTTCCTTTCCCGCACTCGTCTAGGACGATCCTGACTTCGGTTAACCCGAATACATGACGGATCAGATGACGAGACTGCCTTCTTATTTTGTATTTGCAAAATGCATTTCTAAGAGAAATGGATCACGTTATGAACCATAAACTTAACTCAGTAAATGGATGTTTAATTTCCGTCTTACATGCAAATCAACACTAAATCCAACTTGACATCAATTACTTGATATGAACGACATTAAATGAACGACGTGGTGGAGACTATAACATGGCTCGTAGATGTGAGAACTTTAGTAATTGGATTGAGAACTGTGAATTAATCGAGGTTGCTTTCTCAGGTTCAGCCCATACTTGGGCTCGTGGAAATTCAGTTGAAACACGGAAAAGTGCGAGATTAGACAGAGCGTTACGTAATGCAAATTGGGGAGCCCTATTCGAAGATGCAATGACTCGGCATTTACCAGCTATACAATCAGACCACTGCCCTATTCTTATATCGCCTAACGGTTTTGCCCCTTTGAACGCAGTGAATAAGCCCTTTCGTTTCTAGGCGTGTTGGTTAACACACGAGACATTCAAGGAATATGTAGATGATAATTGGCCATCAGAGGGTGTTTTCCCTTCTGGACTCGAAATCCTATCACAGAAGCTGCAAGAATGGAATGCGGAAGTGTTTGGATATATTTTTAAACGAAAACGCATTCTATTCGCACGTATTGGAGGATGTCAGAGAGAATTATCGATTTCCAAACAAAGAAACCTTATCAAATTGGAAGCTAAACTTCGTAAAGAATTGGATGAAGTCCTCGCTCAAGAAGAAATTCTTTGGTACCAGAAATCGAGATTAGAATTTATAAAAGATGGGGATCGGAACACCTCATATTTCCATGTCAGTACGTTGGTTTGTCGTTGGAGAAACCGTATTATTTCCTTGAAGAGCCCTAATGGAGAATGGCAAGATGACCCTATCCAGATTAAAAAAATTGTTTTAGACTATTTCAAGAATCTATACACGGATGATGGCTATGATCCAAATGCCAATGACAATTTGGCAAGGAACATCTTCGGGGAAATTTACCATTAAATCGGCCCTAGGCTACTTGCGAGGCAACGATCCGACGGCACTCGAACCTATTATTTGGCGAACCATATGGCGGATTCCGGTACAAAAAAGAATTAAAATGTTTTTATGGCTAGCTGCTCATGGACGAATTATGGTTAATGCAAACCGGGTCAAAAGAAATATGAGGGACGATCCAAAATGCCCACGGTGTGACGCCATGGAAGAAACGACAAAGCACCTTCTCAGATCTTGTCCTGTGTCGAAGCAAATATGGAATTTAGTCGGTATTGCCTTCTCCAATAACTCTTTTTATAACTCCCCTTTTGTTGATTGGATTTTGAAATGTGCAAGTAATGAGGTGAGCACGAGTGAGACGAATTGGCCAATTGTGTTTGCTATTACTTGTTGGTGGGAATGGAGGTGGCGGAACAATGTCGTGTTCGGCCGAGATAGTGACAACCCGGCTGATCCTCGCTCTTTTCTTTATACCCAGTTCGAGACTAGTAAAATGGCCTTTGACAGATTTGATATATTTATCCCATCATCACACACCTCGAGGGAAGAATTTTTCATCCGGTGGCTACCACCACCTCATGGATGGTTTTTGTTGAATACCAACGGGGCCTCGAAAGGGAACCCAGGAGATGCGGGGGGAGGAGGTGTCATTAGGGATGAGACGGGCAATTTCGTTAGGGCTTTCTACTTCTCTTATGGTATTTTCTCGTCAATGAAAGCTGAACTCATGGCTCTTCTCGTGGGTCTCGAACGAGCCAAGACGTTGCAAGTCCGGAAATTAATAGTGCATATGGATAATTCTCCTTGTGTCAACATTATCAATGAAGAGCAATTGGTTAGTAACAGCTTAAAATTCATCGTCAAAAGATGCAAGTATTTGATTCATGAAGATCACTGGACAGTCAAGCTGGAGCACACTTATAGGGAGGCTAACAGAGTGGCAGATCTTTTAGCTAACAAAGGATTGCGTTCTAGTTCTGTTATTACGTATTTAGATACTCCATCGCATGATTTACGTCCTCTCCTCCGGGAGGAAATTTTTGGGGTAGCTATTCCCCATGTAATAGCAAACTAATAATCTTTCGGGGCTTAGCCCCTCTTTCGTACCCAAAAAAAAAATATAGTTGCATGTAAGAAAATTTTTGTGAAAGCATCTATTTGGGAAGCTTGACAAGTATATATAGGCCCTTGTAGATACTTTTTCTTCTAAAGACTTTGTTTGTTAGAATAATTGTAAAACACCCTAGGATGTGTCATGTTAGTATCTTTTGACACATGGATTAAGGCCTAGTCAAGAGTACCTTGTGGTGTGATAACTCATTGGCTACCGTTTATTCCAAGGTGACCCTTGAAACCATGCAACCATCCATCATCCATATTCTACCACATTTTGTCATCAAAGGGAATGGGCACAAAAATTGTTCAAATTTGAGTTCAAGAATTGAAATGAAAATGCAAAAGTGTGCAAATTGCATCAAAAGAAAAGAGGAGGAAAAATCGACTCCTAATGCTTCAAATATAAGCACACTCACTACAAATGGGGTGACTTTGAAAATGTTCAAAAAGAAATGCAAAGAAAAGTTGAAATTGTCAAGTATTGAAATGCCAAACATCAAAAGAAATGGCAAAAAGAAAATTTTCTCAAATGTCAAATACCACAAGAAATTGGAGGAAAAAACAACAACAAAAAGCAAACTCCCATATGAAACTCAAATTATATTTATCCCTTTTCCATCGTATCCACTTTTGTGCATGGTAGAGAGGGGACGACCCTTCTTCTTGTCTAGGCAAGAAGGGGAATTCCGCGATCCTCCAGTGTTTCTAACACCATAGGGAATCTACTCTTGACGAAAGCATTTAAAGATTGAGGACAAAGGTACCCTAGCTTGACAAAACATGGAGGTGATTTATTGGTATCCTTCTAGGCTTAGTAGTTTGAAGAAACCATATCTATAAAGGAGTGTGTACCCTTGAATTGCTTCCCTTATAGATAATTACCGCCACTTAGATGAGGAAAGTGGCTATTCGTTTTTGTAGATGCATCCATTACTTGTTTCGTGTGCTTTAATGCTTCGATGTGTCGCCAATTTTGAAAGCCCCGCCTTGCCTTGAAAGAAGACATCCTACCTCATGGTTGTCTTGTTGTGAGTAGAAGGGGCAGAGTGAGACCCTCTAATTGTCTCATATCGTCTATATTAGTAGGTTAGTTTAAATAAGGGTCCTAGTTTTGTCACCTCTTTACTGGGGATGAGCAAAGGTTCGGTTTGGGGATATTTGATGTGACCAATATTTGAGAATATTTAGTCCCCGAATTAGCCTCGTTCCTATGCTTTTTAGTGCATAATTGGGTCATTTACTATCTTTAGTCCTCTGTTTTTCATATTCTTTAAGGTTTTGTTTCCTTGGTAGGAGAGGAGTGCAAACCTTGAATTTTCATGGCAAAATGGAGCTAAATTGATCGAATCTAATGACCAAGCATCAAAGTGAAGACAAGACTAGAAGACCTATGTAAATAATGTAGTAGATGGGCAATGATGAAGAAGGTCCTTGCATATATAAGAAGATCCTTGAGGATTGTTGGAAGAAGAAAATAAGAAAAGAGGAAGAAGCTTGCTGGACTACAATCCGCCCGTCGCAGCCTCGGGACCCTTGTCCCACCTCCACAATCCGAGCGTCCCACCACCGTGTCCTCTCGTCCCAGACCCCTACAATCCGAGCGCCCCACAACACAATCCGCCCATCCAAGACCTCTAGAATCCGTGCATCACGACCCCTTGGCCGCTCGGATTCCAGCCCAGTACAGCACGACTCTTCCTTGTTCCACTCGAGATGCGCATATTTCTGAAAGACTAGCAAAAAGGAGACTAGCATCTTCCTTCGAGAGGAGCATTTCCTCAACCTTTCTTAAGGGTCTTAATCGTCATTTAAGCCCTTAGTAACCCTAATTTATGTACCTAATCCTCACTATAAATACCCCATTGTACTAATTAGATTATCATCAATCCTTAATGTTATTTATGTTCTTCCTAATTTCATTTTAATATTGTAATCAACTTTTAATCAAGCATCAATACAAAACTCATTTCCTTAATCTCTCTATTGTTCATCATTTATTTTGGGTAATTGAAGATTATTTGGGTATTATTGGGAGATTGACAACTTTACATCAATCATCAAGTACTTCTATTATTCTTTGCTTATTATTTTGGAATCATCATTAGGTATAATTCTCTTAACCCTTGTTTTAATTATTGTTAATCATTTTCCATTCATTCATCATGTTTTGCTTTGTTAATATGTTTGACAACCTTGTTTGCATGTTAAACTTGATAATGAGTGAGTTGTTTCCTTAGTTAGGGTTAATGGGTAATTAGGGGAAACCAACATGGGGGATGATTCATGCTTAATCAAATATGTTCACATAATTTATTTGCTTGCTTGTTGTGATCTCAACTTATGCACATGCTATGTTTGATGAAATGCGAACCTATGAATCCTTGCATTTTTTACCCATCACTTACCTTTTCAATGAGACTTGTAAGACAAAAACCAACTCGAGTCTCATTAGACCATGCATATAGTTGAGTATGGAGGATTAAGTCGACTTGTAGGTGTTGTAACATCTAATCGATTCGGCTCCGGGACCCAAACCTTCCTAAGATTGTAAGATATAAACCAACTCGATCCTATCACAACAATAATTGCTTGCTTATAATTTGAGAATATGTTTGTATGATCAATTCCCATTTTAATCATCTTTCTTATTTATTTACATTGTTATTTAGTTTAGTGATCTTCTTATCTCAACCCAAATTGTGACACCCTTAGACACCACTACTTGCAATCGAAAATCCTACATCAATACCCGTCCCTTGGGATCCTACCTTTAGATACCCCTTAGACACCACTACTTGCAATCGAAAACTCCACAAACAACTCTACAATTAGTAAAGAGGCAAGTAAAGGTCGGATCCCAAGGGACGGGAATTGAGATGAGATTTTCAATTGCAACTAGTGGTGTCTAAGGGTGTCACAATTTGGGGTTTGAAGTAGAAGATCACTAAACTAAATAGCAATAAAAGTAAACAAGCAAGATGATAAAAAAGGGGTGTAAACATTTGATAAAAGGCACTAGGGTGTCATGGGTGTTAGAAATCTATATCTCATTATTTAACATATTCATATATGTTTCAAATTAATTTAGTCATAAAATTAATTACAAATCTTATGCATGCAAACTAAATAAGAAGAGATAAGAAAATCAATTTCTCACCATCTAATTTTCGGTTAAATGGGTACCAACAAGATCTCCTTCTTGTTAGTTCTTGAGCTTTCCAATAATGGAAGAACATTCATGACTTCAAAATAGAAGCCCTCCAATTAGTAGCACCCAAGACTATCCCTTAATACCACAAACTAACATGTACTAGATATTTGTAATGTGGTTTACCTTAAAATTGATTACTAATACTCATATACTACTACTAGTATTGTTAGTAATTGATTTGTACAAATTAGATTCATAAAAATGAATTTTATGAAGAACAAGAGAGAGAAGATATTGTTTTTATTAAACGTAAGAAGAATGATAAAAATTGAGAAAAACTCTCTCAATCCTCTCGTCAAAAACCGGTGGCTTCATATGGTCTTTTGACCATTTTTATTTTTCTTTTTGTCTTCACAAGACAAATGTGTAAGTCTTTTTCCATGGTCATGTCACTATCAAGTGTTATGGACAAATGAATAAGACAAATGGAAAAAGACAAAACTTCACATATAGCCCACCAATTTTCGGTTTCTATAGCGTAATATGGAGTCCATTTTATTTTTGTCAATTGTACAATTGTATGTCATGTGACATGTGACATGTCTTATGTCATGTTTTTAATTTAAAATGCATATTTAACAAATTAAATATCATTTACAAATTAAATAAATCATATTTAACAAATTGACTAGTAATTTAAAATTACTTTCTCATAAAATGGTCATTTAATTACTAGTTAGTATAATTCACAACATCTTGTAATTGTAACTGACTTATCATTCTCATCTCGCGTGTTTCGCAATCACCGATTAATTTTAGTAATATAACTTCTTAAATTACTAAATAAAATCTCATTTAATCACATTATAATAAGATGTCATTTTCTCTCTTATGATAATAATTTGTTCAATTTTAAGGAATTAATTAATCTGTATCGCCATACAACTAATTAACCTTTTCAATTAAGGGAATCGTCCTTTAGGTGTGACCTCAAGGGATCAACTGATCACCACCGTCGCATGACAGTAATGTCAAACTCTAGCCAGCCAATCATTACCGATATGTGTGGACCAGTTTACTATATATATTATGTATCATCCCTTTCGTATTCTTGTAATGAGATTTAAATATGTGATCAATATGATCGACAATTGTGATCGCATTATTGTCGGAGGACATATATTCCAACAATCTCCCACTTGTCCTCGACAAGTGTGCTCCACCAATTCTCTTGTCCTATTACTATCTCCCACTCAATGCAAGGTGTCTTTCGGGTCGTACTTGCAAGTGATCATATCGAGAGTGGTTTCCTCGATCTGGAGAATAACTGATTGACCGGATTTATCTATCATAGATACCTTCCGAGTGTGGCCACGCATTTCCAGTTCATTACTCCTCGAGTGGCCCTGAGATATTGTTTTAACCCTGACAAGGGGGTGAACAATTCCTATCGCACTTATTCCCTTCGACTAGCCACAACCATCATAACCCAAAATATGCCCATTTGACCCCATTTACGAAGGTCGTAGTAACACAAATCAAAGTTAATCTGAAACTGTGCCACCTTAGGCGAACAGTCTTTAGTCAAAAGAATCGACTCATTCGAATACTATAGTAGCTCTCGCCACGACCAGGCTATATAAATTTGCCAGAACTCTATAAGCGGTCACGCCCAGACAAAGTGTTCCTAACTTGATCGCCTATGTGATCGACTAGTCATCTCACATGACTCTATGGCACTTGAACTTGCCATCAATCGCATCACACTCTAGTCACTTCGAGACGTCACCTCATACAAGTGACTATGAGCGAATACAATGTTAATCCATGTTCACTTTAACGGGGTTCAATGTTGTCTCTACAACCCGTTTGGATGTAACAAAGTATAAAAGGAGTTTTTAAAGTAAAAACTCGAACGACAAATGCGATTATCACATATGAATAGTCAATGCCTGATTACTATTTCATGTTCTATAATCTAATTTGATCTCGTATGTAGTTGTTCATTTCAATTCAATTGAAATGACATGACCCATCATGTTTAGCCTATGAGAAGGCTTTGGTTAGTAGGTTTTATCAACTTCTTGTAACTTACTCAACCTTACTACATACTCGTTTTCCTTTGTAATGTATACATTTGCATCACAAAACTTTCTGAGTACGTGTCGAGATCCAATCAAGACATAGGCCCTCTAGCCTAAGAATAGCTCCCACTGTTTTCACAGTGTGCGGGACTCATCCTCTTGCACATCTCATGATTGCAAGTGTACTCAATTTCCGTTATAAATATCTCTCATTGTTCTTTATTGCCTAGAACGATTCTAGAAAATCTATTTCTTAAATAACATAGCCACAATGGTATCTTAACCATCCTAATGTGTTTTGATTATGGTTTTGTCTGAAACCATGCGCAATCTCAATTGTCAATTGTCACTTGTGTAACACCCTTACACAAAATTGCATCAAAAACACTTTGCATTATATCCTTAATGCTTCTGCAAGCACTTAAGGGTAATCAATATGGGTACTTGGTAATTATTTCTTGAATTCGCTTTTGAAACAATTCATCATACTCAAAGTATATGAAGTGTTATACATCATTTCGTATTTAATTGATTCGGCAGCGGAAGCAAATAGAATCAATCAAATATGTTCAATTTTATTGAACTAGTCATAAATCTTATCAACATGAGACTTCTTATTTGACGCTAATATCATGTAGATTTATCTTCATAAATCCGGATATTAAAGATGTATTATTATACTTCAAAAGTCTTAAATCATTCTCAATGATCAATATGTCATCCACATATAAGACTAATTAAAATTTCCGTAACTCCCACTAAACTCCATGTATAAACACAACTTCTCGACTTATCGAGAAAAAGTTTTATAACATGATCAAAACATTGATTCCAACTCATTGATGTCCTACTTAAGATTCTCTCTTAAGTTTCACATTATCTTAGGATTGCAAGAATCTACAAAACTCAAGACATGTATTGAATACATTTCTTCTAATTGAAGAAGTGGGTTTTAGATTCACTCGCTATGTATTTCATAATAATGAAACACAATCCCTAAGAAGATCCAAATAGACTTCAGCATTTCAACCAGTGCAAAACTCTTTGCCACCAATCTTGCTTTGAAATCTCTCTTTATTAGTGCAAAACCCTTTGTCACTAATCAAGCCTTTTTATTTCGGATTTTCATTGCACTAAGCCTTGTATTGAGTTGTGACTTTAAACACTCTCATGTAAGTCATATGTTCATTACTTTCTAGAAGTAATCAACTTGAATAAAACGATTTCTTTTGTAAGTTATAAGCTCTTTAATTTCTTAAAAGTAGCATGAATTCATTATCTTCAACAAGTGACGAATTTAACCTCCTAGGTTATAATGAAACAACATCTTACACAAAACGTCTCATGTAGTCAAGAAAGACCAGTTTCTTGCGACATAACATTCTCAGAGGCATTCTTTGTGGCTCTTGGATAATTTCTCTCACGTTGTCTTCTAGAAATAAACTTGTATTTTAGAAAGACAACTTCACGAGCCGTAAACCCGTCGTACTCGTGATAATTGAAAGGGAAAAATGAGCATTTGTTTCTTGTGAAAACTTACAAATATGGTACTCTACCATTTCATATCTCATATGATTCGTTTTAGATTTAGTGGAAAAATAATTTAGACAAAATGATAAAGTCCCCAAAAGGATCAAGTAACTCAAAGTAACTTTATTGATGTCCAAATCATATCGAATAGCGTTTGAATTCTTATCCAACCACACATTATTCCATAATGCGTGCTTAGAGAGAATAACTTGTGATACTATATCACTTTTCCTTTGGCTTATATCAAAGTCTTCACTTTGATAATCCCATCACGATTAAATCGTGATTCCTTGAACTCTTTGAACTTCTTCAAAGATTTCTCTATTTACCTTATTAAGTGGACACATTAGTGTCAACTTAAATCGTTGGTAAAAATAAAATGATCAACCTATTTTGGATCAATGATTTACAACCTTAATCTCCTTTTCAACTAAAAGGCACGAGACATCTTGCTTTGAATACAAGATACGCATATACCATTAACAATCTAATGGTTTCAAGAGTACTCGATAACTCTTTGCGTTCATCATTCTAGAATTTAAGGTTTAATCTTAGGTTACCAATTTGAGTCTTGCATCTTCTTTATGATACATCATTCTAGTTTGGTTTAGAATATAATCACCTTGATAATGGGCTAGCCATACATCAAATCATGGTGTATAGTGGTCCCAAAAGTGAAACCACTTTTGTATCTTAACAAGTTTATATTCTTATTTAGAGTTTATTCACTTAATAGTCACAATTAAGTTCAACTCTAAACCCAAAAACTAGATTGAGTACACAATGACTCTATCTCTCAACATCATGGTTGCTAGTCGTCATATTCTAATCATCCTATGTATCAAGTACAGTGATGAAAACCACCACCGGTTTCTAATATTGAAGAAGTAGTACTAGCAAAATTTATGTCAATCAAATAAACATATAAAGAAGAAGGTCCCATTAGATGTCCCACAACTAACTTGTTGATTCTTCAATAATTTGGGATAGTTTCCTTTCTAGTGTCCAACATTTAAGACAATGGAAACTTTATCGGTCGGGATTGATAGGTTTAGTATCATTATTCTTAATAACTTTATTTTTAACATTACCTTGAATCAATTCTATTCTAATTTTACTTCTTTAAAACCTTATCCTTTTCTTAACGGTTTAAGAGAATGCTCCCACTCAATTCAATGAGTCTTTGCTTTGAGAAGCAAAATTATATTCATGAAGACTACTCTTCATTCGTTTGTTTAGTCTTAAGACTCTCATTGAAGTGGTTGAGGTATTTTGGTCTATTACGATTTCCGACAAATCTAATTATCAAAATTAGAAACAATTCATTGTAAGTAGATGTGTTAGTCAAGAATCAAAAACCTGTTTAATAATGAATAACTTTTATCTATACTCTTTACAAGAGATCCTTAGCAACGGTTCATTTGAGGTTTTAGAAGCAAATTCATATTTGTCTTTAGTTACGATGTTTTAAAGGAGATTTGAATCAAAAATCGAAATGATATCGTATATGAATTGTGGTAAAGAAATAGAACAATATGATAACGGAATAATGAAAACAACACATTCATCGTTATAATAATACTTGTAAACAAGTATAGCATTTACATAGTGACCTCTACCCAACTATGATAAATGATTCCAAGATCCAAATTCATATTAACTTAGGCATCGGTAAAGACGAAAACAAACCTTTATCAATATAACTCGGTGGATTAACACTTTAATCTATTCTACTTTTAGAACTCTTGGTCGATAAAATTTACATTAAAATTTATCTTTAGCCCGAAACACATCCGGCAACCGTCGAGAATACTTTCGTTGAGTTCAACCCAAATTTCGAATAAATGTGTCCATGATCCAAACTTACATCAACTTGGGCTTCGGTAAAGCCGAAAACAACCCTCGTTTTTATAAATTCGGTGGGTAGACATTTATCACTCACTTCACCAATGTAACAAGGTTTGTCTTACGGTAAAGCCGGCACAACTCCCTTGCGAAACTGGTACTTCATGGGTTTCTACTTTTTGGTAAGGCTAAGTCTCAATTGTTTATTTTAGCGAGAGGTCATGTCAATTTATTATCTATCACGTTTTAAGTGAACTAAAGCGGTGAACTACGATAATTGTAATTGACACGGTCGATAAACTCGATTAAAAGATGATGCATGTTTTAGTTTTGGCGATTTAACGATGCATGTAACATATAAATAAAATGTAAAGCATAAATAAATTCCTAGTATGACCTTCCTATAATAGTAAATCTAATAAACTATTACAAATTCGGAAACCAACTCCTTTGGTCCCTTGAACTTCGGTTGAGGCACGCATCTCGAGGTAACACCGTCTTTATGTATCGTCTTCCTTGAGTGACATCGTCTTCAAGGAACTCCGAAATAAATAAATTACATAACAAATTACATAATTTCCTATTATACATTTGTAATTAAAATAAAGTAAATCTATTAAATTAAAAAACGGTGATACGAGATCACAATAAATTACAACCGAATCGATATTCCCATACATTTCGGGTAATACCAATTAAAAACTAAGGCCATACTAAGTAAAATTACATAATTCAAAATTACATAAAATAAAAATTATGACAATCATAAATAAAATGCAGCATTATAATATGTATGAACATGCCCAATTTTATGCTAAATCGCCTTTAAAGAACCAATATCGTATATTAAACGGTTTTTACGGATTTGCGTGATTCAACCCTTTTAAAATCACAATAAATTTCATAAAGTCATATTTATGCACAAGTTAATTACCCTAACCAACTTAGGACTCAAAATTAGTCTCCACTAACCATTTGACTATAATTAACTCATATTTCTTAAAATTGTTCATTAATGGACCCAAAATTACAATAAAATGCTATAAACTTCAAATAAATCACAAAAATCAAATAAATTCAAAATTTTAAATTTAAACATATGAACATTCTGGAAAAATACCATGACACTCATAATGTTTAAAAACTTAGGTTAAAATTTCGAAAAATTATCGGAAAAACTAAGTTGCGGATAATCGCATTTATCAATAATAATCATAAAAACATGAGAAAAATTATATTCATCAACTTTTCAATTTTAGATCTGAAAAAGATAATAAAATGGAACATGTGACGTTTTTTCTTAGTCATGAAGTATGTTTTAGCAATTATTCACTAATTAAGTCACTATTTATGCTATTTTTCATCAAAAATCCATAAATCATGCATGAAGACTTCATTATAGCCTATTATTTTACACACATCTTGTAAAATTGCATGTGACAACATACTAAATTTCTATGACTAGATTCGAAATATTTCTCATATTAACCTATTTTTCATCTAAATCTGATTTTTATAATGAAAAATCCATATTTCGACCATAAAAACTCCAAAAATTCTCACAATTTCCAGATCATCTAAAAATAATATATGTGAAAACATATCCATAAACTACTGGAAAATTCAAAGTTTAGCTAATTTTCGTCCAAAAATGACATTTTTATCATAAAAATCACATTTTATTGCCAATACTATATAAAAATGAACAATAAAATCCATAAATTAAACCAAAATATCCTAAAACATTTTAGGATCAGAAACTTTAACATGCATAATAAATTTCGTGATATATCAAAATAAACACAAATTTATAAGTTTTATATGTTAATCGTATAACTCGGAAAAACTATAACCGATTTGCATGCAAACAACCTTGTGCTCTGATACCGCTTGTTAGAAATCTATATCTCATTATTTAACATATTCATATATGTTTCAAATTAATTTAGTCATAAAATTAATTACAAATCTTATGCATGCAAACTAAATAAGAAGAGATAAGAAAATCAATTTCTCACCATCTAATTTTCGGTCAAATGGGCACCAACAAGATCTCCTTCTTGTTAGTTCTTGAGCTTTCCCATAATGGAGGAACATTCATGACTTCAAAATAGAAGCCCTCCAATTAGTAGCACCCAAGACTATCCCTTAATACCACAAACTAACATGTACTAGATATTTGTAATGTGGTTTACCTTAAAATTGATTACTAATACTCATATACTACTACTAGTATTGTTAGTAATTGATTTGTACAAATTAGATTCATAAAAATGAATTTTATGAAGAACAAGAGAGAGAAGATATTGTTTTTATTAAACATAAGAAGAATGATAAAAGTTGAGAAAAACTCTCTCAATCCTCTCCTCAAAAACCGGTGGCTTCATATGGTCTTTTGACCATTTTTATTTTTCTTTTTGTCTTCACAAGACAAATGTGTAAGTCTTTTTCCATGGTCATGTCACTATCAAGTGTTATGGACAAATGAATAAGACAAATGGAAAAAGACAAAACTTCACATATAGCCCACCAATTTTCGGTTTCTATAGTGTAATATGGAGTCCATTTTATTTTTGTCAATTGTACAATTGTATGTCATGTGACATGTGACATGTCTTATGTCATGTTTTAATTTAAAATGCATATTTAACAAATTAAATATCATTTACAAATTAAATAAATCATATTTCACAAATTGACTAGTAATTTAAAATTACTTTCTCATAAAATGTACTAGTTAGTATAATTCACAACATCTTGTAATTATAACTGACTTATCATTCTCATCTCGCGTGTTTCACAAACACCGATTAATTTTAGTAATATAGCTTCTTAAATTACTAAATAAAATCTCATTTAATCACATTATAATAAGATGTCATTTTCTCTCTTATGATAATAATTTGTTCAATTTTAAGGAATTAATTAATCTGTATCGGCATACAACTAATTAACCTTATCAATTAAGGGAATCGTCCTTTAGGTGTGACCTCAAGGGATCAACTGATCACCACCGTCGCACGACAGTAATGTCAAACTCTAACCAGACAATCATTACCTATATGTGTGGACCAGTTGACTATATATATTATGTATCATCCCTTCCGTATTCTTGTAATGAGATTTAAATATGTGATCAATATGATCGACAATTGTGATCGCATTATTGTCGGAGGACATATATTCCAACAATGGGGTCATAGGGGATTCAGGGGAATTGATCATACAAATATATTCTCAAATTATAAGCAAGAAATTATTGTTGTGATGGATCGAGTTGGTTTATATCTTACAATCATAGGAAAGTTTGGGTCTCAGAGCCGAATCGATTAGATTGTACAACACCTACAAGTCGACTTAATCTTCCCTAATCAACTATATGCATGGTCTAATGAGACTCGAGTTGGTTTATGTCTTACAAGTCTCATTGAAAAGGTAGGTGATGGGTAAAAAATGCAAGGATTCATAGGCTCGCATTTCATCAAACATAACATGTGCATAAGTTGAGATCACAACAAGCAAGCAAATAAACTATGAAAACATATTAATTTAAGCATGAATCATCCCCCATTTTGGTTTTCCCTAATTACCCATTAACCCTAGCTAAGGAAACTACTCACTCATTATCATGTTGAACATGCTAGCAAGGTTGTCAATCAAACCAACATAGTAAAACATGATGAATAAATGAAGATAATTAACAACAATTAAAAAGGGATTAAGAGAATTATACCTACTAATGATTCCAATAACAAAGCAAAGAATAATAGAAGTACTTGATCATTGATTGGAAGGTTATCAATCTCCCAATAATAACCCAAATAATCTTCAATTACCCAAAAAGAAAGATGAACCAAAGAGAGATTAAGGAAATGAAATTTGTATTAAAACTTGATTAAATGTTGATTACAAGATTAAAGAGAGATTTGATTGATAGAAACTACACTAGAGATTGCTAAGAAGAACGTGATAATCTAATTAGCCTAAATGGGGTATTTATAGTGGGGATTAGTTACATAAATTAGGGTTTACTAAAGGCTTAAATGACGATTAAGTCCTTGAGGAATCGCCGGTCTCAAGGGAGACTCCGGTCTCCTTTTCGCCGGTCTTAGAAAAATAAGCGCATCCTTCATAAAACAAGTAGAAGATGAAATAGCTGACACACAATCCAAGCGTCCGGGGCACGGGACGGACGGATTGCCTGCTTGTTGGACGAGCGGATTCAAGGGAAGACGGGCGGATTGCGGTGGTTCTGGACGGGCGTCCAGCGGGGGAAGACGCTCGAATTGCCCTTGCTGGACGGGCGGATTGTGGGCAATCCGCTCGGATTGTCTTACTGCTTCTTCCTTTTTTCTTTTCTTCCTTTCCCTTCATAAAATCCTTGAGGATTTCTTCGGGGATGCAAGGATCTTTTCTCATCATTGCCCATCTACTATAGTATGTACAAAGGCCTTCTAATCTTGTCTTCTCTTTGATGCTTGGTCATTGAATTCAATCAATTTAGCTTCATTTTGCCATGAAAATGCAAGGTTTGCACTCCTTTCCTACCAAGGAAACAAAACCTCAAAGAATATGCAAAACAAAGGACTAAAGAGAATAAAAGACCCAAATATGCACTAAAAAGCATGGGAATAAGGCTAATTCGGGGACAAAATATGCTCTAATTATGGTCACATCAAATATCCCCAAACCGAACCTTTGCTCGTCCCGAGTAAAGAGGTGACAAAGACTAGGACCGTTATTTAAACTAACCTAATAGCATAGCCGATATGAGACAATTAGCGGGTCTCACTCCGCCCCTTCAACTCACAACAAGACAACTATGAGGTAGGATGCCTTCTTGCAAGGCAAGGTGGGTCTTGCCAAAATGGCGACACATCCAAACATTAAAGCACATAAAATCAAGTAATGGATGCATCTACAAAAGAATAGCCACTTTCCTCATCTAAGTGGCGGAAATTATCTACAAGGGAAGCAATTCAAGGGTACACACTCCTTCATAGATGCAATTTCTTCAAACTACTAAGCCTAGAAGGATACCCATAAATCACCTCAAAATTGTGTCAAGCTAGGGTACCTTTGTCCTCAATCGTTAAATGCTTTTGTCAAGAATAGACTCTCTATGGTGTTAGAAACACTGGAGGATCGCGGAATTCCCCCTCTTGCCTAGACAAGAAGAAGGGTCGTCCCCTCTCTACCATGCACAAAAATGGATACGATGGATAAAGGGATCAATAGGTATTTTAGTTTAATTTTCGGAGTTTGCTTTTGTTTTTGTTTTTCCCCCCAATTTCTTGTGGCATTTGACATTTGAGAACACTTTTTTTTGCCATTTCTTTTGATTTTTGGCTTTTCAACACTTGACAACTTTTTGCATTTCTTTGAAACATTTTCAAGGTCACCCCATATGTAGTGAGGGTGCCTTATATTTGAAGCATTAGGAGTCTATTTTTGCTCCTCTTTTCATTTGATGCATTTTGCAAACTTTCTTTCACTTTTCATTTCATTGAACTCAAATCAAGTTCTTTTTGTGCCCATTCCCTTTGATGACAAAAATGTGGTAGAAGATGGATGATGGATGCATGGTTTCAAGGGTCACCTTGGAATAAACGGTAGCCAAATAGTTATCACACCACAAGGTACTCTTGACTAGGCCTTAATCTATGGGTCAAAGCATACTAGCATGACACATTCTAGGGTGTTTTACAAGTATTCTAACAAGCAAAGTCTTAAGAAGAAAAAGCATCTACTAGGGCCTATATACACTTGTCAAGCTTCCCTAGTAGACGGTTTCGCAAAATTTTCTAACATGCAACTACATGCCATGATGCAACTAACATATAAACATCCTAATGCAAATGATCCTACCAACTAATATGCCATATAATGTAAATGCAAGTCCTAAATTAACATTGTTATACCGCATCAATCAAAATAAAGCCACATAGTCATTAACATAAAGAGGAAAACGGATATTGGAAAGATCATACAATGCGGCACTACTACAGATACAGGCTATAACAATGGTTAAAAACCGTTGTTATATAAAAAAGCGGACGTTGTTAAAGCATCCGTTGTAAAAGGTTTTAACAACGGTTGGTTTTCTTAAGGAACTCGTTGTGAAAACTATTAACAACGGTTTTAAGTATACAAACCCGTTGTGGAAAGCGTGACCCAATTTTGGGCGGAAAGTTATAACAACGGTTGTAATATACAAAACCGTTGTTATAACTAAAGACAACGGTTTTTTAATAAATAACCGTTGTTGTTTGTTCTTAAAAAATAAAAAAAAATTAAATTATATATTACTAGATGCATGCATAATTACGGCCCGTTATAATTCCGATGGATGCATTATTACTGCCATCACTGTGCATATGAACGAACAATATGGAATGAGAAGGGTTAGTAATAAGATTTGAAGCAACATTGAGAGATATGATGATGATTATGGCACAACTTCCTAACATATATATTAAATAAAAAACAACTCAAACCACACATTGCTTAGTATAAATACATGCATTATCTCAACTAACATTCCATTATCTCACTATATACATCTCCAAACCCTAACTGCTAAAACAAACTCCAAATAAATTAACCCTACTTAATCTTTCAAAACAAACTCCAAACTCCAACAAAATGAATGATATAATCCTTAAGAATCTTACTATGATCGAGAACAACAACAGTTTCATCCGCCGGTTGCTCCACATTGAGGAAAGTTTTAGGAGCTACCTTGCGGATGCTCGATCCATTCTGAAGGACGCCAAAGAAGATGGCTTGACGGAGCAAAGAAAAGATTGCGGCTATATGACGATATAGCAATCTGAACGGAACCTCCAAATAGCCAAGGAGGAGAGGACGGATATCATAGAGGAGAATAAGACCCTCTATGAAAATATAAGAATTGCATTTTTATTAATGTAATTTTTTTTATTTATGTATTTATTATATATATGTATATATATATATATATATATATATATGTATATATATATATATGTATATATATATATGTATATATATATATATATATATATATATATATATATATATATATATATATATATATATATATATATATATATGTACATATATATATATATATATATATATATATATATATTAAATATGTTTATCATGCATTCCTCTCTATCATCTTGCTTCTTCTTTGTTTTAGTTTATTTAATTTGTTTTACTAGCTAATTAAGCGAATAATACTTAAAGAAATAACATAATGGTCGATAAAAACTAACACATACACATGCAAATGAAATAATTAGAAAAAGAAAATAATGACGATGAAAGACGATGAAACCAACAGTGACAGCGAGATTTACCTGATAATTAGACGATGAAATCAACAGTGACGGCGAGAAGATAAAGAGACGATGAGAAAGATAGAAAGAGACGATGAGAAAGAGAGAAAGAGACGATGAGAAAGTGTGTTTGTGTTTGTGTTGGTGTTTGTGTTTGTCTGCTGGGTTTGTGTTTGTGTTTGTTGTGTTTTGTGGCTGTAGCAGACTTGTGTTTGTGTGGTTTATAGTATGGAAGGTATTGACAACGGTTATTAAAGAACAACCGTTGTCAAATAAGTTTTAACAACGTTGTAAATCAACAACCGTTGTCAAATAAGTTTTAACAACAGGTTCCAAAAGCAACCGTTGTGATTACTTTTCACTAACTTTGCGTCAATTTTGCGCCAAATTATTAACAACGGTTATGCATGTGTAACCCGTTGTTAAAACTTATAACAACGGTTTTTATAACCATACCCGTTGTAAATCATTTTAGTAAAATTCGCGCCATACATTCTACAAAGTCTATTGTGATTTTCGTGAATAATCGTTGTTAAAGAGGCGTTGTAGTTGCCTGGATTTGTAGTAGTGCGGTCTTCAATATCCTCATGTCTCGGATGTGGCGTAGTCGATCAATGTGAACAAGGATAGAACAAACACAATATATACAATAATATATACAAGTCTACACTACAAAGGAAATGAACTTGTTTTTGGATTTTCAAATTTTTTGATTTTTTGATTTTTCGAAACTTTTTGATTTTTTGTTTACACTATAAAAGTTAAGTTAGAATTTCCCATCCCCACACTAATATGGGCATTGTCCTCATTGGCCAAAATGATAGGAAATTATGCAAGTATGATGCATGAATTCTATACTAAATGCAAGCTATACTAATCTACACTACATGATGCATGAGTTTTTGTTTATGACGGAGAGCGTAATTTAGATTACCTCCCATTGCGTATGCATGTACTTCCCCAAACCGAGATAGACATTATTTCTAATGTCTTAAATTTTGGGGTAGTTCATGTACACAAGATGCAATGCATGAAACTAAATTGTCATTTTGGATTTTCAAACGGGAACAATAAAAGAACACCTCAATGGGGCCGAGGTGTTAGTCCTCATGTTGCTAGGACTCTCCAACTATGATCAAGATAAAAATAAATAAAACAAAAAAAGAAGTAGACAAACCTAAAGAGGGTAGGAGCCTTCAAAGCTTGCTAGTCCTCCACCATATAATCATTGTCATCATTTTCCTCCATAGAAGCGGACTCATCACCACTTCCCTCTTCACTTCCTTGCTCACTTCCTTCATCATCTTCATTAGCCTCTTCTTCTTCATCATCTACCTCTTCATCAACACCCTCATTATCATCAACCTCATCATCGACATTCGCATCTTCACCCGGTCTTTCACCCCTAGATGTGCTTGGAAAGAAGACTTCCCTATCCGCCCAACTAGGCAAAGGACATGAAGGATCAAGTAGCCCTTGCCTAGCTAAATGAAGGAGGGGTGGATATTGGGCCAAGTATGCATCTACTCGATCATTGTAAGCTTGTTTATGCATCTTTTGTATAAGTAGAGTCATGTAGTCATTGCCCAATTCAACACCTTCAGGTTTGACCTCTTGATATATGAATGGATAGGGTGGTGTGACAATGGAGGAGGAGGGTTCTTCAATTTCGCCTCTTTATTGACGGATGATGTACTCGGGACCTTTTGAGAGTGGAAGTAGGTAGTTTGTTCGATGAGCACTCAAGCGGCATATCTTGGAAGGCAAAGTGAAAGATGTAGCATCATTGGTGAGCCACCCATAGTTGGTGTCAAGAGAGTTGTGCTTGACCCACTTGTACTTGTTAATCATGGCATCCATGTCAATGAGATGACCCCCTTTGATCGCCACATAGGTGTTATCCTTGTTGAAATTTGGATCAAAGTACTTGGCCAAGAGAGTAACTAGACCTCCATTTACGATAAAAGCGGTGCCTTCCTTACCACAATCAACATTGAGCCATGTTTCCACCAAAAGCCTTAGAGCATTGTAAGGCTTAGTGAATTCCCTTCCAACATTTAAGGCCGACTCAAGTAGAACAAAATCGAGCTTTGTAAAGTTATTAGTGTCTTTTCTTACAATTATAGTGTTCCCGATGACCTTGTGCCATACTCTAATGCCCGGATGGTGGACTAATAGAGCACGACAAGCATGAAAGCTCACAAATTTCTTCCCGGAAATCGCCTCCCAAAGAGGAGCGGGGTCATATTTTTCGGGCATATTATGATAGTATGGTGTATCACTAAGACCTAATGCTTTACTAAAAACATCAAAGGTGATGCGCCTATTCACATTGGCAAGGTGAAACTCGATGCATGTTCTAGTTTCTACCTTAGACACTTTCAATGAACTCAAGAATTCCAAGGTAAGGGAGGGGTATGTCAATTCTCTTGTAGTAAACAATTTTCCCAACCCCATGGCTTCAAAGAAGGCTTTTGTTTTCTTCAAGGACACCCAATTTGTTCAAGGCATCTTCACATATGAATTTGGTGGGTAGAATGGCTTTCTTAGCATACTTGGCAAATGTATCCCTATGGGAGTTAGAAATGAAAATTACCTCCGGATAGTTTGATAATTGAGCAATTTCCGGAGTTGTTGTTGTTGTTGCTTCCAAGTTTGCATTAGCAACCACCATAACCATTGAAGCTTTCTATGCTTGAAGGCATTGTTGCCTTTTTGAGAGTGACTTTGCCATGAGTGCATTTGTTGAACCTTTTGTTCTTGCCATTGATGATTAGACCAAGAAAAGATTGAAAATCTTCAATTTTCAATTATACCCAAATCGATTTTAAGATGAAAGGATTTGCCTTTGTATTTCAAAAATCGACTCAAAGGTTGAAGATTTTGGTGCTTGGATTGATTATTGTTGGAAAAGGAGTGATTAATTGTTGTTGTAAGGAAGTTTGGATTTGATTTTATTGAATTTGGTTGAGCAAATCTTGTTTTTGGTGATGGAGAGGATGAGGGTTTTGGGGTTTATGGGTAGTGTTTTGAATGTATGAATGAATGAGTGTGGGAAGGGGTATTTAAAACACCCGAAATTTCGAATCTGCAGGGGGAAGATGAGCGGATTCCCTTCGGGACGCTCGGATTCTGCTCATTTTGGGTTCAGGAAATCTCGCCTAAAGACGAGCGTCTTTCAATGAACACGGTCAGATTTCTGCAATTCAGGACGAGCGGATTCCTTCAAAGACGAGCGGATGCTGTTACAGCGAATTTTCTTAATCTGCACTGGCAAAAAGACGAGCGTCTTCTTGCAAAGACGAGCGGATTCTCTGAGACGAGCGCCTTCTCTGCTGGGACGCTCGGATTCTCTAACAGACCAAAATTTTCAATTTTGCAGCTCATTTGGACGGACGGATTATCCCATAGACGCTCGGATTCCCATAAGACGAGCGGATTCCTCATAAGGACGCTCGGATTCCTCCTGGTCTACCCGGATTCAGTTCCATCCGTGCACTTGCATATCCCGTGTCATTTTCATTCTTCAAATCCCGTGTTCTTCATTGTAGGGGCACTACTAGGGCATGAATAGCCTAGGCAATTGCTATCCCCACACTAAGCTAAAGCACTACATATCAATAAAATCATTAGTCCCTCCCTCACTTCTCTCAAAAAATGATAAATATCTTGATCAAAGCATAAAAATCCAAAAAATGGCAAAAAATGCAATGCAAGAATTAAAATGCAAGTTAGGGAGTTAGAAATATTTACAAATGGTGGTTTGGAGAGGACCCCGCCTAACTCTTATCCTTAGTGAGATGTCATGGGGGCATGTCCAAAGTGTTGTTTATGTTACTCAACACCTTGAAGAAGTAGTCAAAAGCTTGTTCATTGTCATGATAAAGATCCTCAATAGATCTTTGCACTTGTTGTCCTTCATGTTGGTCTTGATCGATAGCATTACCAATGTAGGGATTGAAAATCCCTTCAAACTCATCGTCCCAAGGACCACAAACTTCATCTACTTGGTCACTAAAGATCTCTTGAGTTGATAGAGACAACTCTCCCACTTTCTTGTCTTGGCCAATGAGGCCATCTTCTTCATTGCTTGACTTTGGTGAGCTTTTCAAGCTCTCTTTGTTACAATTTCCTTCCTCTTTGAATGGAGCATCATCGACTTTCTTCTTCCATTGGAATTCCGACTTCTTCCTATCATCCTTCCGGCTATAATGATCAACCATAAAACATGGTTCATGCAAACGGGGAGCTCTCATGGTCTTGTCAAGATTGAAAGTTATGATTTCATCTCCCACTTCTAGAGTGAGCTCTCCATGCTTCACATCTATCACCGCACCCGCGGTGTGTAATAAAGGTCTACCTAGAATGATTGGAATATTGGAGTCTTCTTCCATGTCAACAATGACAAAGTCCACCGGGATGAAAAATTTCCCAACTCTTATGGGAACATCTTCCCATATGCCCAATGGTGTCTTCGTCGATCTATCGGCCATTTGGAGTGTGATATTGGTGCATTTAAGCTCTCCCATCCCTAACCTTTTACTCACTGAGTACGCCATAACACTCACACTAGCCCCTAGATCACATAAGGATTTGTTGATCGTGGTGTCGCCAATGGTACACGGTATTGAGAAGCTTCCCCGATCTTTTAGTATTGAAGGTGAACTCCCTTGAAGTATTGCACTACTCACCATAGTGAAGGTGATAGTCTCAAGCTTCCGCATCGACTTCTTCTACGTAAGGATGTCTTTCATGTGCTTTGCATAGGCCGGCACGTGATTGATTAATTCCGTGAAAGGAATCGAGACTTCCAAATGCTTCACAAATTCCATAAATTTTCCAAGTTGGTCATCAAATTTGGGCTTGGCTTGACGACTCGGAAAAGGAAGTCTAATCACAATGGGCTCCTTCTCCTTGGCCTTGTCTTCATTTTTCTTTGAAATTTCTTCTTTTGATGGTTCTCCATCCTTGAAGTTTTGCACAGCTTCTTCTTTGTCACTAGCTTCCACAACTGTATCCTCAACTTGCTTCTCCGGTGCTTCATACCTCGTACCACTTCTCAAGTGAATGGCACTAACCGTTTCATGTCTTGGGGGATTACTTTGAGGTGGTAATTGCCCCTTTGTCTTTGTGAGCTTGAAGATGCTAGTTGAGTCAATTGGGTTTCCAACATTTTGGTGTGGGCTAGGATGTTGTTGATGGTGATTTCCTTTGCTTGACTATCTTTTTGCATTTGAGTGAAAAACTCTTGTTGATTCTTTTGCATTTGGAGGACCGCTTTTTGAACATCAAAACATTGGTCATTTTGTTGATTGTATGGAGTTTGATTTTGGTAACCTTGGTTTTGGTTGTAAAAGGATCTTTGATTTATGTTTCTCATGGGAGGTGGGGTGTATGTTGGTTGAGGGTTTTGAACATTTTGGCTTTTGTATGAGAGATTTGGGTGGAATTTGGTGTTTTCATTGTAATAGTTTGAATAAGGGGTAGCACTCTTGTATGCTTGAAAAGCATTCACTTGTTCATTTGTTCCCCTACATTCACTTTGGTCATGTCCCAAAGTTCCACAATTCTCACATATCCCACTTGGGATTGATGAAGATGCCGTCATGGCATTAACATGTTGCTTTGGTGATTTTGACGCTTCTTCAAGTCTAGCCATAGCCTTTTCAAACTTCAAATTGATGGTATCAATGTGAGCACTAAGTTGAGCACCAAATTGAGTAATAGAGTCCACATCATGCTTTCCTCCTCTAGTAGCCTTGCGAGGTCTACTATATTGTGAATTATGGACCGCCATTTCCTCAATCTTGTTCCAAGTTTGATTGTCATCAACTTCGGTGAACATTCCATTTGATCCCATGTTGAGAATGTTTCTTGAGTCTTCATAAAGACCGTTCCAAAATTTTTGTACCAAGAACCACTCGCTAAGTCCAAGATGAGGACATGAGCGACAAATTCCCTTGAATTGCTCCCAAGCTTCATACAAAGATTCTCCATCTCTTTGCTTAAAACCCGTAATTTGAGCTCTTAGCATGTTAGTCTTTTCCGGTGGATAGAACGTTTTGTAGAAAGCTAGAGCCAATTTCTTCCAAGAATCAATTCCGAGAGTGAAGGTCTTCACTAGGCATCCCCCCAAATTGGCTTCTTTCGACTAATTGGATAAATGCGGATTTGGCAATGAAATTTCCGGTTAAGTGTTGTGGTGTGGGAGTACCATTGGGTAGGTTCTCCTCGGTTGGTACGGAATGTGATGAAAATTTAGGCATTGTGGGTTGATTTTGTGTTGGATTTTGTGTTGGGTTCTCCTCACCTTCTCTTGCAAAAGGGTTGATGAACTCAATAGTGTTTGGTTGAATAGCTACAACTCACCAATACCTCTCAAAGTTCTCCTAGCAAGTCTTCTATTGGTTGTCAAAGTCCTTTCAATTTCGTGATCAAAGGGTAACAAGTTACCTTGTGATCATCTAGACATGCAAAATATCAATAAACTTGAAAATAATTAGAACAAACCTTGAGAAGTTTTACTTCCCCAAGGCAAAGAAAGACACAACTAATAACAATATAAGAAAATCTAAATCAAGTTAACACCGTCCCCGGCAACGGCGCCATTTTTGGTCGGACTCACTTGGAGGTTTAGTTTTCGGTACTTGTCGTTAGGAGCTTCTAGACCAAAACACAATTTATAACTCCACAAATAACTCTACAATTAGTAAAGAGGCAAGTAAAGGTCGGATCCCAAGGGACGGGAATTGAGATGAGATTTTCAATTGCAACTAGTAGTGTCTAAGGGTGTCACAATTTAGGGTTTGAAGTAGAAGATCACTAAACTAAATAGCAATAAAAGTAAACAAGCAAGATGATAAAAAAAGGGTGTAAACAATTGATAAAAGGCACTAGGGTGTCATGGGGTCATAGGGGATTCATGGGAATTGATCATACAAACATATTCTCAAATTATAAGCAAGCAATAATTGTTGTGATGGATCGAGTTGGTTTATATCTTACAATCCTAGGAAAGTTTGGGTCCCGGAGCCGAATCGATTAGATTGTACAACACCTACAAGTCGACTTAATCTTCCCTACTCAACTATATGCATGGTCTAATGAGACTCGAGTTGGTTTATGTCTTATAAGTCTCATTGAAAAGGTAGGTGATGGGTAAAAAATGCAAGGATTCATAGGCTCGCATTTCATCAAACATAACATGTGCATAAGTTTAGATCACAACAAACAAGCAAATAAACTATGAAAACATATTAATTTAAGCATGAACCATCCCCCATGTTGGTTTCCCCTAATTACCCATTAACCCTAGCTAAGGAAACTACTCACTCATTATCATGTTGAACATGCTAGCAAGGTTGTCAATCACACCAACAAAGTAAAACATGATGAATAAATGAAGATAATTAACAATAATTAAAAAGGGATTAAGAGAATTATACCTACTAATGATTCCAATAATAAAGCAAATAATTATAAAAGTACTTGATGATTGATTGGAAGGTTGTCAATCTCCCAATAATAACCCAAATAATCTTCAATTACCCAAAATGAAAGATGAACCAAAGAGAGATTAAGGAAATGAAATTTGTATTAAAACTTGATTAAATGTTGATTACAATATTAAAGAGAGATTTGATAGATATAAACTACACTAGAGATTTCTAAGAAGAACATGATAATCTAATTAGCCTAAATGGGGTATTTATAGTGGGGATTAGTTACATAAATTAGGGTTTACTAAGGGCTTAAATGACGATTAAGTTCTTGAGGATTCGCCGGTCTCAAGGGAGACTCCGGTCTCCTTTTCGCCGGTCTTAGAAAAATATGCGCATCCTTCATAAAACAAGTAGAAGATGAAATAGCTGACACACAATCCGAGCGTCCGGGGCACAGGACGGACGGATTGCCTGCTTGTTGGACGAGCGGATTCAAGGGAAGACGGGCGGATTGTGGTGGTTCTGGACGGGCGTCCAGCTGGGAAGACGCTCGGATTGCCCTTGTTGGACGGGCGGATTGTGGGCAATCCGCTCGGATTGTCTTACAGCTTCTTCCTTTCTTCTTTTCTTCCTTTCCCTTCATAAAATCCTTGAGGATTTCTTCGGGGATGCAAGGATCTTTTCTCATCATTGCCCATCTACTATTGTATGTACAAAGGCCTTCTAATCTTGTCTTCTCTTTGATTTTTGGTCATTGAATTCAATCAATTTAGCTTCATTTTGCCATGAAAATGCAAGGTTTGCACTCCTTTCCAACCAAGGAAACAAAACCTCAAAGAATATGCAAAACAAAGGACTAAAGACAATAAAAGACCCAAATATGCACTAAAAAGCATGGGAATAAGGCTAATTCGGGGACTAAATATGCTCTAATTATGGTCACATCAACTGGAGAACACAACACTCCACCTTTGACTGAAACCGAGAAAAGGCTCAAGCTCTTAGAAGATCAACTACTAGCCCGTGGTAACAACATCCACCTTGAGAACAATCGATGATTCAAACCCATTGGGGATCAATTGCCCGATAACATTACCTTGACCGATGTACCCAAGTTTAAGGGACTGGAGGACCCGCTCAATCACATTCGATCCTATAAGGATTACATGTCTATCAAGGGGGTCAAGCAAGAACTTTTCACCCGGATCTTCCAATCATCCCTGAAACCAATTCCCCGCCAATGGTACTATTCCCTCGACCCCAAGAGCATTACCACTTGGGACGAAGTCGCCGATGATGTTGGAGTGTCCCCGACAATAATGCGATCACAATTGTCGATCATGATGATCACATGTTTAAATCTCATTTTAAGAATACGTAAGGGATGATTCAATTTATAGTCAACTGATCAACATTAATCGGTAACGATTGGCTTGCTAGAGTTTGACGTTCATCGTCGTGGGGACGGTGGTGGTCAGTTGATCCCTTAAGGTCACACCTAAAGGATGATGCCCTAATCTGTAAAGTTGATTAATTGTATGACGATACAAGTCAATCAATTCCTTAAAATTGAACAATTCAATTTGTGAGAGAGAATATTGATATCTTATTGTAATGGGATTCAATAAGATTTATTTTAGTAATTGAAATACATTATTACTAAAATTACTTATTGTTTATGAAAAAATAAAGATAAGAATGAATGGTTAATTATAATTACAAGATGTTGTGAATTATAATTAAATGACCCATTTTATTTATGTGATCAAGTATCACTAGTCAATTTATTGTATGTAATTTAATTAATTTATAAAATGATATTTATGTGATAAATATGCATTAAATTAATTAATAACATGTAACATACTACATGTGACATATTGTGTGACAATTGATAAATTGATAAAATAAAATGATAGTCCATTTTATGGAGGATGGACCGAAATATGGAGGGAGTATTAGTGGGTTTTGGTTGTTTTATTTTATTTGATAAAATGGCATGATGATGCCTACCTACAACTAGCCTTACACCTACTCTTACACATCTTACACATCTATTTCTTGTGAAGACAAAAAGAGAAAACAAGATGCCCTTAGTTGGACTACTCCAACCGTGTTCCTCCTTTAATAAGAGAGATTTTGTTCTCTTATTTGATTCTTACACTTAAGCATTCAACACACGTGCAAACTCTCTCATACTTGTTCATCTTTCTCCAAAATTAGAGAAATCATGATCAATTTATTCAAATCAAATTACTAATATTATTAGTGTAATATATGAGTATTAGTAATTAATTTTAAGGTAAACTACTAAACAAATATCTAGCAAATATTATTTAGTGGAGATAAGGGACAGTCTTGGGTGCAATCAAGAGGAGTGGCTTCTATACTTGAAGTCTTTGGAGGATCATCCTATTACTCATCATAGCTCAAGAACAAGTGAAGGTAGGAGACCTTACTTGTGTCCATATAGCCGAAAATACAATTGTAAGGAACCGATTTTTCTTCACTCTTGTATTTGATTTGCATGCTTAAGATCCTTAGGTTTTTATGACTAAAACTTTAAACTAAAATATGTGATATTAAAAATATGATTTCCTACAAGTGGTATCAGAGCATTATGGTTGTTGCATGCAAGATCGGGTTAGTTTTTCCGAGTTAATTTATTTAACATATAAAACTTGTTATTTAGGATTTATGAAGATAACTCATGAAATAATTTTGCATGTTAAAAGTTTCTGGTCCTAAGTTATTTTTAGGACATTTTGGTTTATTTATGGATTTTATTGTTCATCTTATATAATAATGGCATTAAAATGTGATTTTTATGATAAAAATGTCATTTTTGGACGAAAAATAGCTAAAATTCGAATTTTTCTTGGATATATTTTCACATATATTATCTACTGATGGCCTGTAAATTTTCATGATAAAATGAGTTGTTTTGCTTGAAATATGGATTTTTAAAGATTAAATGGTACTTAAATGGGTAAATAGGTTAATATGAGTTATATTTCGAATATGGTCATGGAAATTTAGTATGTTGTCACATGCAATTTTACAAGATATGTGTAAAATATTTGGCTATAATGAAGTCTTTATTCATGATTTATGATTTTTTGATGAAAAGTCACATAAATAATGACTATAATTAGTAATAATGCTAAAACATACTTCATGACTAAACAAAAACGTCACATATTGCATTTTATCATATATTTCAGATCTAAAAGTGAAAATTTGATGAATATAATTTTTCTCATATTTTTATGGTCATAATTGTTAAAATCGATAAACCGCAACATTGTTTTTCACCATAAATTTTCGAAATTTTTAACCTAAGTTTTGAACATTATGAGTGTCATGGTATTTTTCCAGAATGTTCATTAGTTTAAATTTCAAATTTCGAATTTATTTGAAATTTTTATGATTTAATTTGAAGTGTATGACATAATATTGTATTTTAAGTCCATTCATGAACAATATTAAGAAATCTAGGTTAATTTTTGTCAAATGTTAGTGGAGACTAATTTTGAGTCCTAAGATAGTTAGGGTAATTAACTTGTACATAAATATGAATTTATGTAATTATTGTGATTTTAAAAGGTTAAATCACGCAAATCCGTAAAAACCGATTAATATACGATATTGGCTCTTTAAAGGCGAATTAGCATAAAATTGGGCATGTTCATACATATTATAATGCTGCATTTTATTTATGATTGTCATATTTTATTTTTATGTAATTATTGAATTATGTAATTTTACTTAGTATGGCCTTAGTTTTAATTGGTATTACCCGAAATGTATGGGAATACCAATTCGGTTGTAATTATTGTGATCTCGTATCACCGTTTTGTAATTTAATAGATTTATTTTTATTTTAATTACAAATATATAATAGGAAATTATGTAATTCATTTTGTAATTTAATTATTCCGGAGTTCCTTGAAGACGGTGCCACTCGAGAAGGCGATCCATTAAAGAAAGTGTTGCCTTGCAATGCGTGCCAAGATCGAAGTTCAAGGGACCAAAGGAGTTGGTTTCCGAATTTGTAATATTTTATTAGATTTACTATTTTAGGAAGGCCATACTAGGATTTTATTTATGCTTTGCATTTTATTTATATGTTGCATGCATCGCTAAATCGCCATAACTAAAACATGCATTATCATTAAATCGTGTATATCGACCGTGTCAATTACAATTATCGTAGTTCACCGCTTTAGTTCACTTAAAACGTGATAGATAATAAAATGACATGACCTCTCGCTAAAATAAACTGTTGAGACTTAGCCTTACCAAAAAGTAGAAACCATGAAAACCTATTTCGTGAGGGAGTGCACTCGGCCACACCGGGGTAAAAACCTTGTTACGTAGGGGAAGTGGGTGATAAATGTCTATCCACCGAATTTTTGTTAATAAAAGGTATTTCGGCACACCGTGCCGAAAGTTAATATGAATTTGGATCATGGACACATTTATTCGAAATTTCGATTGAACTCAACGAAAGTATTCACGACGATTTCCGGATGTGTTTCGGGCTAAAGATAAATATTAATCTAATTTTATCAACCAAGAGTTCTAAAAGTAGAATCGATTAAAGAGTTAATCCACCGAGTTATATTAATAAAGGGTATTTCGGCACACCGTGCCCCAAGTTAATATGAATTTGGATCTTGGAATCATTTATCATAGTTGGGTAGAGGTCACTATGTAAATGCTTTACTTGTTATTTACAAGTATTATTATAACGATGAATATTTTGTTTTCATTATTGCGTTATCATATTGTTCTATTTCTTTACCAAAATTCATATACGATATCATTTTGTTTTTTGATTCAAATCTCCATTAAAACATCGTAACTAAAGACAAATATGTATTTTCTTCTAAAACCTCATATGAACCATTGCTAAGGATCTCTTGTGAAGAGTATAGATAAAAGTTATTTGTGATCATAAGGGTTTTTTATTCTTGACTAACATATCTACTTACAATGAATCGTTTCTCATATGCTTAATTGAGTTAAGTACCTTGAAACGTTACATCATTTTGGTAACTAGATTTCTTGGAAATCAAAATTGACCAAAATGCCGCAACCACTTCAATGAAAGTTTTAAGACTAAACAAACGAATGAAGAATAGTCTTCATGAATTTCAATATTGCTTCTCTTAGCAAAGACTCACTGAAATGAGTGGGAGCATTCTCTTAAACCGTTAAGAAAAGGATGAGGTTTAAAGAAGTAAAATTAGAATGGAATTGATACAAGGTAATGTTAAAAGTAAAGTTATTGAGAATAACGATACTAAACCTATCAATCCCGACCGATAAAGTTTCCATTGTCTTAATTGTTGGACACCAGAAAGGAAACTACCCCAAATTATTGAAGAATCAACAATTTAGTTGTGGGACATCTAATGTGACCTTCTTCTTTAAATGTTTATTTGATTGACATAAATTTTGCTAGTACTACTTCGTCAATATTAGAAACCAATGGAGGTTTTCATCATTGTATTCGATAAATAAGATGATTATAATATGACGATTAGCATCAAATAATATCGAGAGATAGAGTCATTGTGTACTCAATCTAGTTTTGGGTTTATATTTATACCTTAATTATGACTATTAAGTGAATAAACTCAAGATAAGAATAAAATTTTTTTAAGATACAAAAGAGGTTTCACCTTTGTAACCCTATACACCACGATTTGATGTATGGCTAGCCCATTATCAAGGTGATTATATTCTAAACCAAACTAGAATGATACGTCGTGTAGATGATACAAGACTCAAATTGGTAACCCAAGATCAAACCTTAAATTCTGGAATGATGAACGCAAAGAGTTATCGAGTACTCTTGAAACCATTAGATTGTTAATCTTCTGGTATATGCGTATCTTGTATTCAAAGCAAGATGTCTCGTGCCTTTTGGTTGAAAAGGAGATCGAGGTTGTAAATCATTGATCCAAAATAGGTTGATCATTTTCTTTTACCAACGATTTAAGTTGACGCTAATGTGTTCACTTAAGAAGGTAAATAGAGAAATCTTTGAAGAAGTTCAAAGAGTTCAAAGAATCACGATTTAGTCGTGATGGGATTATCAAAGTGAAGACTTTGATATAAGCCAAATGAAATATGAAATAGTATCACAAGTTAATCTCTCTTAGCACGCATTATGGGATAATGTGTGGTTGGATAAGAAATCAAACGCTATTCGATATGGTTTGAACTTCAATCAAGTTACTTTGAGTTACTTGATTCTTTTGGGGACTTTATCATTTTGTCTAAATTATTTTTCCACTAAATCTAAAACAAATCATATGAGATATGAAATGGTAAGGTACCATGTTTGTAAGTTTTTCAAAAGAAACAAATGCTCATTTTTCCTTATTATAATCACGAGTACAACGGGTTTGTGGCTCGTGAAGCTGTCTTTCTAAAATACTAAATACAAATTTATTTCTAGAAGACAGAGTGGGAGAAATTAATCAAGAGCCACAAAGAATGTTAGGTCGCAAGAAACTGGTCTTTCTTGGCTACATGAGACGCCTTGTATTGAGTTGTGACTTAAACACTCTCATGTAAGTCATATGTTCATCACTTTCCAGAAGTAATCAACTTGAATCAAACAATTTCCTTGTAAGTTGCAAGCTCTTTACTTTCTAAAAGTAACACTAATTCATCATCTTCAACAAGTGATAACTTTAACCTCATAGGTTTTGAAGGTACCATGTTTGTAAGTTTTTCAAAAGAAACAAATGCTTATTTTTCCTTATTATAATCACGAGTACAACGGGTTTGTGGCTCGTGAAGCTGTCTTTCTAAAATACAAGTTTATTTCTAGAAGACAGAGTGGGAGAAATTAATCAAGAGCCACAAAGAATGTTATGTCGCAAGAAACTGGTCTTTCTGGGCTACATGAGACGTTTTGTGTAAGACGTTGTTTCTTCAAAACCTAGGAGGTTAAAGTCATCACTTGTTGAAAATGATGAATTAGTGTTACTTTTAGAAAGTAAAGAGCTTGCAACTTACAAAGAAATTGTTTGATTCAAGTTGATTACTACTGGAAAGTGATGAACATATGACTTACATGAGAGTGTTTAAGTCACAACTCAATACAAGGCTTAGAGCCATGAAAATCCGAAATAAATTCCAAGTGAATTGTTAGATATCAAAGCTTGATTGGTGGCAAAGGGTTTTGCAATAGTTCAAATGCTTAAGTCTATTTGGATCTTCTTAGAGATTGTGTTTCATTATGATGATATACATATAGCAAGTGAATCTAAAACCACTTTTTCAATTAGAAGGAATGTATTCAATACATGTCTTGAGTATTGTAGATTCTTGTTGATGTCTGTCATTGTATGCACCAAAAATAATATTTATAGTCCAAACTACTACTATAGCTAGTGGCAGTCAGGGTCAAACCACAGGGAGGCGATGCAATTATTAGTTGTCTAATTCTAGCCTAAGGTAACAAATGTGAGGGGGATTTGATTTGAGTTGGTCTATACTACAGGCAATAAAAGGAAAGTAAACTAAATAAACAGATGAAATCAAATATTAAAGGGGTGCTAAGATGGTCAGTTCACTATAGTTTCGGCGGCAGTATACTAGGTAGGTCTAAAACAAACACGTGAGACGGGAAAATAAGAAGTCCTCTCGGTCCATTCTTAACAGGTAGCATCTTTCGATCTCGCTACAGGTCCCTAATATCACTAATGCTAACTTTCGTCCTGAAAAGTGATTTAAAAGGCTAAATTAACTCATCTTTCGATCTCATTAATCTAGTCGTCTTAATTAGGTAGGCTATCTCCCTTCCCTATCTTTCGATCTTTATTGGGTCGGTCAAATCCTAGGCATTCAACTAGTCGCGTGCACTCGATTCGTCAAATATAGCAATTAAATTAATTAAAACGAAGCTAATCTCACGGGGCCAGTCGATCGACCAGGGAACCCAGTCGATCGACCATGGCGCGATTTAAGTCATGCTATTCTAATGCCGCCTACGCTACAGATTCCCTACATCCTAGCACAGGGTATTTAGCTACTCATACTAGAAATAATGACAGCAATATACTTAACAATTAAAACATTCGAATTCATACTTAAATTAATTAAATGAACAATTAACATAAAACAATAATTTGGCTTCGGGAGATCTAACCTAGCAATCCTAAACTATCAGCAAATTAAAGCAATGAAACTGAATATAAGAACAGAAGAGTACCGTGAAGGAAATCGCAGAGGAAAGATCAAAACCGATTGCAAGAAGAACTTATTTAATGAAAGAATGAACTAAACTAATGATTATTGAATTGTGTGTAAAGAACTAGATGATGAAAACTGGATGCTTCAAACTGAAACCTAAGCTACGTTATATAGGAATACAACGTAGTTATTATTTCCTAAAACCTAATTACGATGGGCTTCAAACTTCTCGTTCTTTTAATTTGCGTCAGAGTCACGGTGTGGTCGATCGACCACTGGCACCGGTCGATCGACTAACCCTCGCTATACAGTAGCTTCTGTATGTCGTGCTCTGGTCGATCGACCATGGAGGTCAGTCGATCGACTGGAGTAGCTGGTACTTGGCTTCTTAAACTACGTGAATTAGTCTTTCGGGCCTCGATATGCGCACCAAGTTCGTTTCTTGAGTAAATACTTCACGTCAAATGCAATGCAAAGTACTCGAGGACGGATTTAGCTTGATTTCCGCTGGATTCTTCACATTTCTGCAATAATGTACAAAAACACGAAAGTAGACGGAAATGGGGAGAATAGTAGCATAAACTACATAAATGAGCTCTGAAATGCGTGTAAAATGAGGTGTAAAACATCATATAAATGACACGCATCAAACTTCCCCAAACCAAACCCTTGCTTGTCCCCAAGCATGAACTAGACTCGATTCTAAAACCTAATTGGAACGAGTTCAATCTCAGAGCGAAATGCAAACCGAATAGCCTAAACCAATTTAATACAACAACTAACAATCAATTTGCAATATGAATCATGCAAACGAGTTATGAAATCGTTAAAAACCTGCTGAACCGTCAACTGTAGAGACTTATCATTATGGACTCTCACGGGTCGCTCATATCACACATAAGCACAGGTGAATATATGTAGGATAGAAAGAGGTAAATGTAATGACGCTCACCTTACTACGACCTATAAGAACATGCCTGTAATCTAATATGAAAATAATCTCTACAACCGTACATATGCATTCCAACCAAACAGATGACCATGACACATGCCGAAGTAAATATGGATATGTGAGGTATGGGTAAGAGGAGGCTAAGATGAATTTGAATAAAAACAGAGTTAAAAGCCAAGCTAGTAACTAAGGGAACCAAATTGTAACAACATCCAACTTCTTGCTCAAACTTTCAATCGAAACGGTGCTAATAGCAAGCACAAAACTCACAATCTCCATAATAATTGTAATTCCCCAAAAGATGATAAAAAAGCATGGGAATAAAATCACCAACTAATCAAAACTCCAACCATGTGATTTTGATTTCTCTTTTCTCGGGCTTCAGTCGATCGACCAAGATGGGCAGTCGACCGACCGTCCTCTATAGTACAGCATGCGTTTTTTTCTTTTTTTTTTCTTTTCAATCCTTTTTTTCTCCTTTCTTTCCTTCCTTTTTCATCTTCCCAATATCATCTAAAAATGAGCATATGCAACCAAAAATGAAGTATCAATCCCAAAAACATAAACTACTAGCTTGACAAGGGCAGGCTAAATGTAGGATGTAGTTTTTGGGACATAAAGGCTATTTCTGGTAGTGTGGAGCTTATGGGCAAAAAGAACAAAGGGGTGACCTCTTCCACATGTGTCAACTAACCACGAACCGAATGCATACAGGTATTAAGCAGATTATGTTCATATTTATGCAAATTGATGTAACATGTCTAATAAGTAGTACTACTCACCTCCTAGATAAACCGGTCATAGATGTCACCAGTTATAGGCTCTAAAACTCAGAAAATGATGTAGTTTGCCAAAAATCTAAGTCAAGTCTCAAGTTCAGCAAGATATTTTAATGAAAACTCGTAGACTATGCATATGATTCTACTAATAACATGTCAATTAGCAAGGCTTAGACATAAAACAGCTGAAAATGCAATGTCGTCATTGAAATACTACCGTTCCGACTCGACATAAATGCTAAATAAACGTGCATTTTTTTGAAATTTTTCAATTTTTTTGAATTTTCTGTATATATAAAGGAAAACAAACAACAATGCAAGACAAAAATGTAAACGTGAATGCAAGCAAATGAAATGCAACGCAAAACCCTTCCCCAAACCAAATCACACAATGTCCCCATTGTGCAAAATTATGTAATGAAATAAAAGGAGAACGGGAATTTGCGAGAAAATTAATTAAAAAGGACATGAAGTTGACTCGAAAACTCACAAGACTTTAAGCGCAGCAAAAGGAAACCTCCCCAAACCAGCGTGAGCTAGGAGGTTTCACTAGCCAGCAGTGCTACCAATAAGTACCTGAAAAGAAGCAAAAGTATCACGCATAAATCCGAGAAAACAATTTATTAAACGCAACATTATGTGTAAAATAGAGAAACGGAAGAAAACAGAAATGAGTCGGAGAATAAAATGGAGGAAAGACACCCTCAACTCCGCAAATCGACCAAACACAGCAGGGGAATGATCGAAAACAGGTATAGCAGCGAACATGGTCGATCGACCAAATCACTCAGTCGATCGACTAGAGTGAACAGGAACAGAAGCTCCTGGAAGTCGCAGCTCAGTCGATCGACCATAGGAGGCAGTCAATCGACTGGAAAACCTGCTGTAACTTTCTGATTTCTTCGAATTAGCTCAATAAATTGAGCCAACATGGTCTATAAACTTGCAAATACACAATAACGCGCCCAAAATTGCGCAAAACCCAGAGTAACGGTCTAAAGTGTATAAAATCCTAAGCAAACTTATTAAAATGCGAAGTCTCGCGCACACAAAAGCAATAAAAGGTCCAAAAGCAATAAAGTGTTTTATAAAGCATTTGATCAACTAATAGTTGATCAAGAACGGCCACAGAATGGCCCACTTGCTCGGCTTCTGGCTATAAGAAGTAGCCTCTACAGTGCTCATTTTCTCAGCTGCACTCTTCTCAACTCCAACATCCGCAGAACTCAACGGATCAACAGCTTCAGCATCTCCCTAATCAATGAGCTCTTCTGGCTCATCAAAATCCAAGTCGGACTCCCTCACTTTGACTGGCTCCTCATCAGGCTCCTCATCTGTGCCATAGCTAAGACATCCTAGGCCGCCTCTTTGAACGATTGGCTCCTTCACAGCTGGAGCAACATGCGGCTCTTTCTTCCCCAAACCAGCTCCTTCAATATCCAAAACAGAAGAATCTTCCTCCAATTCACTCCCAATCTGGGGCGGAGGTGTTATAGCAGAAACAGGCATAGAGACAGGCATATCAGAAAGCACAAAATAAGATTTCTTTTCTGAAACCGTATTACAAGTGACGGGCCACATGGGGTCTTTCTTCTTAGCTGTCTGGGAAAAGACAATGGAATGCTTCCCTACTTTGAAGGTCATAGTCCCTGAACCAACATCAATAACTGCACCAGCAGTGTGCGGAAATGGTCTACCCAATATGATAGGAATGTGGGCATCCTCGGGCATATCTAACACAACAAAGTCGACAGGGAAAAAGAACTTTCCTATTTGCACGGGAATGTCCTCTAAGACTCCTATAGGTTGGACCGTAGAACGATCAGCCATCTGTACTGTCATGTTGGTAACTAAAAACCTAGTCAATTTCAACTTCCTAGCAAGACTCAAAGGCATTACACTAATACTGGCTCCTAGGTCACACAAGGCCTTCTCAATAGAAAAGGTGCCAATACTACATGGGACTGAAAAGCTACCTGGGTCTTCTAGCTTATGAGGTGCAGTGTGGGTCAAATAAGAACATGATTCCTCAGTTAGTGCGACAAATTGCACAGTTTCAAGTGACTTCTTTTTAGACAAAAGTTGCTTCATAAATTTCATGTAAGCAGGCACTTGATTAACTAACTCAAGAAAAGGAACTTGTACGTTTAATCTACGAATAACATTTTCAAATTTGTTAAACGATACCTGTTCCTTCGTCGGCACTAATCTCTCTGGATAAGGGGCTGAAAGAAGTAACTTAGCCCTCTCCTCTAGGTCTCGCATGCCGGCATCGGTGGACTTAGGCTGAAAATCCATTACCTTCTCCTTGTTGTAGCTTGACCCTTCTTCAGACCGTCTCAAAAATGAACCATTAATTGTCATCGGGTCGTACTTCGGAACCCGGACTGACCCATCAACATTTGGGTCTTACCTCAACATTTTCGGAGTAGTCGTACCCCGAAACAAGTGGTCCCTCAAGTTATTTTGCATTGGAGGACGAAAAGACTCACCATCAGCAGCGTAGTCAGTCGATCGACCATGTTGGTCAGTCGATCGACTAACTTCTACAGAAACAGTAGCTGTGTCACTTCGCGGACTGTTCGATCGACTGGGTATGTTAGTCGATCGACTGACATACCTGCTGATCGTCTTTTTCTTGCTATTATTCGTTACAGCCTTCTTCTTACTTGGTTCCGCCTTATCTTTTTCAGTGACATCCTCGACCATAGCGGGCCCATCAAGGGTAGACCCACTCCTCAAAGTAATAGCATTAAGGGTCTCCTTTTGATCCGTCTGCGATGGTAAATGCCCGGGAGCTCGAGTTGCGCTCTTGCTAGCCAATTGAGCAATTTGGCTTTCTAACATCTTCATCTCGGCCTCTCTAGCTTGAGACTCTTTCAGCAACAAATTTTTCAACTCGGCAAATTCGGAACCTTGGGACTGCTGCTGGTGCTGTGGAACATACGGAGCTTTTGATATGGCTGTTACTGCTTATGAGGGGGCACATTATTCTGCTGCTGCTGATGCTGTGGAGGTGGTCGGATTTAGGACATTTTGGCTACTCCACCTCAAATTCGGATGGACATTCGGCTCAAAATAAGTGTTTGTCTGCCTGTAATGTTGAAAAGCAGTACAAGACTCATAGGAAATGATGCAGTTGTCTGAAACATGTCCGTCTCCTCCACATCTCTTGCAGACGAAAGGACCGTCTGAAACAGCATTCACATGATAGATCCCTCCTTTTGAAGCTCCTCTCATCCTCGTACTTATCAAATCTCGCCGTAAGAGCCTCTAATGCAGCTACAGAAGGGGATTCAGCACTTCTTCTTTGATTTCCCCTGGAATTTCCATACTCAGCTTTATGGGTGGCCAAATCATCAATAATTTTCCACCCCTTCATCTCTCCAACATTCTCCTGGAATCTACCATTAGCTGCCGCATCCAGGATAGCCCTCTGATCGTCATAAAGCCCATTATAAAATTGATTGCATAGACTCCATTTGTCGAACCCATGGTGCGGAATAGTTCGCACCAACTTCTTGAAACAGATCCATGCCTCATAAAAATTCTCATCAGGACCCTGTTTAAAGCTCGTGATCTGAGCTATAATGGCATTGGACTTCGAGGCAGAGAAATATTTCTTGTAAAATGCTAAGGCCAGCGAATTCCAGTCCGTGATCCCGTTAGCAGCTCGATCCAGGTCTCTGTACCACTCCCTTGCAGCATCACGAAGAGAGAATATGAACATGTCTCCTTCACCTGGTTCTGGGTCACACCGGTTGGTGGGGGTATGGAACAACAATAATCAATGAATGTCTCCATATGCTTAGCTGCATCTTCATTTGCAGCTCCCCCAAATTGGTTTCTCTCAACCAAGTTGACATAGGACGATTTCGGATCAAATTTTCTGTCTGTCCCTGGTAATGCGAATCCCTTATAGAGATTCTCAGCTGTCGGCTCAGAGTGACTGGCTATACTTGCTTCTTCAGCCATATCTGGAGATGTGATGGTCTCAGCTGAGGAAGTAGAAATAGGTGACGAAGGTGGATCCTTCTCAAAAAGCTCGTTCTCGTAGTAACTAGACAGAGTACTCAGCTCTTCCTCTGTCGGCAATACTCTAGATGATCCTCTCAACTCACGCAAAGTCTTCTCAATCTCAGGATTGAACGGTAGTAATTCACCACCCTGTGACCTGCGCATAAGAAGAAACTACAAGTAGAATATGAGAATAGTTTAAGGAATAGATGTCCCTTAAACTAATAGAAAGACTAAAAATAGAAACAACTAAAAATTTTAAACAATTGCCTCCCCGGCAACGGCGCCAAAATTTGATGCCTGTCGTTGTATGCACCAAAAATAATATTTATAGTCCAAACTACTACTATAGCTAGTGGCAGTAAGGGTCGAACCACAGGGAGGCGATGCAATTATTAGTTGTCTAATTCTAGGCTAAGGTAACAAATGTGAGGGGGATTTGATTTGAGTTGGTCTATACTAAAGGCAATAAAAGGAAAGTAAACTAAATAAACAGATGAAATCAAATATTAAAGGGGTGCTAAGATGGTCGGTTCACTATAGATTCGGCGTTAGTATACTAGGTAGGTCTAAAACAAACACGTGAGACGGGAAAATAAGAAGTCCTCTCGGTCCATTCTTAACAGGTAGCATCTTTCGATCTCGCTACAGGTCCCTAATATCACTAATGCTAACTTTCGTTCTTAAAATTGATTTAAAAGGCTAAATTAACTCATCTTTCGATCTCATTAATCTAGTCGTCTTAATTAGGTAGGCTATCTCCCTTCCCTATCTTTCGATCTTTATTGGGTCGGTCAAATCCTAGGAATTCAACTAGTCGCATGCACTCGATTCGTCAAATATTGCAATTAAATTAATTAAAACGAAGCTAATCTCACGGGGCCAGTCGATCGACCAGGGAACCCAGTCGATCGACCATGGCGCGATTTAGGTCATACTATTCTAATGCCGTCTACGCTACAGAATCCCTACATCCTAGCACAGGGTATTTAGCTACTCATACTAGAAATAATCACTACTACAATATGAGGAAAAGAGAACATTAATAAATAACCAAGTAAGTAAATAAATGGTCTCTTTTATCTAAGAAATCAGGTTTCAACATTGAATGGTTTCTAATCAAATATCAAAGAAACCATCTCACTAAAAAATGGTTCCTTAAATAAAAATATAAAAATATAATTTTACAGCTAGACATCACTCTCGTGTCCGTATACTCAGTCGATGACTTCTCTCTAAAAACCGTATCCCTCTCATTCCTCTCAGATCTTCCTTCTTCTAAGCATCACATGAAGCCGTCGTCATAAACATGTTGTTCATCCTTGTTTTTGGTAGCAGCCTTCTCCTCCATCACCAGTCTACTCTCGCTCAAGCACAATCGCTCAACCACAGTTCAATCAATTACAAGGGTTATCCCAAATCTCAATTTTTAATTAGTAAAATCAGATCGGTGAGTTATATAATCTTTATTTGTCTTATAACCATTAAATTATTAGTCGATTTCCCTATTTATAAGTATTACTAGACCGATTCTTTGGTTTCTGTTACTGAAATTCATAATTACTCAAACCCTAACTTTTTAAATTAATTTCATTTTCAGTTTATCTCTTTTATTCTCATCAATGATATGATTACTTAGTTGTTGATAATAGATATCTTTGATGCTTATTTATTTTTATTTACTAATTTGATGAATAGAAAGGATGTTGATACTCATTTACTGTAGCTAGTTTTTGTTATATAGATATTAGTTCGCTCAAAACTTTGTCAATTAGCTTTGTTTTGGTTAATTAATTCGTTTTAGTGGGCAAAAAATCAGGGTCATTACCTTAATTTTGACAACTCCGTATAATTTAATAACCTTTATTTGTTGTTGATTTTGGCCATTTCTTAATGACCATGGTTTAATTAATTGCAGAATGTTTTAGTAGATACAATAACATAACTGGAGTTGATCTACAACAACGACTCAACGATTATTCCTAGCCCTTTTATTCGTAAATCCATCCTCCTTAAAGTTGGTCTTTTGATTTCTAGTAATCGCTTGACTAAATTTCATCTTAACTGCAGATAATTGATGTTTTTGTGTTTAATCCGAGACTTGTGGCGGTATAATTTGCTATTTTGGTTTCATTTTGTTAAATTCTTGACTAGGGATTGTAGTTAGATGCTTAGGCATTTTATATGAAATTCTTTGTTTGAGTGGTATTTCAGGTTTGAATGTGTTTCAGATCAGGTTATCATAGAATTCCCGAAGTTCAGCCCAACTCTGGCCACAACTTATCATTTCATGCATCAGGTTGTTTTCTTTTGGCTCTAAATCGTGTCTAAGGTTGTTTTATTTGGCTCGACAATGTGTCTAAGATTGTTATAAAGTACTGAGTCAGGTCAGGCCAACTTGACATGCCGTGTCTAGCTAGTCTTGTGAAACTAATACGTCCAGCTTGGCAAAGATTGCTGACATTGTCTGATGGTCTTTTATTTTTACATCTTCACTTTTGGGTCCAAGCGATGTTTGTTTTAGAAAGAACAATTCTGATGACTAAATGACTATTTACTTATAGTTGCTTTGGTTCCCCTGAAGTTATGTGATCGCATCATTTCAATATGTTTCTCTCATCTTTATCTATTTGTGGTGGTTTGAGCATTTATCTGCTCTTTCAATCGAATGCGACTTATTCTTTTACAAGGTGTATAGAAATGAGTTAGCTAAATTATGGTTTCGTTGCTTAAAACTTTCTGGAGTGGTTATTCATACACTTCAGTGTGCAAGAAGAAAAATAAGGCAAACTCTCGCTGTACATGCCTAATTTTGATTATGTTTGGGCTTTCACCCTCTGATATGTTGGACATTCACCATCTGAACTAACTAATGACCTTGGCAAACCTTTACTTTTCTGGTTTAGCAGTGTGTTACAAATAACCCAAGTATGTCATTTTCTAACTCAAAAGCATAAGCTACAGCATTTGTAGGTCGTTCGATGTAAAATAATGATGTAAATGTTGCATCTATTGCTTCCGACTCATATCATGTAAAATAATGTTGTACCAGTTGGAAAAAGTAAAGAAACTCTGCCGAAATTATTTATTGTATCTTATTTCTGGTTACATTAAATGTTGTGAGATATAACTTGATATGATTATTTTTGTTTCATAGGATTTTAAAGATGACAGAAGACTTATTCCCACCAAATGCTTAATGAGGTTATGAAAACGTTGATTACTTTGTTCTCAACACACAAGTAGAGGAGGAAGATGGTAATACCGAAGCTGATTCATGAGATTTAGATTTAGATTTAGATTTTTTTTATCAGTGGTAATTTTTTTTGGAAAAATATTGTCATCTTTTTTATATTGATGGCACAAAATATTGCTTTCTTTTAAGTGATTGTAAAAACTAACCCCACTTTTCATTAGTATATATATGGTAATTTTATTTTAAAAAAATTGGTTGGTATGGATGTTTTGTTGCATGAAACATGAGTATACGCACAATAATCGACTCACTATGGCACGCATATGTAATAATAGAGATGTAACAAGCCAGACTAAAAAAAAATAATAAAAAATTTAAAGAGACCATACATCTTTAATCCTTGGTTTCAGCAAAGAAACCATAGATCTTTGTTACTTGGTTTTTAATCATAAAATAAGAAACCATTTTTCTTACTTGATTCGTCTCTTTTTCAGTAGGCAAAGAAACCATTTTTCTAGGAGAGATGATTTCTAACTTTATTCAAAGAAACCATTTTTATTTGTATGATCTCTTACCCTAAGAGACCTTTGACCTTAAGACCATCTCTATGTTGGTCTCTTAGGTAGATTTCCAATGGTCTCTTTGGCTTTTTTTCTAGTAGTGAATGACAACAATAAACTTAACAATTAAAACATTCGAATTCATACTTAAATTAATTAAATGAACAATTAACATAAAACAATAATTTGGCTTCGGGAGATCTAACCTATCAATCCTAAACTATCAGCAAATTAAAGCAATGAAACTGAATATAAGAACAGAAGAGTACCGTGAAGGAAATCGCAGAGGAAAGATCAAAACCGATTGCAAAAAGAACTTTATTAATGAAAGAATGAACTAAACTAATGATTATTGAACTGTATGTAAATAACTAGATGATGAAAACTGGATGCTTCAAACTGAAACCTAAGCTACGTTATATAGGAATACAACGTAGTTCTTATTTCCTAAAACCTAATTACGATGGGCTTCAAACTTCTCGTTCTTTTAATTTGCGTCAGAGTTACGGTCTGGTCGATCGACCACTGGGACCGGTCGATCGACTAACCCTCGCTATACCATAGCTTCTATATGTCGTGCTCTGGTCGATCGACCATGGAGGTCAGTCGATCGACAGGAGTAGCTGGTACTTGGCTTCTTAAACTTCGTGAATTAGTATTTCGGGCCTCGATATGCGCACCAAGTTCGTTTCTTGAGTAAATACTTCACATCAAATGCAATGCAAAGTAATCGAGGACGGATTTAGCTTGATTTCCGCTGGATTCTTCACATTTCTGCAATAATGTACAAAAACACGAAAGTAGACGGAAATGGGGAGAATAATAGCATAAACTACATAAATGAGCTCTGAAATGCGTGTAAAATGAGGTGTAAAACATCATATAAATGACACGCATCACTTGTAATCCTAAGATAATGTGAAACTTAAGAGAGGGTCTTAAGTAGGACATCAATGAGTTGGAATCAATGTTTGATCATGCTATAAAACGTTTCTCGATAAGTCGAGAAGTTGTGTTTATACATGGAGTTTAGTGGGAGTTACGGAAATTTTAACTAGTCTTATTTGTGGATGACATATTGATCATTGGGAATGATTTGACACTTATGGAGTATTATAATTGGTCGGACTATATCTTTTCGGTTACTTGTCGTTAGGAGAACCTAGACCAAAACACAATTTATAACTTCACCAACAACTCTACAATAAGTAAAGAGGCAAGTAAAGGTCGGATCCAAAGGGATGGGAATTGAAATGAGATTTCTATTACAACTAGCGGTGTCTTAAGGGTGTCACAATTGGGGTTGATGTAGAAGATCACTAAATTAAATAGCAATGAAAGTAAACAAGCAAGATGAATTAAAAGAGATGTAAACAATTGATAAAAAGTACTAGGGTGTCATGGGGTCATAGGGGATTCATGGGAATTGATCATACAAACATGTTCTCAAATTATAAGCAAGCAATTATTGTTGTGACGGATTGAGTTGGTTTATATCTTACAATCCTAGGAAAGTTTGGGTCCCAGAGCCGAATAGATTAGATTGTACAACACCTACAAGTCGACTTAGTCTTCCCTACTCAACAACATGCATGGTCTAATGAGACTCAAGTTGGTTTATGTCTTACAAGTCTCATTGAAAAGATAAGTGATGGGTAAAAAATGTAAGGATTCATAGGCTCGCATTTCATCAAACATAACATGTGCATGAGTTAAGCTCAAAACAAGCAAGCAAATAAACCATGAAAGCATATTAATTTAAGCATGAATCATTCCCCCATGTTGGTTTCCCCTAATTACCCATTAACCCTAGCTAAGGAACTACTCACTCATTATCATGTTGAACATGATAGCAAGGTTGTCAATCATACCAACAAAGTGAAACATGATGAATAAATGAAAGTAATTAGCAATAATTAAAAAGAGATTAAGAGAATTATACCTACTAATGATTCCAATAATAAAGCAAAGAATAAAAGAAGTACTTGATGCTTGATTAAGAGGTTGTCAATCTCCCAACAATAACCCAAATAATCTTCAATTACCCAAAATAAAGGATGAACAAGAGAGAGATTAAGGAAATAAAACTTGTATTAAAACTTGATTAATTGTTGATTATAATATTTAAGAGAGATTTGATTGATATTAACTATACTAAAGATTGCTAAGAAGAACATGCTCTTCTAATTAGACTAATGGGGTATTTATAGTGGGGATTAGGTGTAGGAATTAGGGTTAACTAAGGGCTTAAATGACGATTAAGTCCCTACTTAAGGAAACGCCGGTATTTTTGAAGGATGGGCATCTTTCTTGAAGCTTGAAGAAACAAAATTGTCTGCCTGGGAATCCGTGCGTCTTTAGCACGGGACGAGCGGAGTCTGGGGTCTCTGCCCGGGTGTCTTGGGGAGAAGACGGGCGTCTTCAGGAGTTGCTGCCCGGGCGTCTTGGAGTGAAGACTCACGGATTGTGAAGGTGGAGGACGGGCGTCTTCAGGACAATCCGCACGGATTGCTGTGCAGTTTCATTTCTTCTTCTTTTCTTCCTTTTTCTTCATAAGATCCTTGGGGATTTCCTCGGGGATGCAAGGATCTTTTCTCATCATTGCCCATTCACTATAGTATGTACAAAGGCCTTCTAATCTTGTCTCTCCTTGATGCTTGGTCATTTGAATTCAATCAATTTAGTCTCGTTTTGCCATGAAAATGCAAGGTTTGCACTCCATTCCTACCAAGGACACAAAACCTCAAAGAATATGCAAAACAAAGAACTAAAGACAATAAATGACCCAAATATGCACTAAAAAGCATGGGAACAAGGCTAATTCGGGGACTAAATATGCTCTAATTATGGTCACATTAAATATCCCCAAACCGAACCTTTGCTCGTCCCGAGTAAAGAGGTCACAAAGACTAGGACCATTATTTAAACTAACCTAATAATATAGCCGATATGAGACAATTAGCGAGTCTCACTTCGCCCCTTCAACTCACAACAAGACAACCATGAGGTAGGATGCCTTCTTGCAAGGCAAGGTGGGTCTTGCCAAAATGGCGATACATCCAAACATTAAGCACACAAAATCAAATAATGGATGCATCTACAAAAGAATAGCCACTTTCCTCATCTAAGTGGCGGAAATTATCGACAAGGGAAGCAATTCAAGGGTACACACTCCTTCATAGATGAAATTTCTTCAAACTACTAAGCCTAGAAGGATAACAATAAATCACCGCCAAGTTGTGTCAAGCTAGGGTACCTTTGTCCTCAATCGTTAAATGTTTTTGTCAAGAATAGACTCCCTATGGTGTTAGAAACACTGGAGGATCGCGGAATTCCACCTCTTGCCTAGACAAGAAGAAGGGTCGTCCCCTCTCTACCATGCACAAAAATGGATACGATTGATAAAGGGATCAATAGATATTTGAGTTTCACTTTGGGAGTTTGCTTTTGTTTTTGTTTTTCCCCGCAATTTCTTGTGGCATATAACATTTGAGAACACTTTCTTGCCATTTCTTTTTGATTTTTGGCATTTCAACACTTGACAACTTTCAATTTTTTGCATTTCTTTTGAACATTTTCAAAGTCACCCCATATGTAGTAAGGGTGGCATATATTTGAAGCTTTAGGAGTTCTATTTTTGCTCCTCTTTTCATTTGATGCATTTTTTGCAAACTTTCTTTCACTTTTCATTTTATTGAACTCAAATTGATTTCTTTTTGTGTTCATTCCCTTTGATGACAAAAATGTGGTAGATCATGGATGATGGATGGATGGATGCATGGTTTCAAGGGTCACCTTGGAATAAACAGTAGCCAAGGAGTTATCACACCACAAGGTACTCTTGACTAGGCCTTAATCCATGGGTCAAAGGATACTAGCATGACACATCCTAGGGTGGTTTACAATTATTCTAACAAGCAAAGTCTTAAGAAGAAAAAGCATCTACTAGGGCCTATATACACTTGTCAAGTTTCCCAAGTAGACGGTTTCGCAAAATTTTTCTAACATGCAAACTATATGCCATTATGCAACTAACATATAAACATCCTAATGCAAATGATTCTACCAACTAATATGACATATACACTAAATGCAAGTCCTAAGTTCACATTGTTTACCGCATCAATCAAAATAAAGCCACATAGTCATTAACATAAAGAGGAAAAAGGAGATTGGAAAGATCATACCATGCGGTCTTCAATATCCTCATGTCTTGGATGTGGCGTAGTCGATCAATGTGAACAAGGGTAAAACAAACACAATATATACAACAATATATACATGACTACACTACAAAGGAAATGAACTTGTTTTTGGTTTTTCAATTTTTCAATTTTTTATGGTTTTTTCGAAATTTTTCAATTTTTTTTTTTTTGGATTTTGGAATAAAAGTTAAGTTAGAATTCCCCATCCCCACACTAATATGGGCATTGTCCTCAATGGCCAAAATGACGGGAAATCATGCAAGCATGATGCATGAATTCTACACTAAATGCAAGCTATACTAATCTACACTACATGAAGCATGGTTTTTGTTTATGACGGAGAGCGTAATTTAGATTACCTCCCATTGTGTATGCATGTACTTCCCCAAACCGAGTTAGACATTATTTCTAATGTCCTAAGGTTGGGTGTAGTTCATGCACACATGATGCAATGCATGAAACTAAATTTGTCATTTTGGATTTTCAAAAGGTGCGAACAATGAAATAAGAACACCTCAATGGGGCCGAGGTGTTAGTCCTCTATGTTGTTAGGACTACTCCAACCATTATCAAGATAAATAAATAAAACAAAGAGAGAAATAGACAAACCTCAAGAGGGTAGGAGCCTCCAAAGCTTGCTAATCTTCCATCATATCATCATCATCATCTTCCTCAATAGAAGTGGACTCATCACCACTTCCCTCTTCACTTTCTTGTTCACTTTGTTCATCATCCTCTTCTTCTTCTTCACTAGCCTCTTCATCAATGCTATCATCAACCGCATCACCGACAACCTCATCGTCACCCGGAATCTCACCCCTAGATGCACTCGGAAAGAAGACTTCCCTATCCGCCCAACTAGGCAAAGGACATGAAGGATCCAGGAGTCCTTGCCTAGCTAAATGTAGGAGGGGTGGATATTGGGCTAAGTAAGCATCTTCCCGATCCTTAAAAGCTTGCTTGTGCATCTCTTGCATAAGAAGAGTCATATAATCTTTGCTTGCTTCAACACCTTCGGGTTTGAACTCTTGGTACTTGAAAGGGTAGGGTGGTGTGACAATGGAAGAGGTGGGCATTTCAATTTCATCCCTTTGTTGTCGGATAATGTATTCGGCCTCTTTTGAGAGGGGAAGGAGGTAGTTGGTCCGATGGACACTCAAACGACAAATCTTTGAAGGCAAAGTAAAAGATCTAGCCTCACTTGTGAGCCACCCATACTTGGTGTCAAGAGGGTTATGAGAGACCCACTTGTATTTATTTATCATAGAATCCACATCAATGAGGTGACCACCCTTTTTCGCTACATACTTGCTATCCTTGTTGAAGTTAGGATCAAAGTACTTAGCCAAAAGAGTGACTAGACCTCCATTCACAATAACGGTAGTGCCTTGCTTCCCACAATCAACATTTAGCCATCTATCCACCAAAAGCCTTAGAGAATTGAAAGGCTTGGTGAATTCCCTTCCAATATTTAAGGCCGACTGAAGAAGAACAAAATCGAGCTTGGTAAAGTGGTTGGTGTCTTTTCTTGCAATGATGGTATTCCCTATGACCTTGTGCCACACTCTAATGCCCGGATGCTGGACTAATAGAGTGCGACTAGCATGAAAGTTCTCAAATTTCCTTTCGGAAATCGCCTCCCAAAGAGGAGCGGGGTCATACTTGCCAACATTCTTGAAATAACTAGGTGAATCACTAAGACCCAATGCTTTACCCATTTCCTCAAAGGTGATGCGCCTACTAACATTAGCAAGGCGGAACTCGATGTTTTCCATAGTCTCAACCTTTGTAACTTTCAAAGAACTCAAGAATTCTAAGGTAAGGAAGGGGTATGTCAATTCTTTTGTTGCAAACAATTTGCCCAACCCCATGGCTTCAAAGAAGGCTCTAGTTTTCTCAAGGACACCCAACTTATCTAAGGCATCTTCACAAATAAACTTGGTGGATAGAAAGGATTTTCTAGCATACTTGGCAAAAGTTTCCCTATGGGAGTTAGAGATGAAAATTACCTCCGGATAGTTCGAAAGTTGAGCAATTTTCGGAGTAGTTGATGTTGTTTCTTCCAAGGGAGGTTGTTGTTGTTGCACTTACAAGTTTGAACTAGCTACCACCATAGCCAATGAGGCTTTCTTTGCTTGAAGACTCTTTTGTCTTGTTGAGAGTGCCTTTGCCTTTGGTGCCTTTGTTGCTCCTTTTGTCCTTGCCATTGATGCTTGAACCAAGAAAAGAGCGAAAATCTTCAATTTCCATGTATACCCAAATCGATTTTAAGATGAAAGGCTTTGCCTTTATGAATTCAAAAATCGACTCAAAGGTTGAAGATTTTGGTGCTTGGTTTGATTTTTGTTGAAAAAGGAGTGATTAAATGTTTGTTAGAAGGATGTTTTGATTTGATTTTGATGAATGTGGTTGAGGAAATCTTGTTTTGGTGATGGAGAGGATGAGGGTTTTGTGTTTTGGGGTTTATGGGTAGTGTTTTGAATGAAGGAATGAAGAAATGAATGGGGGAGGGGGTTTATAAAAGACCCGAAAAATTTGAATTGCTGGGGGAAGACGGGCGACTTTCCTTCGGGACGCCCGAATTCTGTCTGTTCTGGGTTGAGAATTCTCGCCTAAAGACGGGCGTCTTTGAGCAAAGATGCTCGGATTGTTCAGCTGCGGGACGGGCGTCTTTCACTGAAGACGGGCGGATTCCTTTCCAATGATTTTTCTTGTTTTTCTCAACCAAAAAGACGGGCGTCTTCTCTTGCAGGACGGCCGTCTTTTTTAGGACGGGCGGATTCTTTTGTAGGACGCCCGGATTTGTCAACAATCCCAAAATTTTAAAAATTCAGCTCAGAGGGACGGGCGTTTTGTGACAAATACGCCCGGGTTGCCTGAAGACGGGCGGATTCTCTTAAAAACGCTCGGATTCTGCCCCTTTTACCCGGATTCAGTTCCATCCGTGTACTTGCTTATCCCTTGTCATTTTTCATTCTTCAAAATCCCGTGTTCTTCATTGTGGAGGCACTACTAAGGCATGGATAGCCTAGGCAATTGTTATCCCCACACTAAGCTAAAGCACTACACATCAATTGAAATCATTAGTCCCTCCCTCACTTCTCTCAAAAATGATAATTATCTTGATCAAGGTATAAAAATCCAAGAATGACAAAAATGCAATGTAAGAATTAAAATGCGAGTTAGGGAGTTAGAGATATTTACAAATGGTGGTTTAGGGAGGACTCCACCAAACTCTCATCTTTAGTGAGATGTCATGGGGGCATGTCCAAGGTGTTGTTGATGTTTCTCAACACCTTGAAGAAGTAATCAAAAGCTTGTTCATTATCATGATAAAGATCTTCAATAGATCTTTGCCCTTGTTGTCGGTCTTGATCGATAGCATTACCAATATAGGGATTGAAAATCCCTTCAAACTCATCGTCCCAAAGACCACAAACTTCATCTACTCGATCACTAAAGATCTCTTGAGTTGATAGAGACAACTCTCCCATTTTCTTGTCTTGGCCAATGAGGCCATCCTCTTCATTGCTTGACTTTGGTGAGCTTTGCAAGCTCTCTTTGTCACAATTCACTTGCTCTTTGAATGGAGCATCTTTAATTTTCTTCTTCCATTGGAATTCCGACTTCTTCCTATCATCCTTCCGGCTATAATGATCAATCATAAAACATGGTTCATGTAAACGGGGAGTTCTCATGGTCTTGTCAAGATTGAAAGTTATGCTCTCATCTCCCACTTCTACAGTGAGCTCTCCATGTTTTACATCAATCACCGCACCCGCGGTGTGTAAGAAAGGTCTTCCTAGAATGATTGGAATGTTGGAATCTTCTTCCATTTCAACAATGACAAAGTCCACCGGGATGAAAAATTTCCCAATTCGTACGGGAACATCTTCCCATATCCCTAATGGTGTCTTCGTCGATCTATCGGCCATTTGGAGTGTAATATTGGTGCACTTAAGCTCTCCCATCCCCAACCTTTTACTCACCGAGTACGGCATAACACTCACACTAGCCCCTAGATCATATAAGGCTTTGTTGATCGTGGTGTCGCCAATGGTACACGGTATTGAGAAGCTTCCCGGATCTTTGAGTTTTGGAGGTGAACTCCCTTGAAGTATTGCACTACTCACCTTAGTGAAGGCGATAGTCTCAAGCTTCCGGATCGACTTCTTCTTTGTGAGGATGTCTTTCATGTATTTTTCATAGGCCAGCACGTGATTGATTATTTCCGTGAAATGAATTGAGACTTCCAAATTCTTCACAATTTCCATAAATTTTCCAAGTTGGTCATCAAATTTGAGCTTGGCTTGACGACTTGGAAAAGGAAGTCTAATCACAATGGGCTCCTTCTCCTGGACCTTGTCTTCATTTTTCTTTGAAATTTCTTCTTTTGATGGTTCCCTATCCTTAGAGTTTTGCACCATTTCTTCTTTATCACTAGCTTCCACAACTTTATCCTTAACTTGCTTCTTCGGTGCTTCATACCTTGTACCACTCCTCAAGTGAATGGCACTAACCGTTTCATGTCTTGGGGGATTACTTTGAGGTTGTAATTGCCCCTTTTGTCTTTGTGAACTTGAAGATGCTAGTTGAGTCAATTGGGTTTCCAACATTTTGGTGTGAGCTAGGATGTTGTTGATGGTGGTTTCCTTTGCTTGACTATCCTTTTGCATTTGAGTGAAAAACTCTTGTTGATTTTTTTGCATTTGAAAGACCGCTTTTTGAACATCAAAACCTTGGTCATTTTGTTGATTGTGTGGACATTGATTTTGGTAACCTTGGTTTTGGTTGTAAAAGGGTCTTTGATTTTGGTTTCTCATGGGAGGTGGGGTGTATGTTGTTTGAGGGTTTTGAACATTTTGGCTTTTGTATGAGAGATTTGGATGGAACTTGGTGTTTTTATTGTAATAATTGGAATAAGGGGTACCACTCTTGTATGTTTGGAAAGCATTCGCTTGTTCATTTGTTCCCCTACATTCACTTTGGTCATGTCCTAAAGTTTCACAATTCTCACATATCCACTTGGGATTGATGAAGATTCCGTCATGGCATTAACATGATGCTTTGGTGATTTTGAGGCTTCTTTAAGTCTAGCCATAGCTTTTTCAAACTTCAAATTGATGGTATCAATGTGAGCACTAAGTTGAGCACCCAATTGAGTAACGGAGTCCACTTCATGCTTTCCTCCTCTAGTAGCCTTGCGAGGTCTACTATATTGTGAGTTATGGACCGCCATTTCCTCAATTTTGTTCCAAGTTTGATTGTCATCAACTTCGGTGAACATTCCATTTGATCCCATGTTGAGAATGTTCCTTGAATCTTCATAAAGACCGTTCCAAAATTGTTGTACCAAGAACCATTCGCTAAGTCCATGGTGAGGACATGAGCGGAAAATTCCTTTGAATCGCTCCCAAGCTTCATACAAAGATTCTTCATCCATTTGCTTAAAACCCGTAATTTGAGCTCTTAGCATGTTAGTCTTTTCCGGTGGATAGAATTTTTTGTAGAAAGATAGAGCCAACTTCTTCCAAGAATCAATTCCAAGAGTAGCCTTATCAAGGCTTTTCAACCATTGTTTCGCGGTGCCAATTATAGAAAAAGGAAATAAGACCCATCGAATTTGGCCTTGAGTTACACCGGTTTGAGAAATCGCATCACAATAATCGCAAAAAGCCTCCATATGAGAGTGAGGGTCTTCACTAGGCATCCCCCCAAATTGGCTTCTTTCGACTAATTGGATAAATGCGGATTTGGCAATGAAATTTCCGGTTAGATGTTGTGGTGTGGGAGTACCATTGGGTAAGTTCTCCTCGGTAGGTACGGAATGTGATGAAAACTTAGGCATTGTAGGTTGATTTTGTGTTGTATTTTGTGTTGGGTTCTCCTCACCTTAGCTTCTCTTGCAAAAGGGTTGATGAACTCAATAGTTGGTTGAATGTCTACAACCTCACCAATACCTCTCAAATTTCTCCTAGCAAGTCTTCTATTGGTTGTCAAAGTTCTTTCAATTTCACGATCAAAGGGTAACAAGTCACCTTGTGACCTTCTAGACATGCAAAATATCAAACAACTAGAAAACAATTAGAGCAAACCTTGAGGAGTTTTACTTCCCCAAGGCAAATAAAGACACAACTAATAACAATATAAGAAAATCTAAATCAAGTTAACACCGTCCCCGGCAACGGCGCCATTTTTGGTCGGACTATATCTTTTCGGTTACTTGTCGTTAGGAGAACCTAGACCAAAACACAATTTATAACTTCACCAACAACTATACAATTAGTAAAGAGGCAAGTAAAGGTCGGATCCCAAGGGACGTGAATTGAAATGAGATTTCTATTGCAACTAGAGGTGTCTTAGGGTTGTCACAATTGAGGTTGATGTAGAAGATCACTAAACTAAATAGCAATGAAAGTAAACAAGCAAGATGAATTAAAAGAGATGTAAACAATTGATAAAAAGCACTAGGGTGTCATGGGGTCATAGGGGATTCATGGGAATTGATCATACAAACATGTTCTCAAATTATAAGCAAGCAATTATTGTTGTGACGGATTGAGTTGGTTTATATCTTACAATCCTAGGAAAGTTTGGGTCCCGGAGCCGATTCGATTAGATTGTACAACACCTACAAGTCGACTTAGTCTTCCATACTCAACAACATGCATGGTCTAATGAGACTCGAGTTGGTTTATGTCTTACAAGTCTCATTGAAAAGATAAGTGATGGGTACAAAATGCAAGGATTCATAGGCTCGCATTTCATCAAACATAACATGTGCATGAGTTGAGATCAAAACAAGCAAGCAAATAAACCATGAAAGCATATTAATTTAAGCATGAATCATTCCCCATGTTGGTTTCCCCTAATTACCCATTAACCCTAGCTAAGGAACTACTCACTAATTATCATGTTGAACATGCTAGCAAGGCTGTCAATCATACCAACAAAGTGAAACATGATGAATAAATGAAAGTAATTAGCAATAATTAAAAAGGGATTAAGAGAATTATACCTTCTAATTATTCCAATAATAAAGCAAAGAATAAAAGAAGTACTTGATGCTTGATTGAGAGGTTCTCAATCTCCCAACAATAACCCAAATAATCTTCAATTACCCAAAATAAAGGATGAACAAGTGAGAGATTAAGGAAATAAAACTTGTATTAAAACTTGATTAATTGTTGAATACAACATTTAAGAGAGATTTGATTGATATTACCTATACTAAAGATTGCTAAGAAGAACACGCTCTTCTAATTAGACTAATGGGGTATTTATAGTGGGGATTTGGTGTAGGAATTAGGGTTAACTAAGGGCATAAATGACGATTAAGTCTCTACTTAAGGAAACGCCGGTATTTTTGGAAGGATGGGCATATTTCTTGAAGCTTGAAGAAACGAAATTGTCTGCCTGGGAATCCGTGCGTCTTTAGCACGGGACGGGCGGATTCTGGGATCTCTGCCCGGGCGTCTTGGGGAGAAGACGGGCGTCTTCAGAAGTTGCTGCCCGGGCGTCTTGGAGTGAAGACGCACGAATTGTGAAGGTGGAGGACGAGCGTCTTCAGGACAATCCGCACGGATTGCTGTGCAGTTTCATTTCTTCTTCTTTTCTTACGTTTTCTTCATAAGATCCTTGGGGATTTCCTCGGGGATGCAAGGATCTTTTCTCATCATTGCCCATTTACTATAGTATGTACAAAGGCCTTCTAATCTTGTCTCTCCTTGATGCTTGGTCATTTGAATTCAATCAATTTAGTCTCGTTTTGCCATGAAAATGCAAGGTTTGCACTCCTTTCCTACCAAGGACACAAAACCTCAAAGAATATGCAAAACAAAGAACTAAAGACAATAAATGACCCAAATATGCACTAAAAAGCATGGGAACAAGGCTAATTCGGGGACTAAATATGCTCTAATTATGGTCACATCAATAATACATCTTTAATATCCGGATTTATGGAGATAAATCTGCATGTTATTAGCATCAAATAAGAAGTCTTATGTTGATAAGATTCATGACTAGTTCAATCAAGTTGAACATATTTGATTGATTCCATTTGCTTCCGCTGCCGGATCAATTAAATAAGTAATGATGTATAGCACTTCATATACTTTGAGTATAATGAATTGTTTCAAATCGAATTTAAGTAATATTTACCATGTAAGCCATAAAGATTACCCTTAAGTGCTTGCAGAAGCATTAAGGAAGTAAAGAAAAGTGTTTTTGATGCAATTTTGTGTAAGGGTGTTACACAAATGACAATTGACAATTGAGATTGCGCATGGTTTCCGACAAAACCATAATCAAAACAGATTAGGATGGTTTAGGAACCATAGTGATTATGTTATTTAAGAAATAGATTTGCTAGAATCGTTCTAGGCAATAAAGAATAATGAGAGATACTTACAACAGAAATTGAGTACACTTGCAATCATGGGATGAGTTCCGCTTATTGTGAAAACAGTAGGAGTTATTTTAAGGCAAGAAAGCCTATGACTAGATTGGATCTAGACACGTACTCAGAAAGTTTTGTAATGCAAATGTATACATTACGAAAGGAAAACAAGTATGTAGCAAGGTTGAGCAGGGAGTTGCTAAGACCTATTTACAATGCCTATTCATAGGCTTAACATGATGAGTCATGTCATTTCAATTGAATTGAAATGAACAACTATATACAAGATCAAAATAGATTATAGAATATGAAATAGTAATCAGGCATTGACTATTCATATGTGATAATCGCATTTGTCGTTCGAGTTTTTACTTTAAAAACTCTTTTCTTGTACTTTGTTACATCTAAACGGGTTGTATGACAATATTGAACCCCGTTAAAGTGAACCCGGATTAACATGGTATTTGCCCATAGTCACTTGTATGAGGTGACGTCTTGAAGTGACTAGAGTGTGATGCGATTGATGGCAAGTTCAGTGCCATACAGTCATGTGAGATGACTAGTCAATCACATAGGCAGACTGTTAGGAACACTTTGTCTGGCAGTGATCGCTTATAAAGTTCTGGCAAATTTATATTGCCTGGTCGTGGCGAGAGCTACTATAGTATTCTAATGAGTCGATTCTTTTGACTAAAGACTGTTCGCCTAAGGTGGCATGGTTTCAGATTAGCTTTGATTTATGTTACTACGACCTTCGTAAATGGGGTCAAATGGGCATATTTTGGGTTATGATGGTTGTGGCTAGTCGAAGGGAATAGTGCGATAGGAATTGTCCACCCCTTTGTCAGGGTTAAAACAATATCTCAGAGTCACTCGAGGAGTAATGAACTGAAAATGCGTGGCCACGCTCGGAAGGCATCTATGGTAGATAAATTCCAGACAAATCAGTTATTCTCCAGGTCGAGGAAACCACTCTCGATATGATCACTTGCAAGTACGGCCTGAAAGACACCTTACATTGAGTGAGAGATAGTAATAGGACAAGAGAATTGGTGACGCACACTTGTCTAGGGCAAGTGGGAGATTGTTGGAGTGTCCCCGAAAAAAATGCGATCACAATTGTCGATCATGATAATCACATGTTTAAATCTCATTTTAAGAATACGTAAGGGATGATTCATTTTATAGTCAACTGATCAACATTAATCGGTAACGATTGGCTTGCTAGAGTTTGACGTTACTGTCGTGGGACGGTGGTGGTCAGTTGATCCCTTAAGGTCACACCTAAAGGATGATGCCCTAATCTGTAAAGATGATTAATTGTATGACGATACAAATAAATTAATTCCTTAAAATTGAACAATTCAATTTGTGAGAGAGAATATTGATATCTTATTGTAATGGGATTAAATAAGATTTATTTTAGTAATTGAAATACTTTATTACTAAAATTACTTATTGTTTGAGAAACAATAGAGATAAGAATGAATGGTTAATTATAATTACAAGATGTTGTGAATTATAATTAAATGACCCATTTTATTTATGTGATCAAGTATCACTATTTAATTTATTGTATGTAATTTAATTAATTTATAAAATGATATTTATGTGATAAATATGCATTAAATTAATTAATAAGATGTAACATACTACGTGTGACATATTGTGTGACAATTGACAAATTGACAAATTAAAATGATATTCCATTTTATGGAGGATGGACCGAAATATGGAGGGAGTATTAGTGAGTTTTGGTTGTTTTATTTTATTTGATAAAATGCCATGATGATGTCTACCTACAACTAGCCTTACACCTACTCTTACACATCTTACACATCTATTTCTTGTGAAGACAAAAAGAGAAAACAAGATGCCCTTAGTTGGACTACTCCAACCGTGCTCCTCCTTTAATAAGAGAGATTTTGTTCTCTTATTTGATTCTTACACTTAACCATTCAACACACATGCAAACTCTCTCATACTTTGTTCATCTTTCTCCAAAATTAGAGAAATCATGATCAATTTGTTCAAATCAAATTACTAATATTATTAGTGTAATATATGAGTATTAGTAATCAATTTTAAGGTAAACTACTAAACAAATATCTAGCAAATATTATTTAGTGGAGATAAGGGATAGTCTTGGGTGCAATCAAGAGGAGTGGCTTCTATACTTGAAGTCTTTAGAGGATCATTCTATTACTCATCATAGCTTAAGAACAAGTGAAGGTAGGAGACCTTACTTGTGCCCATATAGCCGAAAATTCAATTGTAAGGAACCGATTTTTCTTCACACTTGTATTTGATTTGCATGCATAAGATCCTTAAGTTTTATGACTAAAAATTTAAACTAAAATATGTGATATTAAAAATATGATTTCCTACAGTTGAATTTGCCAAACCGTACGGCGAGAACGTCGAAATCCAAGCCAACACCCGCACTCTAGGTCCTGACTCAGAATGATAAGGAAGGGTTCACAGAATTCCTCACCCGTTGGAGGAGGGTAAGCACTCAATTGGTCAGTAAGCCGAGTTAATCAAGTCTAGTGGAGAAGTTTGTCAACCAAACCTCCGCTCAGTTTATCCCAACCTGCTGAGATATCAAAACATTAAAACATTCTAGGACCTACAAATCCTCGGAACCCGCATTGAAGATGACCTCCGCAAGGGTGTTCTAGCAAAAACCACCGGTAGGGGTGTAATAGCCATCCTTTTAGAGACCCATTGACCGTCGTTCACTAACCTTAGACACCTATCTAGACCATCGGAAACCTTGCGAGTTAACCCTGTGACGTTTTAACCCTTTGATGTTTTGGTTACTCGATCTAGCAGAGGCTACTCAATCGAGTAGCTTAGTCACTCGATCGAGTAGAGGCCACTCGATCGAGTATGTTGTTTACTCGATCGAGTAACGGGAGTTCAGCAGGGAATTATAAATCGTGATATCGTGAAACCCAAATCATTTCTTCTCCTTATCTCCTAAACCTAGATGACGTCATATCACTTCCCCTTCACCATGGTTCATCTCTTTGAGGCCTTTGAGAGTGGTTACATATTAGGGATGGGAGGCTTGAGTCGGGTAGCAGTTTTGACGTCAGATTGCTTTGTATAGGTATGTTGTCGTCATCTTCATCGTCTCCCTTGATTTCAGTTCTGTTTATGGTAGTTGTAATGGATGGTTATGCTGGTTGTTATAGGTGGTTATGGTGATTGCTTGTTATCTTATGGTCGTGCGCGGAATCGTTACGGTTTGTTAAAGGTAGGTTTTCCTACTCAGTGCTGTTGGTAGTCTAGAGTGTCGATTGTTGTCGTGTGATAAGTTGTTGTCGTTGTTGATTGTGTATATGGGTTATTGCTGACCGTTGTTGTTGTATAACATAGTTGGTTCTGATTGTTTGTCGGTGGTACTCGAGGTACGTCCTCGTCTGAGTGGAGTCACTTGCAGGAGTGGCTTCACACCCTTGATTTGCCCTCTGTAGAACCCGCCACAGATGGGGATGTGCACATTAAGGAACATGGGTTACCGCTCAGATTAGATGAGTGGTGCTTAGGTGGGAATGGCTGCGGTCCCCCACTGGCGGTGTGAATTACTGATTGGGACTGGTAATCTGGCAGGACTGGACCTTCGGGCAGTCAGTGGTGTGTGGGTTATTGGGAGAGATGGTGTTTGCGTGTTACTTTCTGTCGTGTCTGTCTTTCGTATTTGTTCCTTCAGCTACTGACCTTGTGTGGTGGTGTTCTCTTGTCTTCTTGTTTTGTGTCTGCCGTGATCCATTATGGTGAGCAGTCGGTCTTAGCATGTTGATATCCGGATCATAGCTGGGTGCATGGAGGGACGAATCTACCACGAGTCTTGCCAGAGATAGTCTCATATAGTTGATAGTAGTCACGAGTTGTACCTTTGTTTTGTTTTAATCACTTGTAAATTAATATAATTGTTCTTTTATCGACATTTGATTATTACTGACCTCGGGCAACCGAGATGGTAACGCCCTTATCTGCTAGGGAATGTCTTGTTAAGGCTCCTTGGTAGATGGGGGTATTACAAAGGGCTATCAGGCATCTTCATTAACTGAATCTCGTCCTTATGGTCAAACAAACAAAGTCGACGAGGTCAACCTCCTCGAACCAACCACAAGGAAAACTGAGCGTCCTCAAAGAGTGTTCACAAACTTGGGAACAACCTACGCCAGTGCCCTAAAACGACTCATGGACCAAGGGAAACTACAGCCGATTTGGCCCACTCCTCACCCGTCCGAGGCTAGGCAAACCCGTTTCTGGAATCCCAATGCCTACTGCCAATACCACCAGGGCAAAGGTCATGACACAGAAGCCTGCTTTAAACTGAAACACGCCATTCAAGATATGATTGAGAAAGGGGATATACCTTTACCTCCGCTAACAAAACCAAATAACAAGACAAACCCCTTGGGAATCCATGCCATCTCTGATGACGAGCCAACACTGGATTGCTCACACCTCATCCTACCTATTGATGACGAGGTGAATGACTTGGAAAATAATACGTCGGACGAGATATTCGTGTTCAGGGCTGCAACCATACTCACCATGTTCCAACAGGTTGAAGAAGCCATAACCAATCTCTCAGAAAGGATTACCCGACTTGAGGACGCCTACCACCGGTTGATTTTCAACCCACCAACACAAACACCACGCCCAAGGGAGGGTCCTCCAAGAGCCCAAAACTCCCCTCACCAGAAAGGATTGCTCCCACGACCATTCTGGCATGCACCCTATAATAATCAACCCTACAATAATCAACCCCACAAAAATTACCCCACAAGAACTTCCCCTACAAAAACTACCCGCCAAGGAATACCCCTTTAAGGTACCCTCGTGATCCCAAAATCAACGGTATCTGGAGAGACGACATAAAGGATGTCTACATTGTTCCGGGAAAGGGCAAACACACAAAAGAGATCGATCATCTTACCCAGTCCGGACGCCCCAACCAAAATTCGAACAATTCAACAACCATTCCAAAAATGAATGACCAAGTCATCCCAGACGTGGACACTGAACCAAAGGTTCCCGAAAACTTGATCCTTAAGCAACTGTAAAAGGTGAAGGCCAAAATTTCAATTTGGCAACTGATTGCTACATCCTTCGAACATCGGCAGGCTTTGCTACAAGCCTTGGGAAAGTTGACAGTTCCCTCTACCTCCTCTCCTGAAGAAGTGGTAGCACACATGACAAGGGATGTCCCCGACCTGAGCAACCCGGTCATCTTCTCTGAAGAAGATATCCCTCCATTCGGAGCCAACCATAATATGGCCCTGTACATCATTATACAATGCCTCAAGAAGAATGCGCCTATGGTTCTAGTGGATGACGTATCTGCGGTCAATGTCATTTCCCTCAAGACGGCTCATAAACTGGGTATCAAGGAAGTTGACTTGGTCCCAACTAATCAAGGGGTACATGCCTATGACGGCACCCTTCGTAAGGTTGCGGGGGTTATCACTTTGACCATCGCAACTAGACCCCTGGAAAGACAAGGCAGTTTTCAGGTGGTCGACATTGACGCCTCTTTCAATATGCTTCTAGGACGCCCCTGGATTCACGCCGCCAAGGCCATCACCTCAACCCTTCATCAGAAAATCAGGGTCCCTTTCGACGAGAAAACTATCACAATTCCCGGCTCCCCGATCAAGGCTATCATGAAGAAGGGAATAGCCTCTGAGGTCAATGAAGAGGACGACAGTGAAATGTGGTGATTCCAAGCTGTGAATGCCCTAACAGATGAATAAGCACCTTTTGATTGTGTCCCGTTCTCCAACCTTACAGTGAATCGTATTCTGATGCACCAGGGTTATTTCCCGGCCTACCTCTCAATCCGCTGAAGAGCACCTTGCCTCCCATGAAACAGGCCAAGGTCCCCAACATCCCCTTCGGGCTGAGATGAGTTAGATGTTTTGGGGTGGTTGTCTCGTAGTTTGGAGAATGTCACCATCTATGCTTTAGGTTTCGAGAGTATAACAAGATCTCCTTAGGATGATAGAATATGCAAATGAACTTTTGAATTTGAATTTCTGATTGATGGTTTACCATTATGAGAAACTCATAGTTGACACTAGTTGGATATGAGTATAGCTTTGTTGGAAACTTTGACCTTGATCTTGTGGAAGTTATTTGTAGATGTCTACGTTTTCCAGTGGTGAACTCACACTTATAGTGGAGTACCTTGTTTCATGGAATTGCTTAGGATGAAGTAACATAAGTGATTTGAAGAAATCCTTGGGAGTGTTGTGGTTATGAGTTTTGTTGTTAGGAAGTTTGCGGAACCGTTTTGGATGATGTTGTTGTTTGAGATATGAGTACTTGGCGTTTCCTTCATGTCTAACTCCCTTTCGTCTTTGACCATAAGCGTTACCGTTCATACCTCTCTTTCGTCGCTTCATCTTGCTCCTCCCGTAAGCTTGATGCTAGTGACCTATAAAAACTCTACCTTTGACATTCTTATTGACTTGACTTCAATTCTTACCCTAGGAAGTTCATCATAGCTCTTTTGTTAGTTAGGTTTGGATTCTCTTTGCGTAATTTGCTTTTATGATGTCTAAATTGCTTTTCATTTCATACAATTTCTAAATATCTCAAGCTACCATGTTTGTTTTGTTGTTAAAAGTTTATGTTACTTTTACAAAACCTTACCTATTTTAAGGGTTTGAAAATGAAAATTTGACTTAATTCTGCTTTTGTTCCTTGAGTATAGACTTCTTTAACATGATTTTAATTGCTAAGCCCGAGATTCCTTTAAATTTTATACAATTCCTGTTAACTTTAATCTATTTAAAATTTCTTGGTGAAAGTTTAATGTTATATTTTCAGGAATTTGACTCCCTTTTGAGTTTAAAAGTGAAACCTTTATCTCTATTTTGGCTTTTGCAAAAGAAAATTTGAGTGAATTACCTTTCTCTTTTGATTTTAACGTTGATCGGATGTTAGAACTCGTTATTAGAGACGTTTAATAACTTGTCCTACGCTTGTCGGCGAATTGATTTTGTTTTAAATTGGTCTTTGACTAGGAAAGTTAGCGTTCTTGTGTGCACGACAAGAGCATTTTCGTTCCATGAATGAGACTAACACTTTTGAAAACTCTTCAGTAATGCTTTTGAAAGCATTTTTTATTTTTGATTTATACCAATGATTTACTTTTCAATCTGGTTCTGTCGAAAAATTTTATTTGAAACTTTTGAAAGAATTTTAATTCTTACGATAAGTAACCTTTTAAATATTTTGGTTACCGATTCCAATTCCACTCTTATTTTATTTAGTCTTTCACTTCTACTTTCAAGTTTCGAGGACGCAACTTTTTCAAATGTGGGGTGATTGTAACACCCGCGAATTTCCCATTTTAACAATTATAATTCATTAAACCGTTTAATTACTCTATTTAAAATTTTTGAATTATTCAATTTAATTATTTTTATTTCAAATACGATTTTTATAAAAGTAATATTTTAAAGCTAAATTTATATAAAAATACGTATTTTAGTCAGACAATAATAATAGTGACAATAATAATATTTGTAATACCCCTCATATTTTATGGTTATATGACCCTTTGTGTGTGTCTAAAGTATAAGGTAGACTATGAAAGGTTAATAGAAAGCTTGCACAAATGTGCCAATTACAGAAATATGATCACTTGTTTTAGGAGTAATTTGAAACGGGAATATCTAGCGTTTTACAGCTTATATGAGGGTGATTCAAATTTTAGGTGAAAGGTTATTGTCTTAGCTTTCCAACGCATGGTCAAAACCTTTATTCCGATGAGTAACGAAGAAATGACAGCAGTTTGAAAATCAGTGCGCAAAGCTGAACTCGCTGAGTGATGTTACGCATTAATTAGTTTCATAATTTCGCACCTTATTATAATATTCCTAATAATATAATATTATATCCCATTATTATTATGATTATGATTATTATGATTATTATTTTATTTATTTATTAATTTACCTGCCATAAATATTTTATTATAATATTATTATATCTTACAACTTATAACTTTCCTAAAACGATACTACCTTATTACTATATATACAATAGCAAACCACAAATTTTATTCACTTTCACTTTCACAAAATATATATATAGAGATAGAATGAGACTAGAGAGATAAGGAGCTTGTTCATCTTTTCTTCATCTGAAGATTAATTGGTCACGCTTTTGTGAGACGGGTTTTGTTGCTTGGATTCGTGTGCTTTGCTATTTAGATTTTGTTGAGCCGCTTTGCTATACAGGTCAATTACTTTAATGATTACTTGGATAATGTTATATGATTGTTTGATTGAATTGTGTTGGATGAATTATGATTGTTGGATTGTTGGACTGAGATGATTTGATTATTGACTACCTCAGCTCGTGACTGAGATGCTTATATTGATTTGGTTTCCCCAGCCTCATATCTGGGATGGTAAGTATATTGTTTGCATATCATATCATGAGCACTTGCATTGGTTTCCCCAGGCTGGTTCTGCAGGACTTGTCTCTGGGATGTTATTGAGATTACCCCGGCCAGGGATTTGGCGGGATGAACGGGAGCGTCGGAGGATTGATCATGAGCATGCATTGCATTTGCATTTGATATTGTCTTGTATTCATTTATTGTTGTTGTTTAGCTATTCCTACTCAACCTCGTGGTTGACAGTGTATTCGTGAACACCTGTGGTGAACCATAATGGGGAGCAGATTTGACAGGTACGAAAGATTAGCTGACTTGGGAGCTATGGGATGCGTGAGGACTTGGCCAATCTACCTAGAAATCTAGACCACGTAGATTATGAGATCACTTTATTTATTTCCGCTGTGAGTTGTAAATTATTTTATATTAAGTTTTAGTTGATTAATTTGTAATACATATGTATTCATTAAAGCTTTAATTTAAAGAACTTTGGTGAGTTGGACTTTGTTATTCACTACCTCCGGAAACCGAGATGGTAACAGTCTTATTTATTTGGGAATGTCTAGCTAAAGGCTCCTGAATAAATGGGGGTGTTACAATATTAATTTCCGTCTCAAGTTAATATAGACTCGAGACATTATTCCGTCTAGCTGTACACCGTCACATTTCCACTTGTGAGACTAATCTTTTCTCGACCTATCCTATATCGACAACACACTCACCTACCCTCTTACACTTTACTTTTAATTATCTCTTCTATATATTATTTTATATTATTATAATTTTATTATTATTATTATTATTATCATATATTACTATATATTATTATTATTATTATTATTATTATTATTTGTGTGGCTATTATTTATCACCCGCCCCCACCCCCTCTTTCCTTCTTCCTCATTTCGAAAGAACAAGCAACAGCAGCAACATGAAACAACAGTACTCCTCCATTTTTGCGCGACATTCAAACCCAGATTTCTCCCCCAATTCTCGACCAAATTCCCTAATTCTTGCACCATTCTCTTCCTCTTTCTTTCCTCATTCTTTTAAGGTAAGAAAGTTGCGGTCCTGTATGACTTTCGTTTTTGACCCGTCTTATAAAGTTTCGGTTTTGCCTCAACCTCTTTCGTTTTCTTCCTCCATGACGAAGGTTTCGAAGACCCTGTGGAATATTGAAGCTTTTGGGGCCATTTATTTGATGAATAAAGAGCGGCTAAGGTAACGGTGATAGGTTACTCGACAAAATGTCGGGAAACTCGCCCTTTCTACTCGGTTTCTACTTGTTTATCGTAAAGTTTAAGCCTTTATATGTTTCCTCATGTATAGAATCGATTTTTGTAGTTCTTGTGGTTAACTTCCATGGTTATTGTGTCTCACTACGTGTCTCTTTTTTTTATCTGGTTTAGAGTTCGAAAATAAAGTGTTGCTTGTCTGCTTGCTGAGCAATTTGTATTTTCGTACCTGCTGGGTTTCAGTTTTAAAACGTGATAGGGATTAACATGATTATTTTGTGGAAAAGTTACTATTAGCTAAAATCGAAGCTTAAAAACGAGAAATTCTTGTGAATTGAAGGAGTACATCATTTGGGGATAAGTTCTGATACATGATGTTAGAACAAAATTTTCTGTTCAAAATGTTTCTCGTTTTCGTATGGTAATGTGTCAAATATTTTGGTGTATGCTTATGGGCTTGTAATTTATTTCTACCTCAGTTAAAGGTCCGACTTTTGTTTGAAATTGGTTACGTTCAGAAGCCTTTATGAGACGATCTGAATTTTGTCTATTGTTGCACTGTATTTGGATGGTTACTTTTGTCATATCTCCTTGAAATACGTGCTCGTGGCTAAGTGGTCGTGTCTGTTTCCTTGTCTTTCTTCTCCATTTATTTATTGTTGCTTATGCCTTACTTGTTTATTCCATCATTTCTTTTATCCTTGTTGGTTTAAACACGTATGATCCCATGTTTAGTTATAATTCGATTGCCTATGTCTTATCTAATATGATTGTTTGTTTATGTTCTTTATTATGTTCGTTTCGACATAGTGTGGCTGGGAGAACCTTGAGTTACTCCCCACTGACTGTGGCGTTCATGTTTACATGAATGACATGTGGTGAAGATGCTTACGTGGGGAAGACGTGTGGGCTAGAGAGAACTAAACCCTTGGACCTTAGTTTCTAGTTTAGAAACCCTTTATATGTTTATTCGTGGGATATCTTTTCCCCGTTTTCTAGACTTGGGTTGTAATAACCTAAATTTGTCTATTGTTGTATTTGTTTGATTTCTTTAGTGGCACCCGCGTGATATTCTTTAACTAGTAATTTTAAAAGTTTTTAAAATATCTCAAACTTCCGCTTTAATTTAGTAGTTATATTTTCCTCTTTATCGTGGGGTGTCACAAGAATTGTCTTTCATACTATATTGCATGCATGTTTATGTAGGTCGTAGTTTAGGTGAGCGACTATTACTCATCCTCTCTTACATATACTTGCTTACCCTTTGCTTCATGAGAGAAGAGTGACCCTTGAGAGTCCATTATCAAAGGTCGTGCAAGGTCGACGGTTCAGCTTTATTATAAACATCCTACGACTCGTTTGCATTTGACAGTTTTTGCTATAAATGTTAGTTTGCTTGCACTAAATTTGATTAAGTAGACGATTTGTAGATAACTCTGAGTTTCATTCCTTTCCATTAGTTAGTTGCATTTATAGTTTGCTTGGAGACAAGCATAGGTTTGGTTTGGGGAGATTTGATGCGTGCATTCCTTATAATATTTTTAAGCCTTATTTGCACGCATTTCTATGCAATTCCCGTAGTTTCAAGCTACGAAATTCTTCGAATATTCTACTTTCGTTCGTTTAGCTTTAATTGCAGGAATGAACCTGAAAGAAGCAAAACTGAGCTTGGCACTGTCCCTTTTGCCTGCATTCAGGAGATAGAAGGAATCGGAGCGAGAATACTATCACCTCAGGAAGCGTGAAGTCGTCTGGGAAGCAAATCAAACGTCCTATGGCTAGTTCAGGGGTGGAGTCATCGATCGAGAGCCTTTGCTTGCTTATATGCTCGATCGAATGCCCTTGGATGAGGAACAAGATCCTCGATCGAACCACTGCTGTGTTCGATCGAGAGATGCATAATTGGTGTTCCTCGATCGAGTAGTGTGGTACTCAATCGAGAGGTTTTTAGCTGAAGATTACTCGATGGAGTTGTTTCAATGTACTCGATCGATTATTTTGTTATCTGACGAGATATTTTCCTGCGTGAACTTGTTTATTTAATATCTTAGGTTAAATAAATTTCTCTCCTATAAATAGGAGAGACTGAATTAGGTTTAAAGGGTGAGTTTTTATCTAATCTTGGAATCATTGTGTTCCACGTTACTTCACTTTCTATTTTCCGGATCTCATTTTATGTAATCCTTCTTTACTCTCTTTCTATTTAATCTAGTTTACCATGTTTAGTATTGCATTATCTTTAGTTATTGCTTTATTTATCGTTATGAGTAGGTAATTCCTTAATGCTAGGATTAGGGGAGTCATGATAGTAAAGCAATGATGCGATAAATAGGTTAGGAGGTATACATGTAGGAATTTTTTTATGGCAACATAACTGTAAATATTCAGTTGAATGCATGCAACTGAAGTAATTAAATTGGTTAAATTATGACCTAGATCGGAAGATTGAAATGAATAGACCGATTATGAACAATAGAATACTCTAATGAGGGTGAAAGCTAAGTTAGTAGTATTTTAGAGCGGATAGCGGACCGGAAGGACCTTTCCCTTCACCCTTCTTATATCAAACCGACTGACCTTACCTTTAGCAGAATTGTGTGATATCATGTTTAACCGACATCCTACCATCTGTCTCTCTTTTTTATCACATCTTTTTTTTTCATTCTCATCTGATTTATTTGTTATCCTGTTCATTGTTATTAATTAAAATCAGTAGTTTAGTCAAATCAATTCAAACCCCCCGTTTTGTGACCATAGACAGACTGAATAACGAGTGGATACTGACCGCCTCCCTGTGGAGTACGATACCCTGCCACATTTTGAGATACCGGTGGATAACACCACCGAGCATGCCCTATTATCATTCATGGACGGGTATGCTGGGTACAACCTGATCAAAATAGCTGAGGAAGACATGTACAAGACTGCATTCACTACACAATGGGGTACATATAGCTACACTATCATGCCCTTCGACCTAATCAACGCCGGAGAAACCTACCAAAGAACCGCCACCACTCTCCTACATGACATGATGCACAAGAAGGTGGAGGTATATGCCGATGACATGATCATCAAATCAAAAGAGCAGGACGACCACATCAGCGCCCTTCGGAAATTCTTCACTCGTCTTCGGAATTAAAACATGAGACTAAATCCTGAGAAGTGTGCATTCGGGGTCATCTCTGGAAAACTACTGGGACACGTTGTCAGTAAAAGGGGCATCAAAATTGATCCTACAAAAATAAATGCTCTCCAACAAATGCCTCGGCCTAAGAACGAGAAGGAGATTCGGGGATTTCTCAGTCAAGTCCAATATATAAGCCGCTTCATAGCCAAGCTCGCTATGGCTCGTGAACCAATATTCAAGAAGCTTCGCGCCTCCGATCACACCGATTGGGACGACGATTGTCAAAAAGCCTTCGACAGGATAAAGGAAATCTTATCCAAGCCACATGTCCTCATGCCACCTCAGCAGGGAATTCCCTTATCCCTATACCTGACTGTCACCGACACAGCCATGGGAGCAATGCTAGCACAAACGGTCGATGGCGAAGAACGAGCCATCTACTACATCAGCAAAAAGTTCATCGAGTACGAAATAATGTACACCCAACTGGAAAAGACATGCCTTGCCCTGATCTGGTCAACAAAGAAGCTGCGACATTATATGCTCAGCTACACGGTTCACATCTATACCAAGATGGACCCGGTCAAATACATCTTCGAAAAACCCGTACTAAACGGAAGGCTGTCTAGATGGACACTCATGCTATCCGAATTTGACCCCAAATTCATACCCCTTAAGATTATCAAGGGAAGGGCAGTCGCCGATGTCCTAGTAGAAAATCCCGTCAACGAGTATCCAACGATCGACACATGGTCACTTCCTAACGAAGACATCCTTTGTGCCGATACTGACGCATGGGACCTATACTTCGATGGTGCATCAAACCTGAGAAGCTTCAGGGTAGGAATCCTTCTAATATCACCAGAAGGATAACATGTTCCGATCTCCGTCAAGCTAGACTCCGTTGTCACCAACAATGCCGCCGAATACGAAGCATGCCTCATCGACCTACAAGAAACCATAACACATGGCATAAAGAAGTTGAGGGTCCACGGCAATTCCTCACTCATCATCAATCAAGTGTCCGGGTCATGGAAAATCCGAAGTGACAGCTTAGCACCCTACCGAGCAAAAATCAATGAAGAGGCCGAATTCTGTAGATACCTCATTTCTGCACCTCCCGCAAGCCACCCGGTGATGATTGGGCCGCATGTTTGGTACACGGAACGATTTAGGACAGTTCGTAAGTTTATCATCAAGTGATAGCTTAAACACTTGTGTCTACCTCATAGTTGTCATGTACGCGCCGATACAGTCGTTTTGACAGTAATTAGAGTACATTTGGAGTCCGGGTCAAAAACCGTCTTCATTTTCTAATAACCGTTTTAAAATGCCGAGTCAGAATATTTTGGAATGTTTCGGATACTTCTATTCCATATTTTCAATCTTTTAATCTTTTTGGCAAATTATATCCCGGAAATATTATATAAAATATCAAGGAAATTGAGATCAAACCGCAATTCCATAATAGAAACGCGGAAATCTTTCTTCCGCAGGAGGAAACCACTTGGGAAAGGACGCAGAAGGTGCTGCGCCTCTTCCAAGAGACGCAGTGGCTGATGCGCCTCTTCCCCAGTTCCTTTCTGCGTATATTCAAATCTTTTCGAGATTCACTTCCAAAGTTTCTCCGAAACCCTAATGCCTCCGTGTGATTTGTATAAATAGGGACATTCGTTCCTCATATTTCTCACGCGAGTGTCCGCCCTTCTCTTCTCCCTTTGAATTCTAAGACCACGCTCTTTCTTTTTAGCGTCTACGTGCTCGAACTTTCGACCACGTAAGCTCGTTTCTTTCTGAGTACCAGCCTCGTTTTGCATGATCGACCAATTTGACCAACTCCACATCAATCAACTTAATCAACTTCGTTTATTTTCCTCTTAGAGGGCACTTTCGTCGTACATTCTAGTCGAGCATCACTAAGCGTTAACTTAGTCAATCTCGTTTCGTCAAACATGTAAGTCTGAGGGTGTAAATCCCATATTTTGTTATTGTACTTTATTTTTGTAATCATTATTGTAAGACTTACGGCGAAAACAAACATAAAACCGATTTATAAAACCTTATTTCAAACCTTTTTTTACGGATTAACAGGAGACTAACGTCGAGAAAGGACGCAGCAACTACTGCGCCTCTTCGAAGGGACGCAGCACCTGCTGCGCCTCTTCCTGAGGCTGCCGCAGTTCCTGCTTCCTTTCTTCTTCCTTCGTCTTTTGTTCCTCTGTTCGTTTTGATTTGCCTTCAACTGTTCATTATTCATTAACACAATAATAATATTAACATGTAAATCATTAATCATTGGTCATTAATTCATCTTTAAATTCCCGACTTAAAATCCCAAGTAACTCAATATTTGCGGGTTTTCGTCAGTAAAATCAATTCGGGTTTTTAAAGATTCGATTCATCAATATTGAGTCTCTGAAATTCATCCTTTGGTATATTTTCATCTGTTAATTATCGTCATCATTATAAATAGTTTAGCATTAATAACCTATTCATTATTAACCTTCTAATTAATCTTACAATTAATTTGTTCTAATTAATTTAAGTCCGTCTTTTATTGCTTTTATGACCAATTGACATGTAAATAATATATTTATCCACTTCTATCCGAGTCAAATATCGATAATCAAGCATTAAATTCACCAATGAACATTAATAACACGCAATTCCGACTTCACAGCCAGAAGTCACCTCATGAACAGATGCAATGAGCACTGCGCCTCTTCCAAAGGACGCAGTAGTGCTGCGCCTGTTCCGGGTTGAATTTTGCCCATGAACTTCCGTTGTTGCTTTGACATAGTTATTAGCTTACGTATTAATTTACTATTACTCGTGTTATCACCGTTAATATGTTCGTTACTTTATTTTCCCTTTCTTTTTCTCAAATTATCCGTTTTAAATGTATTTTCGACGTAACTCAATTAACCCATTGTAATTATTGTAATTTTTTATTATTGCATGTTGTTTATGATGTACTCTTTCTCATTGTTTGTACGCTCTCACATGCAATTAACCTAAATTTGTACCTCGACATTAAAGCATGTTAAACTACTTGATCACCGACTTAGTTAATTCTCACATGTTAGGATTAATTTATTGGATGTCGCATTACATGCATATAATATAGATGACATCCCTAATCATTAGTAGAGGCCGCTATCGAGGCGGGCGGGATTAGGTGTTCGATAAAAAGAGCTTCCTAATACGTACCCTCACCCCTTACTCCAGATCTCTGTGAACATCCGTGTTCATTGGCATCCACGAGAGTCATTCTAGACATAGAATGCTGGTCGGTCCGCTTTGAGCTTAGATTTCGGTTACTTGTCGTTAGGAGCACCTAGACCAAAACAATATTTATAACTTCACAAACAACTTTACTACTAGTAAAGAGGCAAGTAAAGGTCGGATCCCAAGGGACGGGTATTGATATAGGATTTTCGATTACAAGTAGTGATGTCTAGGGGTGTCACAATTTGGGTTGAGATAAGAAGATCACTAAACTAAATAGCAATAAAAGTAACAAGCAAGATGACTAAAATGAGATATAAACAATTCTTTAAAAGCACTAGGGTGTCATGGGTTCATAGGGGATTCATGGGAATTTATCATACAAACATATTCTCAAATTATAAACAAGCAATTATTGTTGTGATAGGATCGAGTTGGTTTATATCTTACAATCCTAGGAAGGTTTGGGTCCCGGAGCCTAATCGATTAGATTGTACAACACCTACAAGTCGACTTAATCTTCCCTACTCAACTATATGCATGGTCTAATGAGACTCGAGTTGGTGTATGTCTTACAAGTCTCATTGAAAAGGTAAGTGATGGGTAAAAAAAATGTAAGGATTCATACGCTCGCATTTCATCAAACATAACATGTGCATAAGTTGAGATCACAACAAGCAAGCAAATAAATTATGTGAACATATTAAATTAAGTATGAATCATCTTCCATGTTGGTTTCCCCTAATTACCCATTAACCCTAGTTAAGGAAACTACTCACTCATTATCAAGTTTAACATGTTCACAAGGTTGTCAATCATATTAACAAAGCAAAACATGATGAATAAATGAAGACGATTAACAATAATTAAAAAGGGATTAAGAGAATTATACCTAATGATGATTCCAAAATAATAATGCAAAGAATAATAGAAGTACTTGATGATTGATGGAAGGTTGTCAATCTCCCAATAAACCCAAATAATCTTCAATTACCCAAAATAAAAGATGAACAATAGATAAATTAAGGAAATGAGATTTGTATTAATATTTGATTAGAAGTTGATTACAAGATTAAAGAGAGATTAGAATAATATAAACTACACTAAAGATTGATAAGAAGAACATGATAATCTAATTAGACTAATGGGGTATTTATAGTGGGGATTAGGTGCACAAATTAGGGTTACTAAGGGCTTAAATGACTATTAAGTCCTTGAGGAATCGCTCCTCTCAAGAAATGATGCGGGTTTCCTTTTAGCTAGTCTTCCAAAAATATGCGCATCTCAAATAAAGAAAGAAGAGGACGTAATTCTCTGGAGTACAATCCGAGCGTCCAAGGGTCGGGACGGGCGGATTGGGGAGCTGCTGGACGGGCGTCCCGATGGTTGAGACAATCGGATCTTGGCTCAGCTTCCTTTTCTTCTTTCCTTCTTTTCTTCGTCCAACAATCATCCGGTATTTTTTCGGGGATGCAAGGATCTTCTTCATCATTGCGCATCTACTACATTATGTTCAAAGGCTTTCTAGTCTTGTCTTCTCTTTGATGCTTGGTCATTAGATTCGATCAATTTAGCTCTATTTTGCCATGAAAATGCAAGGTTTGCACTCCTCTCCTACCAAGGAAACAAAACCTCAAAGAATATGCAAAACAAAGGACTAAAGATAGTAAATGACCCAAATATGCACTAAAAAGCATACGAATGAGGCTAATTCGGGGACTAAATATGCTCAAATATTGATCACATCAAATATCCCCAAACCGAACCTTTGCTCGTCCCGAGTAAAGAGGTGACAAAACTAGGACCCTTATTTAAACTATCCTAATAATATAGCCTACATGAGACAATTAGCGGGTCTCACTCCGCCCCTTGAACTTACAACAAGACAACCATGAGGTAGGATGCCTTCTTGCAAGGCAAGGTGGGTCTTGCCAAAATGGAGACACATCCAATCATTAAAGCACAAAAAATCAAGTAATGGATGCATCTACAAAAAAGAATAGCCACTTTCCTCATCTAAGTGGCGGAAATTATCTAAAGGGGAAGCAATTCAAGGGTACACACTCCTTCATAGATATGGTTTCTTCAAACTACTAAGCCTAGAAGGATACCAATAAATCGTCCCCTCTCTACCATGCACAAAAGTGGATACGATGGAAAAGGGATCAATAGATTTGAGTATCATATGGGAGTTAGCTTTTGTTGTTGTCCCCCCCCCCCCCCCCCCCAATTTCTTGTGGCATATAACATTTGAGAACACTTTCTTTTTGCCATTTCTTTTGATGTTTGGCATTTCAATATTTGACAATTTCAACTTTTCTTTGCATTTCTTTTTGAACATTTTCAAAGTCACCCCATTTGTAGTGAGGGTGCTTGTATTTGAAGCATAGGAGTTTTCATTTTTGTTACTCCTCTTTTCTTTTTGATGCAATTGCAAACGTTTTTCATTTTCATTTCAATTCTTGAACTCAAATTTGAACAATTTTTGTGCCCATTCCCTTTTTTGATGACAAAATTGTGGTAGAACATGGATGATGGATGATTTCATGGTTTCAAGGGTCACCTTAGAATAAACGGTAGCCAAGGAGTTATCACACCACAAGGTACTCTTGACTAGGCCTTAATCCATAGGTCAAAGGATAATACCATGACACGTCCTAGAGTGTTTTACAAGTATTCTAAGAAGGAAAGTCTTAAAAAGAAAAAGCATCTACTAGGGCCTATATACACTTGTCAAGCAGCCCAAATAGACGGTTTCACAAAATTTTCCCTAAATGCAACTATTTGCCATGATGCAACTAACATGTATACATCCTAATGCATATGCTTCTACCAACTAATATGTCGAATAATCTAAATGTAATCCTAAATTCACATTGTTTATACCGCATCAATCAAAATAAAGCCACATAGTCATTTATATAAAGAGGAAAAAGGAGATTGGAAAGATCGTCATACCATGCGGTCTTCAATATCCTCACGTCTCGGATGTGGCGTAGTCAATCAATGTGAACAAGGATGAAAAAACACAACATATACAAAACAACATATACAAATCTACACTACAAAGGAAATGAACTTGTTTTTCGATTTTCAATTTTTCGATTTTTTGGATTTTTCGAAATTTTTGATTTTTTTTTTTTTTGATTTTGAATAAAGTCAAGTTAGAATTTCCCATTCCCACACTAGTATGGGCATTGTCCTCAATGGCCAATACGATAGGAAATTATGCAATGAATATGCATGATTTCTAAACTAAATGCAAACTATACTAACCTACACTACATGATGCATGTGTTTTTGTTATGGCAGAGAGCATAATTTAAATTAGCTCTCAATGCATATGCATGGACTTCCCAAAACCAAAATAGATATTATTTCTAATGTCATGAATTTCGGGGGAGTTTATGCACATGGAATGCAATGCATAAAACTAAAATTTGTCATTTTGGATTTTACAAGTTGGGAACAAAGATAAAGAACACCTTAATGAAGCCAACGTGTTAGTCCTCCAATGTTGTTAAGACTCCACAAAATAAATGATCAAGATAAAATAAAAACAAGAGGAATAGACAAGCCATAAGGGAGGTGTAAGAATGTAGGAGCCTCCAAAGGTTGGTAATCCTCACCTATTGTATCATCATCATCATCATCATCTCTTGAGGCATCATCGACCTCCATAGATGTGGAATCATGTCCACTCTCACTTTCACATGCTTGTTCTTCTTCACTTTCCTCTTCCTCTTCTTGAGCTTCTTCTTCTTGAACCTCTTCTTCTTCTTCTCCTTCTTGGTCACCACCCTCTTCAACAACCATCTCCTCTCCACCCGGTCTACTACCATTAGGAATGCTAGGAAAGAATACTTCCCTATCCGCCCAACTAGGCAAAGGACAAGACGGAACAAGAAGTCCTTGCCTTGCTAGATGTAGGAGAGGCGGATATTGGGCCTTGTAAGCATCCAGTCCATCATTGTAAGTTTTCTTGTGCATTTCCCTCATGAGTAGTGTTAAGTAATCATTTCCCACTTCGACATCCTTGGGTTTGAACTCGTGGTATTAAAATGGGTAAGGTGGGGTGATAATGGAGGAGGAGGGCTCGGCAATTTCGCCCCTTTGTTGTTGAATGATATACTCGGTCTCTTCGGAGAGTAGGAGAAGGTAGTTCGGTCGGTGAACATTCAATCGGCAAATTTTGGAAGGCAAGGTGAAGGATCTAGCTTCATTTGTTAACCACCCATATTTGTCGTCAAGAGTGTCGTGCTTGACCCACTTGAACTTGTGAATCATGGTGTCCATATCAACAAGATGGCCTCCTTTAACCGGCACATAAGTGTTATTTTTGTTGAAATCCCGGTTAAAATGCTTAGCCAAATGGTTAAATAGTCCTCCATTGACAATAAAGGCGTTGCCTTCTTTGCCACAATCGACATTAAGCCATCGTTCAACAAAAAGTCTTAGAGCATTGTATGGCTTGGTAAATTCCCTCCCAATGTTCAAGGCCGTCTCAAGAAGAAAACAATCGAGTTTGGTAAGATGATTTGTGCCATTTCTAGCTATCAAAGTATTCCCAATGACCTTATGCCATACTCTAATGCCCGGATGGTGGACTAAGAGAGCACGACAATCATGAAAGCGTACGAATTTCTTTCCGGAAATTGCCATCCAAAGAGGAGCGGGGTCATACATGATAGGAGTCTTTGTATATTTCGGGTTATCACTAAGGCCTAATATCATACCCAATTCGCCATAAGTTATGCGTCTATCAACATTTTCAAGACGAAACTCGATGTTGGTTCGAGTCTCCACCCTTGTGACTTTCAAAGAACTTAAAAACTCCAAGGTGAGGGAGGGGTATGTCAATTCTTTCATTGTAAACAATTTACCCAATCCCATGGACTCAAAGAAGGTTTTGGTTTGTTCAAGACACCCAATTTTGACAATGCATCTTCACAAATAAACTTACTAGGCATGATGGTTTTCTTAGCAAAGAGAATGAATTTCTCCCTATGAGAGTCGGAAGTGAAAGTTACCTCTGGATAATTGGATAATTGTTCAATGACCGGAGTTGTTATTGTTGTAGCTTCCGTAGGGGGGTCTTGTTGTTGAACCTCCAACCTTGCCTCATGGACTACCAATGCCTTTGACAATTGTTTTGCTCGAAGAGCTAGTTGCCTTTTCGAAAGTGTCTTCTTTGGGGGTGCCTTGTTACCTCCTTTAGTTCTTGCCATTCTCCTTTGCTTGATTACACCAATGAAAGGTTGAAATCTTCAATTTTTAGTGATACCCAAATTGATTTAGGATGAATGAATGTTGATTTGTATCCTAAAAATTAACTCAAAGGTTGAAGATTTTGGTGTTTGAATCACTTGTCGGGACGCTCGGATTCCACAATGTTTGGCTCAGGAAAAGACGCCACAGGACGAGCGTCTTGATTCTAAGACGAGCGGATTCTTTGGGGAGGGACGAGCGTCTTTCTGCGTGGACGCTCGGATTCCTTTACAGAGAAAATCCCAGATTTTTGCTATTGAAAAGACGAGCGTCTTTTGTGAAGGACGACCGTCCAAACTGAGACGAGCGGATTCTTAGCTGAGATGCTCGGATTCTTTTACATAACAGTTTTTTTGTATTCTGCAGCTCTACCAGACGAGCGTCTGGTGACTTTGGACGCTCGGGTTCTTCAGGATGAGCGGATTCTCCTTTTGGCCGCTCGGATTCCTCCTTCACCACACGGATTCAGGTCCATCCGTGGGTACTTCGTAACCCGTGTCATTTTCATTCTTCAATTCTCGTGTTCTTCATTGTAGGGGCACTACAAAGGCATGACTAGCCTAGGCAATTTCTATCCCTACACTAAGGTAAAGCACTACACATCAATAAAATCATAAGTCCCTCCCTCAATTCTCTCAAAATGATGAATATCTTGATCAAGGCACAAAAATATAAATCCAAAAATGACAAAAATGCAATGTAATAATTGAAATACAAGTTAGGAAGTTAGAATATTTACAAATGGTGGTTTAGGGAGGACTCCACAAAACTCTCATCCAATGTGAGATGTTAAGGGGGCATGTTCAAGGTGTAGTTGATGTTACTCAACACCTTGAAGAAGTAGTCGAAAGCTTGCTCATTATCATGATAAAGGTCCTCAATAGATTTTTGCACTTGTTGTTCTCCATGATGGTCTTGGTTCATAGCATTACCAATATAGGGATTGAATATCCCTTCGAACTCATCATCCCAAAGACCACAAACTTCGTCTACTTGATCATTAAAAATTTCTTGAGTTGATAGACAACTTTCCTTCTTTCTTGTCTTGGCCAATGAGGCCATCTTCTTCACTTATCATGGGTGAGCTTTTCAAGCTCTCATTGTTGCTATTTCCTTGCTCTTTTGATGGAGCATCATCCACTTTCTTTTTCCATTGAAATTCCAACTTCTTCCTATCATCCTTCCGGCTATAGTGATCAACCATAAAACATGGCTCATGCAGTCGGGGAGCCCTCATGGTCTTGTCAAGATTGAAAGTGATGATTTCATCTCCCACTTTAAGGGTGAGCTCTCCATGCTTCACATCAATCACCGCTCCCACGGTGTGCAAGTAAGGTCTTCCTAAGATAATAGGAATAGTGGAGTTTTCTTCCATGTCAACAATAACGAAATCCACCGGGATGAAAAATTTTCCAATTCTCACAGAACATCTTCCCATACCCCTAAAGGTGTCTTTGTTGATCTATCCGCCATTTGAAACGTGATGTTGGTGTTGGAATATGTGTCCTCCGACAACAATGCGATCACAACTGTCGATCATGATGATCACATGTTTAAATCTCATTTTAAGAATACACGTGGGAAGTAATATTTTACTATCAACTGGTCCACACATATCGGTAATGATTGGCTGACTAGAGTTTGACATTACTGTCGTGCGACAGTGGTGACCAGTTGATCCCCTTAGGGCATACCTAAAGGGTGACACTCTTAATTGTTTATTTAATTGATCCTATGTCGATACGAGTTAATTAAATTGCTTAAAATTGACGGACGATTTTGGAAGTAATATTTACGTGTCTTATTGTAATTTGATTATAATAAGATACGGTCTAAGTAATCGAATTGTTTTATTCCTTAGATGAAATTATTGTTTACGGAAACAATCGAAACAGAATGAATAAATTGTTATAAATACAGAATGTTGTAGTTTATAATTCGGAAACACTTTTTTCGGTACAAGTAATTATGAATTACTAGTTTATTTTAATAAGTGACATATTTTATTTTTAATTGTTAACAATACATTTTATATTTATAAGATGTCATGCAATAGGTCACATGTGACATATTGACAATATCACAAATAAAATGGACTCATCCATTTTATGTGTGTACCGAAATGGAGGGGGTCTTTTAGAGTTTTTATTGTGTTCTATAATAAGTGGAAAATACAATAATAATAACCTAGACCTAGCCTTGCATGCATAGCTTTATCTTGGGAAGAAAAGGAGAACATGCATTGGGCTTTCCCCCTCCCCCATGTCTGGTTTTTCTCATAAGAAAGAGCAAAAAGTTTTTGCTTAAGTTTTACTCTTACACTACAATATATGCTAGTGTAACATTCATTCAAAAATATCATCAAAACTTATAGAAATATAAGAGAGAAAATACTCCAATTCTCCCCTTCTCTTGGCCGAATAAACAAGAGAACAATAACACGTTTTGGGTCAATTTTTAGTAAAGATTATTATTATTCTAGATAAAGTAATATTAATCTATTAAGAGGTTATCTTGGGTATAAATCTTTGGGAGGGATTTTAAGCTTGAATCCTTGTTCATCCAATATTAGGAAGCTCAAGAACAAGTGAGTAGGAGAACTCACTTGTGCCCAAAATCCGAAACCATCATAGTAAAGATTGATGATTTCTTCTTTACATCTATTTATGTTTGCATGCATAAGATTTGTAATTATTTTATGACTAAATAATTTCTCACATATATGAATATGTAAATTAATAAGTTTAATGAATAACTAACAAGTGGTATCAGAGCCTTAGGTTGTTTGCATGCAAATCGGTTTATTGTTTTTCCGAGTTAATCTAATTAACAAACAAAACTTATAAATTTGTGTTTATTATGACATATCACGAAATTTATTTGCATGTTAAAGTTTCTGGTCCTAAAATGTATTTAGGATATTTTGGTTTATTTATGGATTTTATTGTTCATTTTATATAATAATGGCATTAAAATGTGATTTTTATGATAAAAATGTCATTTTTGGACTAAAAATAGCTAAACTTCGAATGTCACAGTGGTTTTTGGATATGTTTTCACATATTTTATATGCCGATGGCCTGTAAATTTTCATAATAAAATGAGTTGTTTTGCTCGAAATATGGATTTTTCAATTTAAAATCGTATTTAAATGGGAAAATAGGTTAATATGAGTTATATTTCGAATCTGGTCATGGAAATTTAGTATGTTGTCACATGCAATTTTACAATATGCGTGTAAAATATTTGGCTATAATGAAGTCTTGATGCATGATTTATAAATTTTTGATGAAAAATCACATAAATAGTGACTAGTGACTTTAATTAGTAAAAATGCTAAAACATACTTCATGACTAAGGAAAAACGTCACATGTTGCATTTTATCATATATTTCAGATCTAAAAGTGAAAAGTTGATAAAAATATTTTTTCTCATATTTTTATGGTGATAATTGTTAAAATCGATAAACCGCAACATTGTTTTTCTCGATAAATTTTCGAAATTTTTAACCTAAGTTTTGAACATTATGAGTGTCATGGTATTTTTCCAGAATGTTCATGAGTTTAAATTTCAAATTTTGAAATTATTTAAAATTTTATGATTTAATTTGAAGTTTATAGCAATTTTGTAATTTTTAGGTCCATTTATGAACAACATTAAGAAAACAAGTTTAATTATTGTCAAAATATTAGTGGAGACTAATTTTGAGTCCTAAGAAGGTTAGGGTAATTAACTTGTACATAAATATGATTTTATGTAATTATTGTGATTTTAAAAGGTTAAATCACGCAAATCCGTAAAAACCGATTAATATACGATATTGGCTCCTTAAAGGCAATTTAGCATAATATTTGGCATGTTCATACATATTACAATGCTGCATTTTATTTATGATTGTCATATTTTAATTTTATGTAATTTTTGAATTATGTAATTTTACTTAGTATGGCCTTAGTTTTAATTGATATTACCCGAAATGTATGGGAATATCGATTTGGTTGTAATTTATTGTGATCTCGTATCACCGTTTTGTAATTTAATAGATTTATTTTATTTTAATTACAAATGTATAATAGGAAATTATGTAATTTATTATGTAATTTATTTATTCCGGAGTTCCTTGAAGACGGTGCCACTCGAGAAGGCGATCCATCAAAGAATGTTGGTTTCCGAATTTGTAATAGTTTATTAGATTTACTATTCTAGGAAGGCCATACTAGGATTTTATTTATGCTTTGCATTTTATTTATATGTTGCATGCATCGCTAAATCGCCATAACATAAATTCCATTCATGGAGACTGCCTTGCCATAAATCATATCGGAACTTGGGTACTAGATACTGGTTGTGGTTCTCATTTGTGTAATCATGTGAAGGGGCTCCGAAACATCGAACCTCTCGTAAAGGGTGAGGTGGACCTGCGTGTCGGGAATGGAGCACGAGTGGCTGCCGTCTCGAGGGGAACATATGTGATCCAGCTTCCTAGCGGATTTGAGTTATTTTTATATAATCGCTATTATGTACCGATCTTTCTAAAAACATTATTTCAATTTCTGCACTTGACAAACTTGGTTTTTCATTTGTAATAGAGAATAATACTTGCATTTTCTCATTACACGATATGATTTATGGCAAGGCGGTCTCCATGAACGGAATTTATGTTTTAGATCGACCATAGAAATATTACACGTAATGAATAATAAGTTAAAGGTTGGTGACAAAGATCAAACGTATCTATGGCACTGCCGTATGAGACACATTAATGAGAAACGCGTAAAACAGCTCATAAAGAATGGAGCTATCTCGGCCTTTGATTTTCAATCATTTGGCACGTGTGAATCATGTCTCATTGGTAAGATGACTCGAATTTCCTTCAAAGGTGTTGGAATGCGCGCTGCTGACCTATTAGGACTCATACATACGGATGTGTGTGGACCTATGTCAATCACCGCACGAGAAGGCTATAGGTATTTCATCACTTTCACGGACGATTTGAGTAGATATGGCTATGTCTACTTAATGAAGCACAAAAGTGAGTCCTTTGAGAAATTCAAAGAATACGAGAATCGGGTATGTAACCCACCGGGTAGAAAGATTAAAACACCGCGCTCGCACCGTGGTGGCGAGTATCTTTCTCACGAGTTTGATCAACACCTCAAAGACTGTGGGATTGCCTTACAGTTAACTCCACCTGGAACACCTCAGTTGCATGGTGTGTCCGAACGGAGAAATCGAACACTACTTGATATGGTTCGATCCATGATGAGTCACACCGTGTTGCTCGACTCATTGCGGGGTTATTATGCTCGTCACCGCTGCTCTAATACTTAACCGAAGTCCGTCTAAAGCTGTTGACAAGACTCCATATGAACAATCGAAGGGAACGGTCCCTAACTTGTCCTTTATACGGGTTTGGGGCTGCGAGGCTTATGTCAAGTGGAGACACGAGGATAAGCTCAGCCCGCGATTGGTCAAGACATACTTTATAAGTTATCCTAAAGGAACGCTTGGTCATTACTTTTATTCGCCAACCGAACAACGTGTATTTGTTGCGGCTAGTGCGACATTCTTAGAGAAGGAATTTCTCGAGAATGCAAAGAGTGATAGAACCTTCGAACTGTCGGAGATTCCAGAACCAAATACCGAGCAACCATTGGAGGAACCAGTTCCTTCAATCCCGGCTACGGTTAATATTCCTTAGGAACCTAGGAGGTCGGGAAGAGTCTATATTCCTCCGGACAGATACATTGGTATGGTCGAGGAACATGACATAGATGACATTCTACTCTTAACAAGTAGTGAACCCGCAACCTATAAAGGTGCCATGACTAGTTCTGACTCAAAGCTATGGCTTGAGGCCATGCAATCCGAGATGGACTCCATGTATGAGAACAACGTATGGGATCTTGTTGACTTACCTGCTAAGGTTCGTCCCCTTCAATGCAAATGGCTTTACAAGATAAAGCATTCTGTGGAAGGTCAACAAGATATCTATAAAGCACGACTAGTTGCTAAAGGTTTCACCCAAGTGCCAGGTTTGCACTACGATGAAATTTTTGCACCCGTAGTCATGCTGTGTTCCATTCGGATTATCTTAGCGATTGCCGCTTTTCATGACTATGAAATTTGGCAGATGGATGTGAAAACCGCCTTCTTAAACGGTTTTTTGGAGGAAGAGTTGTACATGGTACAACCCGAAGGTTTCATCGATCCAGAACATCCTAAGAAAGTGTGCAAGCTTAAGCGTTCCATTTATGGACTTAAGTAAGCTTCTAGGAGTTGGAATCATCGTTTCGACCAAGTGATAAAGGAAAATGGATTTACTCGATCGGTCGAGGAACCATGTCTATATATCAAGTCGAGTGGGAGCAAGATTGTCTTCTTAATATTGTATGTCGATGACATACTCCTGATTGGGAATGACATACCTCTCTTAACTTCGGTAAAAGTATGGTTGAAGAACCATTTCCAGATGAAAGATCTGGGTGAGGCACAAAGAATTTTGGGCATCCGTATCTATCGAGATAGATCACGTCGGATATTATCTCTCAGTCAGGAGTCTTACATAGACAAGATCCTAAAGAGATTCAGCATGACTAACTCCAAAAAGAGGTTTCTTCCTATGGCTCCAGGGGTGCATTTGAGCAAGTCTCAGGCACCAGAGACACCGGAAGAGAAAGAGCGCATGACACGGATTCCTTATGCCTCGGCTATAGGATCAATCATGTATGCCATGATATGCACACGTCCGGACGTGGCATATGCATTGAGTATGACGAGTCGATTCCAACAGCATCCAGGTGAATCACATTGGATGGCTGTCAAGAACATTCTTAAGTACCTACGGAGGACTAAAGATTGGGCATTGACTTATGGAAGCGATCAAAAGCTATGCGCAACGATTCGGTTACGAGATGCTAGCTTCCAAACGGATCGAGATGACTCGAAATCTCGGTCTGGATTCGTTTTTACTCTTAATGGCGCTGCGATCACTGGAAGAGTTCCAAACAAAGTGTTACAAAGCAGATTCTACGATCGAGTCCGAGTACTATGCGCGTCACGAAGGCGCAAAGGAAGCGATATGGATGCGTCAATTCATACAAGGACTATCTGTAGTGCCTAGTTCGAATGACCCGATCACCATCTATTGCGACAATAGAGGTGCCATCTTCCAAGCTAAGGAGCCAAAGTCTAGCAACAAGTCTAGACATGTACAACGGAAAGCTCATCTAATCCGAGATTACGTGGAGCAAAAGGAAGTAGTGATAGAAAAGATTGCTACAGATGATAATATTGGAGATCCTCTCACTAAACCATTACGATAAGATAAGCATGAAGGGCATGTTAATTCCATGGGAATTAAACGTGTTCCTGAGTTGTAGTACTCTTTTATGGATTAGATTCATTTTCTTGTGTACTCTATACGACATCATCGTTTTGATATTTATATATTTTGTTTTTCATGTGGAATTGTACGACAATTTTGAACACCACAAAGTGAACTGAACAAACATTATATTTTTGGTCCTTAATTGCCCACATGAGCTGATAACTCTGGCAATTATTTTGTGACGTTGGTTGATGGTGGGTTCAACGAGCCATAAGTCAAACGGTTGACTGACCAATCACAGAGGCGAGTTATACGGATATCTCGTAGGACACAATTGTGACATCGACGTGGAGTCCTAAATGTTTTATAACATTCGGTGCCAGGTCGTGGATAGGACCTCCATGGTGATCCTAAGAGTCGATTCTTTTGACTATCGACTGTCTCTTGAGACTAAGGCAGATTTTGGGTGACTTTGGTTTCTTTCTCACGGTCATCCGTAACAGGGGGCCAAGTAGATTTTTTCTGGGTCATTTCATGTTGTGCTTAGATCGGCAGAGGTCGAGTTGAAGGAAATATTCAGCCTTTAGCAGGTACTCGATATTTCTCAGGGCCACTCGAGGAGTCAGAATCGAAATGCATGGCCATGCTCGAATACGAATTCGTTTTATCAGTTAAGTTACTCTCTAGTCGGGGAAACCACTCTTGATACAGATCGATTGTAAAATACGACCTTTGCGGATCCGGATCTGCAAATTGTTTTACATTGAGTGGGAGAAATTTTAAATGAATATGAGAATCGGTTATCGCACATACACTTGTACGGACAAGTGGGAGTTTGTTGGAGCCAGTGTCCTCCAGCTAGTGCGGATAACGTTATTGCACATACACTTGTACCGACAAGTGGGAGCTTGTTGGGGCTGGTGTCCTCTACAGTTAGTGCAATGACATATAAATCTCTAAAAGGATCAAAGGGTATACTTTTGTATTATTATCAGTTGGTCCACGTTTATCAATAACGGTTGGCTTGCTAGATAAGTTTGACGTTATTGTCATACAGATGGCGGTGATCAACTGGTCCCTAAAAGTCACACCTATAGGATACGTTTGAGAGATGTGACGGTATGAAAATACAGTCATGTTGATGCCTAATATGACTAAGCAGTTAGTCGGAGTTATTGACTAATAATTAGTCAAACGCGATGTTGAGATATTTTATTTAATACGGATTAAAAAATAATGGCTAAGGCGAATTAAGCAGTTAATTCGTAAATTAAATATAAACGATTATATTTGATTAATGTATATTGAATAAATTAATTATACAATATTGTCATTATCGGACATGTATTATTATATCGACTAATTCATGTTACTAGACGATATTTTAATAACCGATAACTGATGACGATTTATAATAAAATCGCGTCATATACATTTAGCATTTTCGAGTCGGACCACGAGTTAAAATAAAGAGGAAGTGAAAGCCCACTTCCCCATGAGGCTCTCGGTTTGGCCGAACCAAGGAGAACAAAAGGAGAGCTTTCTCTCCTTTTGTGACCTAATTCATTTTGAAAGAAAAATTAGGGTTTTGAGAGCATTTTTCCTCTGAAAATCCTAGATCTCACATCAAGAAAATTCACAAAAGCTCTCTCTATATTACAAGGCAATTAGAGAGCAATTCTAGCACAAGGGGCATAGTCTCAGACGATCTTGGGTGCAACGATTAGGAGGAAATCTACTTTGATTTCTGTTCTTAGGCCGCATCTCAAAGGACCCGAGGTTGATTCTTGTTCTTTATCGTTTCTCTATTGTTTTTCGTTTATGACCATAAATCGCATGTTAAATTTACGTTATAGTCCTAAATTTTAAGGGTTTTATTCGGATATTACCCCTCAAGGGTTGTATTCGGCTTTACCGATGCCTAAGTTAATATGAATTTGGATCTTGGAATCATTTATAATAGTTGGGTAGAGGTCACTATATAAATGCTCATATCTTGTTAAAATTATTTACAAGTATGATTAAAAATGACAAATGTTAATATTTTCTTTTCCTCCATACTTATAGTTCATTACAATGAATCCATCAAACGCTACTACACCAATAACTATTGAGTCTTGCCACAATGTTTTTGACGACGTTTGCTTCAACAATGATTTCGACATTACTAGAGAACTTTCTTCTGAGATAGGTTCGGATGGAAACATAAACGTCATCACTTCTTCTAAACCTCCTACTACTACAAGATCTCTTGTAAGCCGGTCTCAGGAAGAACGCCTCATAAAATCTATAGGATCTTTTTCTTTGGAAGAGAAAGATGCCAAAACTAGTGGCAGCTCAAGCAATCAAGTTCTTGCTTCTAAGGGCAAAAGGTTCAAGAAGAAGGAAAAGAAAGGGAAAAACTTCAAGCAAGTTGAAGATGAATGCCATTATTGCTATGGCATGGGACATTGGCTTAGGAATTGTCCCGTATATTTGCGAAATATAAGGGAAGGAATCATCCTTCCAAAAGGTAAAATTCCTAAGGAAATTTACGTTATTGATGTAAATTATACTTCCACTACGACATGGGTACTGGATACCAGTTGTGGTTCTCACCTTTGTAATCATTTACAGGGGTTAAGAGACGTGAAGAGGCTTAGCAAAGGAGATGTGGATCTACGCCTTGGAAATGGAGCTCGAGTAGCGGCCGAATCCATGGGAACTTATGTATTAGCTTTGCCTAATGGATTTGAGTTGTATTTACATAATTGTTTTTATGTGCCTACACTTTCTAAAAACATTATTTCAATCGCTATGTTGGAGATGGACGGTTTTTGTTTTGTCATTAAAAACAATCGTTGTACTATTTCAAGGAACGACTTGGTTATAGGCCAAGCTCCTTCCATTAATGGCATTTACATTTTAGAAACCTCGAATCCGACTAATGACATCTACAACATTCAATCAAAGAAACTCAAATCGAGTGATCCAAATGAATCTATCTTTCATTTGGCATTGTCGATTAGGTCACATAAACGAGAATCGGATCAAAAGAATAATTTCGACTAATGTGATTACACCATTTGATTATCAATCATATGGAACATGCGAATGGTGCCTTCTTGGCAAAATGACTCGTAATCCTTTTAGCGGTAAAGGAACTCGAGCAAGTGAACTATTGGGACTCATACATACCGATGTGTGTGGACCAATGAGCATCACCGCTCGAGGAAATTATGACTACTTCATAACCTTCACCGATGACTTGAGTAGTTATGGGTATATCTATTTAATGAAGCATAAGAGTGAAGCTTTTGAGAAATTCAAGGAATTTCAAAATGAAGTAGAGAACCAATTGAACAAAAAGATAAAAGCACTACGATCCGATCGTGGTGGAGAATATCATAGCCTTGAATTCGATTCACACTTGAAAGGTTGTGGTATTATATCACAACTTTCTCCACCCGAAACACCACAAATCAATGGTGTTGCCGAAAGGAGAAATCGAACCCTACTTGATATGGTTCGATCCATGATGAGTCAAACCGAGTTACCGAACTCGTTTTGGGGATTTGCGATTCAAACCGCAATAAGATCTTTGAACAATTGTCCCACAAAAGCCACCGAGAAAACACCATTTTAGATATGGAAAGGAAGAGTTCCTAATCTATCCTACATGAAAATTTGGGGATGTAATGCTTATGTCAAAACCAAAAATGACAATAAGCTAGCCCCACGATCTGAAAAATGCACCTTTGTAGGCTATTCTAACACCCGAGGTTATTACTTCTATAAACCTTAAGAGATCAAAGTGTTGATGTCTTGTGAGGCTGTCTTCTTAGAAAGAAAATTTATTTCTAAGAGACAGAGTGGGAGAAATTTTGAACTTGATGAAGTTCAAGAGCCACAAACCGAAGTAGAGACGCAAGAAGATGTTCCTTCGTCATCAAACGCGGTTGTCCCTCCTCCACGTAGAAGAACGGTCCGAGTTATTCGCCATCCCGATCCATATGTGGGACTTATCGAAGAAGATGGAACACTCGATGTGTTGGTTTTAGAAAGTGACGGGCCCGCCACCTACAAGGCCGTAATCTCTAGTCCAAATTCCTCCTTATGGCTTGAAGCCATGAAGTCCGAGATGGATTCTATGCATGAAAACCAAGTTTGGAACTTGGTGGATTTGCCTAAAGGGGCAAGACCTCTTCAATGCAAATGGATTTTCAAGGTCAAGAATGGCATAGAAGGACATGATGATGTCTACAAAGCTAGGCTAGTGGCAAAAGGATTTACCCAAGTCCAAGGTCTTCATTATAATGAAACCTTCGCCCCCGTAGCCATGCTAAGATTCATACGGATTTTGTTAGCGATTGCCGCATTTCATGATTATGAAATATGGCAAATGGATGTCAAAATCGCTTTTCTAAATGGGCATTTAGAAGAGGAGGTGTACATGATACAACCCAAAGGTTTTATCGATCCTAAAAATCCTAACAAAGTATGCAAACTTAAGAGATCCATTTATGGTCTTAAGCAAGCATCTAGATGTTGGAATCATCGATTCGATCATGTGATAAAAGAGAATGGTTTCACTCGAAGTGTTAAGGAACCATGTTTATACATGAAATTCAGTGGAAGCAATGTTGTGTTCCTAATCTTGTATGTCGATGACATACAACTCATTGTAAATGACATTCCAATGTTGTCTTCTGTTAAGAAGTGGTTAGGTAACCATTTCCAAATGAAGGATTTAGGAGAGGCACAACGCATATTAGGTATCCGGATCCATAGAGATAGATCCAAGAGGATATTGGCACTAAGTCAAGAATCTTATGTTGATAAGATTCTTCGACGTTTCAGCATGGACAAATCAAAAAAGGGATTGGTACCTATGGTAACTGGGACGATATTGAGCAAGTCTCAATCACCCTCTGAACGCATGAAGTTGATCCCTTCTGCTTCCGATGTTGGATCAATCATGTACGTCATGATATGCACACGTCCTGATGTCTCGTATGCCTTGAGCATGACGATTAGATATCAAGGAAATCCAGGTGAGAGTCACTGGATAGCCGTCAAGAACATCCATAGAAAATATCATGTAATTAGAGATTTCATTGAAAGAAAGGAAATTGCGATATGTAAGGTTGGGACGGATGAAAACATAGCTAATCCGCTCACCAAGCCTTTATCGCAGGCTAAGCATGATGGACATGTTGCGTCCATGGGACTCAAACGCATGCCAGTTTTATGTTAGATTTTGATATGAAATAAAAGAGTTGTTTTATTTGATCATATGCATAATCACATTTGTCTTTTATTTTTCCATTATTTTGTCATATTCAAATGGGTTGTGGAGACAAGATTGAACCCCATTAAAGTGAACTAAATTGACATAGTAAACGCCCATAGTCACTTGTATGAGGTGACGTCTCGAAGTGACTAGAGTGTGATGCGATTGATGGCAAGTTCAAGTGCCATAGAGTCATATGAGAATGACTAGTCGATCACATAGGCCGACTGTTAGGAACACTTTGTCGGGCCTTATGACCGCTTATAGAGTTCTGGCAAATTTATATAGCCTGGTCGTGGCGAGAGATACTATAGTATTCGAATGAGTCGATTCTTTTGACTAAAGATTGTTCGCCTAAGGTGGCACAGTTTCAGATTAACTTTGATTTATGTTACTACGACCTTCGTAAATGGGGTCAAATGGGCATATTTTGGGTTATGATGGTTGTGGCTAGTTGAAGGGAATGAGTGCGATAGGTATTTTCCACCCCTTGTCAGGGTTACATCAATATCTCAAGGCCACTCGAGGAATAATAATCTGGAAATGCGTGGCCATGCTCGGAAGGTATCTATGGTAGATAATTTCGGTCAATCAGTTATTCTCCAGATCGAGGAAACCACTCTCGATATGATCACTTGCAAGTGCGACCTGAAAGACACCTTGCATTGAGTGGGAGATAGTAATAGGACAAGAGAATTGGTGACGCACACTTATCGAGGACAAGTGGGAGATTGTTGGAATATGTGTCCTCCGACAATAATGCGATCACAACTGTCGATCATGTTGATCACATGTTTAAATCTCATTTTAAGAATACACGTGGGAAGTAATATTTTACTGTCAACTGGTCCACACATATCGGTAATGATTGGCTGACTAGAGTTTGACATTACTGTCGTGCGACGGTGGTGACCAGTTAATCCCCTTAGGTCATACCTAAAGGGTGACACTCTTAATTGTTTATTTAATTGATCGTATGTCGATACGAGTTAATTAAATTGCTTAAAATTAACGGACGATTTCTGAAGTAATATTTACGTGTCTTATTTTAATTTTATTATAATAAGATACGATCTAAGTAATCGAATTGTTTTATTACTTAGATGAAATTATTGTTTACGGAAACAATCGAAATAGAATGAATAAATTGTTATAAATACAGAATGTTGTAGTTTATAATTCGGAAACACTTTTTTCGGTACAAGTAATTATGAATTACTAGGTGATTTTAATAAGTGACATATTTCATTTTTAATTGTTAAAAATACATTTTATAATTATAAGATGTCATACAATATGTCACATGTGACATATTGACAAAATCACAAATAAAATGGACTCATCCATTTTATGTGTGTACCGAAATGGAGGGGGTCTTTTAGAGTTTTTATTGTGTTGTATAATAAGTGGAAAATATAATAATAATAACCTAGACCTAGCCTTGCATGCATAGCTTTATCTTGGGAAGAAATGGAGAGCATGCATTGGGCTTTCCCCCTCCCCCATGTCCGGTTTTTCCCATAAGAAAGAGCAAAACGTTTTTGCTTAATTTTTACTCTTACACTACAATATATACTAGTGTAACATTCATTCAAAAATATCATCAAAACTTATAGAAATATAAGAGAGAAAATACTCCAATTATCCCCTTCTTTTGGCCGAATAAACAAGAGAACAATAACAAGTTTTGGGTCAATTTTTAGTAAAGATTATTATTATTCTAGATCAAGTAATATTAATCTATTAAGAGGTTATCTTGGGTATAAGTCTTTGGGAGGGATTCTAAGCTTGAATCCTTGTTCATCTAATATTAGGAAGCTCAAGAACAAGTGAGTAGGAGAACTGACTTGTGCCCAAAATCCGAAACCATCATAGTAAGGATTGATGATTTCTTTTTTACATCTATTTATGTTTGCATGCATAAGATTTGTAATTATTTTATGACTAAATAATTTCTCACATATATGAATATGTAAATTAATAAGTTTAATGAATAACTAACAGTTGGTACATTTGAGTTCTCCCATTCCTAGCCTCTTGCTAACCGAATATGTCATGACACAAACACTTGCCCCAAGGTCACATAGAGCTTTGTTGATTGTAGTGTCACCAATGGTGCATGGAATGGAGAAACGACCCGGATCCTTGAGTTTTGGAGGTGAACTCCCTTGAAGGATGGGACTACTCACCTTAGTGAAGGCAATAGTCTCAGGCTTCCGGATTGATTTCTTCTTTGTAAGGATGTCCTTCATGTACTTTTCATAGGCCGGAACGTGATTGATCAATTCCGTGAAAGGAATCGAGACTTCTAAATTCTTCACAATTTCCATGAATTTTCCAAGTTGGTCATCAAACTTAGGCTTAGCTTGACGACTCGGGAATGGAAGTCTAATCATAATGGGCTCCTTCTCTTTAGCCTTTTCTTCACTTTTCTTTGAAACTTCTTGATTGGTGAGTTCTTCTTCCCTAGAGTTTTGCACAACTCTTTCCTTGTCACTAGCTTCCATAACTTCATCCTCAACTTGCTTCTTTGGTCCTTCATATCTCGTACCACTCCTCAAGTGAATGGCACTAACCGTTTCATGTCTTGGGAGATTACTTTGAGGTGGTAATTGCCCTTTTTGTCTTTGAGAGTTTGAAGATGCTAGTTGGGTCATTTGAGTTTCCAAATTTTTTGTGTGGGCTAGGATGTTGTTGATGGTGATGTCTTTTGCTTGGCTATCTTTTTGCATTTGAGTGAAAAATTCTTGTTGATTTTTCTGCATTTGGAGGACCGCTTTTTGAACATCAAAACCTTGGTCATTTTGTTGATTGTATGGAGTTTGATTTTGATAACTTTGGTTTTGGTTGTAAAAGGGTCTTTGATTTTGGTTTCTCATGGGAGGTGGGGTGTATGTTGGTTGAGGGTTTTGAACATTTTGGCTTTTGTATGAGAGATTTGGGTAGAATTTGGTGTTTTCATTGTAATAGTTGGAATAAGGAGTACCACTTTTGTATGCTTGAAAAGCATTCACTTGCTCATTTATTCCCCTACATTCACTTTGGTCATGTCCCAAAGTTCCACAATTCTCACATATCCCACTTGGGATTGATGAAGATGCCACCATGGCATTAACATGATGCTTTGGTGATTTTGAGGCTTCTTCAAGCTTAGCCATAGCCTTCTCAAACTTCAAGTTGATGATATCAATATGAGCACTAAGTTGAGCACCCAATTGAGTAATAGAGTCCACTTCATGCTTTCCTCCTCTAGTAGCCTTGCGAGGTCTACTATATTGTGAATTATGGACCGCCATTTCCTCAATCTTGTTCCAAGTTTGATTATCGTCAACTTCGTTGAACATGCCATTTGATCCCATGTTGAGAATATTTCTTGAGTCTTCAAAAAGACCATTCCAAAATTATTGTACCAAGAATCACTCGCTATGTCCATGATGAGGACATGGCCGACAAATTCCTTTGAATTGCTCCCAAGCTTCATACAAAGATTCTTCATCCCTTTGCTTAAAACCCGTAATTTGAGCTCTTATCATGTTAGTCTTTTCCGGAGGGTAGAATTTTTTGTAGAAAGCTAGAGCCAATTTCTTCCAATAGTCAATTCCAAGAGTTGCCTTATCAAGGCTTTTCAACCATTGTTTCGCTGTGCCAATTAGAGAAAAAGGAAATAAGACCCATCAAATTTGGTCTTGAGCCACTCCGGTTTGTGAAATCGCATCACAATAGTCACAAAAAGTTTCCATGTGGGAATTAAGGTCTTCACTAGGCATCCCCCCAAATTGGCTTCCTTTGACTAATTGGATAAATGCGGATTTTGAAATGAAATTTCCGGTTAAGTGTTGTGGTGTGGGAGTACCATTGGGTAGGTTCTCCTCGGTTGGAACGGAATGTGATTAAAACTTAGGCATTGTGGGTTGATTGTGTAATTGATTTTGTGTTGGGTTCTCCACACCTTCTCTTGCAAAAGGACTGATGAACTCAATAGTGTTTGGTTGAATATCTACAACCTCACCAATACCTCTCAAAGTATTTCTAGCAAGTCTTCTATTGGTTGTCAAAGTCCTTTCAATTTCGTGATCAATGGGTAACAAGTTACCTTGTGATCTTCTAGACATGCAAAATATCAAACAACTCGAAAACAATTAGAACAAACCTTGAGGAGTTTTACCCCCCCAAGGCAAAGAAAGACACAACTAATAACAATCAAAGAAAATCAAATCAAGTTAACACCGTCCCCGGCAACGACGCCATTCTTGGTCGGTCCGCTTTGAGCTTAGATTTTGGTTACTTGTCGTTAGGAGCACCTAGACCAAAACAATATTTATAACTTCACAAACAACTCTACTACTAGTAAAGAGGCAAGTAAAGGTCGGATCCCAAGGGATGGGTATTGATGTAGGATTTTCGATTGCAAGTAGTGGTGTCTAGAGGTGTCACAATTTGGGTTGAGATAAGAAGATCACTAAACTAAATAACAATAAAAGTAAACAAGCAAGATGACTAAAATGAGATGTAAACAATTGATTAAAAGCATTAGGGTGTCATGGGTTCATAGGGGATTCATGGGAATTGATCATACAAACATATTCTCAAATTATAAGCAAGCAATTATTGTTGTGATAGGATCGAGTTGGTTTATATCTTACAATCCTAGGAAGGTTTGGGTCTCGGAGCCGAATCGATTAGATTGTACAACACCTACAAGTCGACTTAATCTTCCCTACTCAACTATATGCATGGTCTAATGAGACTCGAGTTGGTTTATGTCTTACAAGTCTCATTGAAAAGGTAAGTGATGGGTAAAAAAAATGCAAGGATTCAGAGGCTCGCATTTCATCAAACATAACATGTGCATAAGTTGAGATCACAACAAGCAAGCAAACAAATTATGTGAACATATTAAATTAAGCATGAATCATCCCCCATGTTGGTTTCCCCTAATTACCCATTAACCCTAATTAAGGAAACTACTCACTCATTATCAAGTTTAACATGTTAACAAGGTTGTCAATCATATTAACAAAGCAAAACATGATGAATAAATGAAGATGATTAACAATAATTAAAAAGAAATTAAGAGAATTATACCTAATGATGATTCCAAAATTATAATGCAAAGAATAATAGAAGTACTTGATGATTGATGGAAGGTTGTCAATCTCTCAATAAACCCAAATAATCTTCAATTACCCAAAATAAAAGATGAACAATAGAGAAATTATGGAAATGAGATTTGTATTAATATTTGATTAGAAGTTGATTACAAGATTAAAGAGAGATTAGAATAATATAAACTACACTAAAGATTGATAAGAAGAACATGATAATCTAATTAGACTAATGGGTTATTTATAGTGGGGATTAGGTGCACAAAATAGGGTTACTAAGGGCTTAAATGACGATTAAGTCCTTGAGGAATCGCTCCTCTCAAGAAAAGATGCGGGTCTCATTTTAGCTAGTCTTCCAAAAATATGCGTATCTCAAATGAAGAAAGAAGAGGATGTGTTTCTCTGGAGTACAATCCGAGCGTCCCAGGGTCGGGACGGGCAGATTGGGGAGCTTTTGGACGAGCGGCCTGGTGGTAAGGACGAGCGTCCTGGGGAGCTGCTGGACGGGGGTCCCGATGGTTGAGACGCTCGGATCTTGGCTCAGTTTCCTTTTCTTCTTTCCTTCTTTTCTTCTTCCAACGATCCTTTGGGATTTTGTCGGGGATGCAAGGATCTTCTTCATCATTGCCCATCTACTACATTATGTACAAAGGCCTTCTAGTCTTGTCTTCTCTTTGATGCTTGGTCATTAGATTCGATCAATTTAGCTCTATTTTGCCATGAAAATGCAAGGTTTGCACTCCTCTCCTACCAAGGAAACAAAACCACAAAGAATATGCAAAACAAAGGACTAAAGATAGTAAATGACCCAAATATGTACTAAAAAGCATAGGAATGAGGCTAATTCGGGGACTAAATATGCTCAAATATTGATCACATCAAATATCCCCAAACCGAACCTTTGCTCGTCCCGAGTAAAGAGGTGACAAAACTAGGACCCTTATTTAAACTATCCTAATAATATATCCGATATGAGACAATTAGCGGGTCTCACTCCGCCCCTTTAACTCACAACAAGACAACCATTAGGTAAGATGCCTTCTTGCAAGGCAAGGTGGGTCTTGCCAAAATGGCGACACATCCAATCATTAAAGCACGCAAAATCAAGTAATGGATGCATCTACAAAAAGAATATCCACTTCCTCATCTAAGTGGCAGAAATTATCTAAAGGGGAAGCAATTCAAGGGTATACACTCCTTCATAGATATGGTTTCTTAAAACTACGAAGCCTAGAAGGATAACAATAAATCACCTCCAAGTTGTGTCAATCTAGGGTACTTTCGTCCTCAATCGTTAAATGCTTTCGTCAAGAGTAGACTCCCTATGGTGTTAAAAACACTGGAGGATCGCCGAATTCTCCTTCTTGCCTAGACAAGAAGAAGGGTCGTCCCCTCTCTACCATGCACAAAAGTGGATACGATGGAAAATGGATCAATAGATTTGAGTTTCATATGGGAGTTTGCTTTTGTTGTTGTTTTTTCCTCCCAATTTCTTGTGGCATAAAACGTTTGAGAACACTTTCTTTATGCCATTTCTTTTGATGTTTGACATTTCAATACTTGACAATTTCAACTTTTCTTTGCATTTCTTTTTGAACATTTTCAAAGTCACCCCATTTGTAGTGAGGGTGCTTGTATTTGAAGCATAGGAGTTTTCATTTTTGTTACTCCTCTTTTCTTTTTGATGCAATTGCAAACTTTTTTCATTTTCATTTCAATTATTGAACTTAAATTTGAACAATTTTTGTGCCCATTCCCTTTTTTGATGACAAAATTGTGGTAGAACATGGATGATGGATGGTTGCATGGTTTCAAGGGTCACCTTGGAATAAACGGTAGCCAAGGAGTTATCACACCACAAGGTACTCTTGACTAGGCCTTAATCCATGGGTCAAAGGATACTAGCATGACACATCCTAGAGTGTTTTACAAGTATTCTAACAAGCAAAGTCTTAAAAAGAAAAAGCATCTACTAGGACCTATATACACTTGTCAAGCTTCCCAAATAGATGGTTTCCCAAAAATTTTCCTAAATGCAACTATATGCCATGATGTAACTAACATTTATACATCCTAATGCATATGCTTCTGCCAACTAATATGCCGAATAATCTAAATGCAATCCTAAATTCACATTGTTTATACCGCATCAATCAAAATAAAGCCACATAGTCATTAACATAAAGAGGAAAAAGGAGATTGGAAAGATCATACCATGCGGTCTTCAATATCCTCATGTCTCGGATGTGGCGTACTCAATCAATGTGAACAAGGATGAACAAACACAATATATACAAAACAACATATACAAATCTACACTACAAAGGAAATGAACTTGTTTTTGGATTTTCAATTTTTCAATTTTTTGGATTTTTCGAAATTTTTGATTTTTTTTTTTTGATTTTTTTTTTTTTTTTTGAGGAAAAAAGCCAAAGGCCTATTTCATTAACGATAAGTCAAAGAGAACAGCTGAGTTCGCAGTCGGCGGTAGATTATCTGACCATTCCACACGACCAAACTCATTAGCCAAGGTATGAGCTAGCGCATGAGCAACCGTATTGTTTTTCCTACTGGTATACGACCAAACTACTAAAGAAAACAACGAACATAAATTTAAGATATCGTCTAACACTAAATGAAATAAACTTCTGCCGTGCTTGTGATTCCGAAGCGCGTCGATGACTTGCAAACAATCACTTTCGACCACCAACTTATCTTGTCCCTTCCTTCTCGCCTCCTTTAGCCCTTCAAGAATTGCCACCGCTTCCGCCATATGAGGTTCCAACATTTGAGCCTGCAAAATAGATAAACCCCATTCGACTCTTCCTCCATTGCTGCGACACACCATGCCCAAGCCAACCCCTACTCCAGTTAAGATCCCCGCGTCAACATTGAGCTTGACCATCCCCTCCTCTACATCCTGCCACCCCTGCTTATCCCCATTCCCCACACCCGCGGACTCCTTTACTTCCAGTCTGCTCTCCTTGCCCCCGAATCCTCCACTCGCTATTTCCTCCACCACATCACAAACTCGTTGCAGCACTCTCCTCGGGTTCACCTCCTTTCCTTCGAACAGGGCCTTATTTCGACATTCCCAAATTGCCCAACATCCCACCATGAACTTCCCATGTTCCATGCCCCCCATCTCCCTCCACCTCGCCTCTATCCAATCCCGCAGTCTTCCTCCATCCTCCTCCTCCTCCCTAAGCAAACTCAAACCCTCCCAAACCCGGTTAGCAACCCAACAATCTCTAAATAAATGGAGACTCGACTCAAAACAAGAATTACATAATGGACATAAAAAGTTCTCACCTCTAACTCGGGAAGCAATGTTCGCGCCTGTAGCTAGGGCCTCGCTGCACAGTTGCCAAAAGAATAGTCTGATTCGGGGCCACACCGGGACTTTCCATAAGCGATTCCAAAGCCATTTCTCCCTCTCCCATTCCGACATATCCCCATAATCAACAGACAATCTGGCACCGACAAGCAATTTGTAGGCCGTCTTTACCGTGTACACTCCATCTCGTTCAGGCTCCCAGAACCACAGGTCACGCGTTCTAGTATCCCCAAGTCTGATATTCCATATACGCTCTCTCTCGAAGGGAAGAAAAGTCGCATTCACAAGCTCCAGATTCCAGCTCCTACCATCGACATTTAGCAACTCCGACACTCTCATCTCTTCACGACCTTGTTGGCAAGGTGAAAGAACTCTCCCAGATTGCGTGCCCAAAATCCAAGCATCTCTCCAAACACTAGTCTCCACCCCATCCCCTATGCGTCGTCGGAGCCCACACTCCATAACTTTCCTAGCCTCAAGCAAACCTCGCCATGTGTAACTGGGGTTGTGTCCCAGGTCAGCCGTGAGAATAGAGCCATCAGGGTAGTACTTTGCTCTCATCATGCGCGCCCACAAGCACTCAGGGTCCGTAACTAATCGCCACACTTGTTTCCCTAATAGCGCGAGATTAAAGGACATAAAGTCCCGAAAACCCATACCTCCCATGCACTTTGGCTGGCATAATTTTCTCCATGCTACCCACGAAATACCTCTCTTCCCCTCCTCATGATTCCACCAGAACCGAGACACAATAGATCTAAGCTCGTCGCAAAAGTTCGCCGGGAGTTTAAAAACACTCATCACATAGGTAGGGAGTGAATTGGCCACCGCCTTTATGAGAACCTCCTTACCCGCTCTAGACAACAATTTCCCGCGCCAACCATTTAATCTTTTGCTAAGCTTATCACGAATTATGTCGGTCAATCCCTTCTTCGACCTGCCCACGACCGTAGGTAACCCCAAATATTTCGACTGCTCCTCTACCTCAACAAAGCCCAATCTAGTCGCAAGATTACTCCTCTTTGTCAACGGTACCCCTTTGCTAAAGGAAATTGTAGTCTTGTCGAGGTTTACCAGCTGACCCGAGGAATATTCATAGCGTCTCAACACATCTTTGATCACGTCTGCCTCCGTCTCCGTTGCTTTCGCAAAAAAGATACTGTCATCTGCGAACAAAAGATGCGAGACCACGGGCGCTCCTGGCGAAATCTTAACTCCGTGTAGCTGTCTATCCTCCACGGCTCTTGTCATTAGATTTGATAATGCTTCCGCACATAGGATAAATAAATAGGGCGATAACGGGTCCCCTTGCCTTAAGCCTCGAGATGGCCTGAATTCTCGTGAAGGAGTGCCATTAATAAGGACAGCGAAGGATACCGTCTGAACACACTCCATTACCCTGTTAATCCAAGCACTATCAAATCCCATAACAGTGAGGATCCGCTGCAAGAACGGCCATTCGACTCGATCATACGCCTTTGCCATATCAAGTTTGATAGCCATGTGGCCCTCAGTGGATTTCGAATTTTTCATATAATGAAAAATTTCGAAGGCAACCAACACATTATCAGAGATAATTCTCCCCGGAGTAAAGGCACTTTGGTTAACAGATACAATATCTCCCAGGAAAGATTTTAATCTGTTGGCGAGCACTTTGGAGACCAGCTTGTAGGCCACATTGCAGAGGCTTATTGGTCTAAAATCCCGAATTTTGTCTGGTGCTTTCTTTTTCGGGATAAGGACAATATTAGTTTTATTAATATCTCGCGGCGATCTTTCTCCTCTCAAAATAGCAAGAACAGTAGCGATAACTTCTGACCCAACAATGTCCCAGTAAGTTTGGTAGAAGAGTCCATTCATTCCATCAGGTCCCGGGGCTTTTAAGGGATGCATTTGATGTAACGCCTCTATAACTTCTTCCTCCCCATATTCACGGCTCAACCCCATATTCATATCAGCAGATACACGGCCTTCTAATCCAACTAACACATCGTCGAAATCCACCGGGTTCGAAGATGTGAACAGCTCCTCGAAGTAATTGTTGGCCACCCTCGAAACCGCCTCATCACCCGCATGAACCGTGCCATCATCACCCACAAGGCTAGCAATAAAGTTCTTTCTTCGTCTGTCCCCTGCTCTGGAATGAAAGAAGGAGGTATTTCTATCTCCCTCTTTGAGCCACAACGCCCTCGAACGCTGACGCCAATATTGCTCTTCCTTTTTTCGCAACCCAGCAAGCTCCGCTACCAATTTCTTCCTTGCCCTCACATTGGCCTCACTACGGTCCCCTTCATTTAGCTGGCCTAATCGCTTCATTTTCTTTTCCATGTCCTTCCTAATACGATTGATATTCGTCTTCTTCCAGGCTCTTAACTCACTAGCACAAGCCTGCAACATCGTCACCAAATCCCCTCTCCCTCTATAATAGCCCCTCTCGACAGCCTCCCCACACCCCTCCTCCTCCGTCCAAAATTGCTCGAACCGGAATTGGCGCCTCCTCACCCCCTCCATCTCTCTCCTATTGAGGACTAGCTTTATAGGAGAATGGTCAGACCATTCTCTTTCGAGGTAGAACAGCCGCGCAAAAGGGAAAAGATCAAGCCATGAACCCGTACACATCGCCCTATCGATCATGCTTTGCCTGTTGGCATCTCCTACTTGTCCATTATCAAAAGAGAAATTATATCCCTCCCATGCCACATCCCGAAGACCACAATCATCAACCGCTGCTTGGAAGTTGTTCATCTGCCTTTGGGGTCTGCTGCCCCCCTTCATCTCCGTTGAAAACAAGATTTCATTGAAATCTCCAATACAAACCCACGGCAGAGCTGATTGCCTGCTAAGAACTCGTAGTAATTCCCAGGATAAGTGTCTATCAGAGACCGCTGGCCAGCCATAAAACCCCGTCAATCTCCATTCACCCTGCTCCCCTTTGATAACGAAATCCATATAATGTACCGACGCAGATAGAAAAGTACAATCAATCTCCTTCCTCCACATCATAGCTAGCCCTCCCGACCTTCCCGCACTATCCACTTCCATTCCATAGAAACCATCAATCTTCTCTCTCACCCTCCTCATCTCACGACCACTAAGTTTCGTTTCGCATAGAAACAAAATGGCCGGGGCCTCCCTCCGGATAAGATCTCGGAGGGCAATAACTGTATCGGGGTTGCCCAAGCCCCGACAGTTGAGACTTAAAATATTCATTGGGCCCGGCGGGGTTGATCACCATCAACCTCCGCCTCAGGTATTAAGACGACCCCGTCTGAAATAGACTTGATCCTCTTCGAACTCTCAACAAACAAATCAGCCTCCCTTCCTCTCTTGTTTTGATTTTCCTCCAAAATTTCCCTTCCCTGAACAGTCCTTTCCCGCCCCTTCACCTCTTCCCTTGGCACCCTAACCCATTTCCTGCCTGAATATGACGAACCCTCCCTAAGGCCCCCTGTCGTTGCCCTAAGAACCTCACCATCATGACTGTCCTCCTTCTCCCCCAAAGGTAGATCACCCATATCCCCATCACGCATACCCTCCCCATACACAGGTCCTACTTTCTCCCCCACCGCGTCTCTCATATCCCCACCACCCTCTCTCCCCCCCTCAGCGACCTTCTGAAGCCCAGCCATCCTGCTCAAATTCGGACAGTCTTCCCCCACATTACCCCTTCCTCCCACTGTCTCCACGTTGCACCCCGCCCCTTAGTTGCAGCTCTTCAAGGAACCTGTTGGGACTGCACCTTCACTCTTCTTACTGCGAAAGTTCAGCGCAATAGCTTGTAATTTCTCAATCATAAGCGATATATCCTCCCCACGAGCTTCTTCATCCACAGCATCAAAACTAGCTTTGAGATTTCGAGCCGCTTTCCCCGAGCACTCCTTCACAGTTTTAATAACCTTCCAAGGGGAAGCACGCAACCAGTCTCCAAACTTCAATTCTTCCTCTTCATACGGCCCCTCCTCACAGTCTTTCTCACCATGGCCAATAAGACCGCAGCCATAGCAATAAATTGGGAGTCTTTCATATTTGACGTTGAATTCCGTGACCAATCCCTCCCTCATTCGAATAGGTACCACGGCTTTAAGGGGGGCACGCACATCATGTAAGTATCGAATTCGAATAGCTCTATCGATTTCGACGTTAGGTCCCGTTTCCACACTAATAAATTTCCCTAAGCAGTTCCCAATTCTTTCAGCATTCGCCACACTCCGACGTCCCGAAATAGGAAGATCATAAACCCTAGCCCAGATTGGAACGTGAAATAGCGGAACATCTGTAATCTTACCTGACTGATTTGGTTCGTTGAAGCACCAAACGAACCTATCGAAATGCCATGGTTGTCCTTCCAAAACCCTAGCCTTGTCACGCTCCGACCCAAATCGAAATATGAAGGTTTTTTCTCGAGCATCAACTACGTTCCCTAACAATGGTGTCGAGAGATTCCACAATTTCGTCATCGAATCGATAGCCGCCTTGATATTGATTGCCCTAGACGCCCAGATTTTACCCACCAGCATTGTCTCATTCTTCTTGACCCCTTCCCCTCCTTCATCATCCCAATCAAGAGCCAGACTATCGTCCCCCACCGTCGAACCCATGATCTCTTTTCCTGCCCGGTGATGACCCCATGCCGAACTATTCATTGACACCTGCAAAGAAAGACAAAAGCCAAACAGAAAAACGAACTAAAACCAAGCCCCTGCTCACGATCGAGATCGTGAGAAGAGCCCCGAGAAAGAGGATGAACCAAGACAAATGGACAGAGAAACCCTAGGAGACTCTAGACTCTAGAACGAATTTTATTGTTTTCCTAATTGGCTTTTGGTTTGATTTTTTTTTTTTGATTTTGAATAAAAGTCAGGTTAGAAATTATGCAATGAATATGCATGATTTCTAAACTAAATGCAAACTATACTAAGCTACAATACATGATGCATGTGTTTTTGTTATGGCGGAGAGCATAATTTAAATTAGCTCCCAATGCATATGCATGGACTTCTCCAAACCAAAATAAACATTATTTCTAATGTCATGAATTTTGGTGGAGTTTATGCACATGGAATGCAATGCATGAAACTAAAGATTGTCATTTTGGATTTTACAAGTTGGGAACAAAGATAAAGAACACCTTAATGAAGCCAAGGTGTTAGTCCTCCAATGTTGCAAGGACTCCACAAAATAAATGATCAAGATAAAATAAAAACAAGAGAAGTAGACAAACTATAAGGGAGGTGTAAGAATGTAGGAGCCTCCAAAGTTTGCTAATCCTCACCCATTGTATCATCATCATCATCATCATCATCTCTTGAGGCATCATCGACCTCCATATATGTGGAATCATGTCCACTCTCACTTTCACTTGCTTGTTCTTCCTCACTTTCCTCTTCCTCTTCTTGAGCTTCTTCTTCTTCAACCTCTTCTTCTTCTTCTTCTTGGTCACCACCCTCTTCAACAACCATCTCCTCTCCACCCGGTCTACTACCATTAGGAACGCTAGGAAAGAATACTTCCCTATCTGCCCAACTAGGCAAAGGACAAGACGGATCAAGAAGTCCTTGCCTAGCTAGATGTAGGAGGGGCGGATATTGGGCCTTGTAAGCATCCACTCTATCATTGTAAGTTTGCTTGTGCATTTCCCTCATGAGTAGTGTCAAGTAATCATTTCCCACTTCTACATCCTTGGGTTTGAACTCGTGGTATTCAAATGGGTAAGGTGGGGTGATAATGGAGGAGGTGGGGTGATAATGATCTATCCTAGCCGCGCTCGCTCATCTCCAAACTAGCCAAGACCAAGTAAATAATCGCCTCAACTCGATCGAGGGCTGAATTGTTGTTGTAGAAACTAGGTTGCCTCGTGCAGAAAATGAAATACTTCATGATTTTGTGGATGACTTCGCGAATGAAAATCCTCCACCTTTTGTGGGAGCACAAGAGGTCAACCCTCCCATAGATCCGACTGCAGCTGAGAAACGACTTCAATACTTGGAGGAACAACTGATGTATCTCAAAGGGGATGATATCTATAGGGAAAACAATCGCAAGTATGAGGCCGTGAGTTCCAAATTGTCAACCAACTTCAACATGATGGATATCCCGAAATTCAAGGGGCATGAAAACCCTTTGAACCACATCTGTGCTTTCAAGGATTACATGTCTATCAAAGGAATTAAACCCGAGATGTTCTTAAGGATCTTTCTTTCATCTCTTGACACCATCCCGAAACAATGGTTTTATTCTCTAGAGCACAAGAAGATTTCCACCTGGGATGATGCCGCGATCGAGTTTGCTAAGCAATATGCGGATAATGCTGAGATCCAAGTCAATATGCGCACCTTAGAGGTTCCTACCCAAAACGATAAAGAAGGCTTCACCGACTTCCTAAGTAGGTGGAGGAAGACTAGAACCCAACTTGTCGAGCGTCCAGATGAAGCTACCCTCGTGGAAAAATTCGTGGACAATTTAAACCCCATTTACGCAAATCATTTGAGATACCAAAACATTAAGACCTTCAAGGATTTAACTGTACTAGGGACAAGGATTGAAGATGACATCCGTAAAGGACTCTTGTCCAAAACGGTAGGTCATGGATATCAAGGTTCAACAAGTCGTTCTTACGGCTCTACTAGCAAGACTGATGAGGTTAACCTCCTCGAACCATCAAAGAAGAGTATCCCACAAAGAAAGTTGACAAATATTGGGGATACTTACTCCAATGCTCTGAAGAGATTGATGAAACAGGGTAAGCTTCAACCCATAGGCCCTACACCTGAACCAGAAAAGAAATCCAAGTCCTGGGACGAGAATTTATACTGCAGATATTGTAGAGGTAAGGGACACGATACAGAAAAATGTTACAAGCTAAAACATGTACTTCAAGACATGATTGAAGACGGTCGCCTACCAATACCGCCTGGAGGCAAGACTAACAACACTCAGAATCCTCTTGGAGTTCTAATGATTACAAGTGACGAATCTACCTTAGATTGCTCACATCTTATTTCCCCAAAAGAGGTGGTAATCAATGGGATATGGACAGATAGTGAGGAAGATGTCTACCTCCAGGATCTTCCCTTAATCAAAGAAGCCGAACGCGTCATGGATGAAATCATTGCCACGCTAGGCACAGAAACCAGCTCGAATCAACAGAAAGGATGGAGAAAGTCGATCAAGTGGACAAACAACCAAGGAAGACTCTTCAAGCTCACCACTGGAGAAGGAGAGATGTTCAAAGGAGAACCAGAAGATGATGAATTCGAGTCAGAGTCAGAGTCGGAGTCAGAGTCGGAGTCTAGAGATGTTCCTAGAGAGTCTCCTCCTGTCGTCACTCCCACTCCCCTTGTTTCTCCTAGCTTAGCATCAAATAGTAACAGTAGTTCGGGAAATGACCCAACAGCTGTCCCTTTACCGCCATTGACTACCGAACAGATGGCTTCTTTATTTCAACTTTTCTCAAATTTTAATATGAATAAATCAGGATCTGCTTACTCTTTGTGTTATTGTGAATGCAATTCTGTCTACGATGATAATGAGGATGACCCAGACCCAGAATCAATCGAAATACCTCCCTACATAGCCAAAGAAATACTACAAGAGGGGAAAGGGGGACCTGTTATAGAAAAAACCGAACCCATCAATGTAGGAACCGAACTAGAGCCCCAAGAACTTAGAATAGGGACGACCTTGAGCCCCGCCGAGAGGGCCAGTTTTATAGACCTCTTACACGAGTTCAAGGACGTTTTTGCTTGGTCCTACAAAGACATGGCAGGGATCGACAGGGATATCGCAGAGCACATAATCCCAATCAAACCAGGTTTCAAGCCCGTAAAACAGAAGCGTCGTCGAATGAGCACATAATGGGCTCTTAAGGTCAAAGAAGAAGTCGATAAGCAGTTCAAAGCCGGGTTCATCAAAGTTTTCGAGTATTCAGACTGGGTAGCCAACATAGTACCCGTACCCAAAAAGGATGGGAGAATCCGTGTTTGTCTTGATTTCAGAGACTTAAACAAAGCAAGTCCCAAAGATGACTTTCCTCTACCACATATCGACATATTGGTGGATAATACGGCGGATCACGCGTTGCTATCCTTCATAGACGGATATGCAGGGTATAACCAAATCAATTTGGCCATAGAAGATATGCACAAGACCTCCTTCGTAACTCAATGAGGTACCTATTGCTACACGGTTATGCCGTTTAGGTTAATCAATGCCAGAGCTACATATCAACGCACCGCAACTACACTCTTAGATGACATGGTGCATAAAAAAGTTGAGGTATACGTAGATGACATGATTGTCAAGTCGAAGGACAGAGAGGGGCACATTGCGAGCCTTCGCAAATTCTTCTCCAGATTACGAAAGTACAACATGAGGCTCAATCCTCAGAAGTATGCATTTGGGGTAAAATCCGGCAAACTCCTGGGATATGTCGTCAGCCAACGAGGTAAAGAAATAAACCCTTCCACGAACAAAGCTCTAATCGAAATGCCGCAACCTCAAACAGAGAAGAAAGTTAGAGGATTCTTGGTTAAGGTGCAGTACATAAGTCGATTCATATCAAAACTCACCGTGATCTGTGAACCTATCTTCGAGAAGCTAAAGAAAACGGATCACACCATGTGGGATGATGACTGTCAAAAGGCATTCGACCGAATCAAGGAGATACTAGCCAAACCACTTGTGCTCATGCCACCCCAACGAGATCAATCTCTTGGTCTATATCTCACGGTAACTGAAACATCCATGGGAGCTATGCTAGCTCAAATGGTAGGAAAAGAAGAAAGGGTTATCTACTACCTTGGTAATAAGTTCTTGGAGTATGAGTGCAAATACACACCACTCGAGAAGACATGCCCCGCTCTTATGTAGGCAACGAAGAAGCTACACCATTACATGCTTAGCTACTCCATCAAAATATACTCCAAAATGGATCCTGTCAAATACCTCTTCGAGAAACCCGTCCTCAACGGACGCCTAGCAAGATGGACTTTGATGCTCTCAGAGTTCGATCTCAAGTATGTACCTATGAAAGTTATAAAAGGGCGCGCGCGCCGTTACCGAGTTTTTCACAGAAAATCCCATCAATGATGCGCAAACAATAGACACCTGGTCGTTTCCGGAAGAGGATATACTCCAACCAGATGTAGACTCCTGGGACCTCTATTTTGAGGGAGCATCGAACTTAATAGGATTCGGAATAGGAGTGTTGCTCATTTCTCCTGAAGGCGAGCATACACCACTCTCTGTCAAACTCGACTTCGAGGTGACAAATAATGCTGCAGAATATGAGGCTTGCCTCATTAGACTACAAGCAGCAGTAGGTTTAGGCATCAAGAATCTTCGGGTACATGGAGATTCATCTTTGATCATCAACCAAATTACGGGATCTTGGAAAATTCGAAGTGAAAGCCTAGCACCATATCAAGCCAGGATAGACCTAGTTGTCCAATTCTTCGATCAAGTAACCTACCTACACCTACCTCGAGAAGAGAATCAATTTGCAGATGCTCTTGTAAAACATGCATCTCTGATTAATATGCCGAATAATATGGTAGAAATGTCTTTATGTATCGAACGACGGTCAGAACCGGCTTATGTGCACCAAATTACAGATGAAGAAGAAAACCCAGAGGAACCTTGGTTCCAAGCGATCTTGAACTTCAAACTCAACGGCACTTATCCACCGGATATGGATAAGAGGGGACAACGTGCTATACGCCTACTAGCTTCCCAATACGTCCTCATACAAGGGGAATTATATAAAAGAAGGCCTCTTGACGTAATCCTGTGTTGCCTTGATCATTCACAGGCACAGAAGGTGATGGAAGAAGTCCATGATGAAGAATGTAGCCCGCACATGAGTGGACCAATGATGGCAAAGAAAATATTGCGTTTGGCGTATTATTGGACCACAATGGAATCCGATTGAATCAATTATGTCAGACATTGTCATAACTGCCAAATCTTCGGGAATGTGTAACATGTCCCTCCTTCATTACTCTACACCATGACATCTCCTTGGCCATTTTATGCTTGGGGAATCGACATCATCGGAAAGATCACCCCAGCCGGAACAAGAGGTCACTGTTTCATTTTGGTGGCTATCGACTATTTCACCAAATGGGTAGAAGCGGCTTCTTATACTAGTCTCACAGCAAAGAAAGTGGCAAAACTCATACAAACATTTATCATCTGTCGATACGGTTGCCCACATGAGATCATCAGTGACAATGGATCTCATTTCCAAGCTGAGACCGAGCAATTGCTAGCCAAGTATAAAATCAAGCATCACCATTCCTCGCCATATAGACCGCAAACTAATGGTGCAGTAGAAGCAGCAAACAAAGACGTTGTCACAATCCTCAAGAAGATGATTGATAACTATCGAGATTGGCCAAGCAAGATACCATTTGCCTTATGGGGATATCGCACATCTGTTAGGACGCCCACTGGGGCCACCCCTTTCTATTTGACCTACGGCATGGAAGTCGTGCAACCAGTCGAGCTCGAAATACCATCCTTGCGTATTTTACTCCAAAGTCAAATCCCAGAAGCCGATTGGAAGAGGGATAGATATGAAGAACTCATCCTCCTGGATGAACGTAGATTGCGCGCGTTGTATAATGTGCAAACATATCAGGCACGTATCAAACGAGCCTTCAACAAAAGGGTTAAGCCAAGGAACATCAAAGAAGGAGACTTGGTTCTCAAATCAGTTAGAGCTATTTTACCTGTCGATCCGCGAGGAAAGTTTAAACCCAACTAGGCCGGACCGTTTCTGGTCAAATCCATACTCCCGGGGGGTGCAGTTAGGATCACAGACTTAGATGGGAATGAATTTTCCAACCCAACAAACCTCGACCAACTAAAACGTTACTATGCCAAGAATAAAAACAGAACGCGCCTCGCGTAACCTCACGTGTCGCTCATGTGGCACGGAATATAAACGGCCCCTGGCCAGCTGAAATAAGCTAATGTCACATTACTCTTGCATTTTGACAAATCGTCATCCTCATATCATCAAATAAACTGAATTGTGCTTTAAGAGTAAGTAAAAGCTCATGCTTATTTTCTAGTTCATTATAAGCTCTTGCTTAGAACAATTATTCTTTTACATTTACTTGAACTACGCGCAAGGGTTTGATTTCATTTTTAAAATGAATACGTAGGCAATCCTTCACAGGATACAACCCATTATTTTTTAAATGTAAATAGAAGGACATTTGCATATGCATTTGGAATTCGACAAGAATAATAAAAGAAAAATAACAACGGTCTCATAACCAATTAACCTTTTAATTTCATTTCTTTCCAGTATAATAATAATATGCTACATAAAAAAATAAATGCAAAAATAAATAGGCTAGGATTCTAAAAACCCCACCATATTGCAAATAATAATAATAATAATAATAAATAATATCACAGACATAGGCTATTCTTCCATTTTCCCTTTCCCTTTGTCATTTTTATCATATTTCTTGTCTCGACCACGAGTCGGACGCTGCTGCGCTATCTCAGACCTAATCACCAACGTTCTCTCTCGTGGTCAAGCCTTGCCATTCTTATCTACCACCCTTTCCACGGCTGGAGAAGTCTTCGGTTTCTTCGATGGATGAACAACTCAAAATCCGGCTTCTTCCTCTCCCTCGGTCAAGTGCTTCTCTTTCTCCTTCTATACATCACGAACCTTGTAGTTAACAGGCTCGCGTTTCCTTAGTCTCTCGCGCTCCTCAGGAGTAGTAGCTTTCCTTCACTGCAAGTAGGAATCTGATACCCATAGTGCACTAACAGAAGAGTTCAGGAACCACATGTTTCTTTGAGCCCATTTGATGGCCCACTCTCTTCGGCTCTCAGTAGTAAGCGCCAGGGCAGTCTGAGGAACAGTATCAAGCTTCGGAATCATCTGATTTAATCCAACCTGCCTCCTCAGCCTCTCTGGGAAGATGCATATCATGAATTCCAAGCTAGGAATGCGCACCGATCGGGTAGGATCCAAGGACGATACTTCAGTAACAGACTTGAGATGCCACCATGGTACGATCCATCTAATCAAGGGACCATCCTCGCTCTTCAGATTGTTCCCCCAATAGTTGCAGACTCGAGTAAAGTCCTCCATGTAAAGTCTAGTCCTCATTGCAATTGAGCGAGCATGATAAGCAGGAACATTAACTGGGGGCTCGATCAATCGTAAGCTCTCCATAAGCCAAACCTACCAAAAGCAGGTATTAATATCCAAAAAAAAAAATACGAGAAAAAACGAAAAAAAAAAGAGAACGAAAAGTTGTTTTCTTTTACCTGCAAAATGATGGGACATCCCAAATAAGGAAGGTCGCGGTTGGCTTTCTGTTATCTAACCCCAAAAGGATCTCTCCTAAACATAGGCAAGTTGGGCTCCTGCGCAGCTCCATCTGCTCAACTAGACTCAAATAGCGAGGGCCACCTCTCATATCCTCATCAACATGCCCTTGAAGGACATAAACATGCAATAGGCAAAACCCGAATGCCCTACGACTCGCAACATAAGAGATAGTAGGATCTGCCCTATTTATGAATCGATCAATGAAATTCAACATTCGGACTCCTTTTGAGGTCACAAGACGGTCAACCTCAGCTCTTGTCAATCGAAGCAAATCCCTAAATTTGTTTTTATACCCTTGAGAAGTAGAGGGTATAGCAGGTAAATATTCCGGGTCCCAACCACCAATTGCAGCAATTTCTTTAGGGAATGGGCAGATATCGCCTCCAGGAAAGGCAAATATGTGATAGTTCGGGTCCCAATACAAAAGACAAGCATCCAAGACCGGTTTGACAACCTTGATTAGCTTCAAGCTCAAAATTGATCCAAAGTTGTAGGCACCCATATCATGTTTTCATACATTTGAGAACTCGCTTGTCCATTCTTTGAGACGGATTTCTAAAGTATTCATGATGTATGATTAATTAGAGAGTTTTATGTAATAAGACGGAGAAAGACGGAAGAATTATGTGAATAAAACCTCCATCGACGTCTATATTTATACTAAAAGTTGTTTCCTAAAATCTATCAGGAAGGACACACTTAGGAACTGCGCCTCTTCAAAGAGACGCAGCTCCTGCTGCGCCTCTTCCTCAGCTGTATTTCTGTGATTTTCCGCATTGGATATTTCCTAATTTCTTAAAGCATAATTTCCTATTCGCTTGGGTTACTATTTTTGGTAATTCCGTCGAATTACTATATTTCGAGTTTCCTAATCTTACGGGCACGCATTTCGAGGCGATATCGGTATTCTCATCATTTCAGCACACTTATCCATTTCTTTTTAATTTTCTTTTTTGGGGAATCATTTCACCAATTTAATTACTTGTTTTCAAACTTACCCGTTTCTTTTTATTTATTTTCTTTTTTGGGGAATCATTTCACTTCCATTTCATTTCAAACTTATATGTTTCTATTTTCATCTTGTTTTAGGGGGTAACTGTTCGATTCATTAATCTCATAAGTTTACATATTCATATATGAATTAAATTATTTAGTCATAAAATAAAGACAAGATCTTATGCTTGCAAACTTTAATAAAAAGAGATGGAAAAATCTATTTCTCACCATCTTATTTTCGGCCATTTGGGCACCAACAAGATCTCCTTCCTGTTAGTTCTTGAGCTTTCCTTATAATGGATGAACAAGGTTCAAATTAGAACCTCTCCCAAAAGTATATACCCAAGTGTTACTCTTAATAATTAATAATATTATGAACTAGTAATATTATTACTCTAGCTTAAAATGACCCAAAATATTTATTTTGTTCTCCTCTATTTCGGTTTAGAGGAGAGAATTTTGTGGTTTTTCTTTCTCTAAAATGTCTCACAAATTATAGAGAGTATTACTTTTCTTACACTAAGAAAAATAGGTGAAGTTAGAGAATGAATGATAGAAGGAAAAACCCTCTATCTTTTCTTCTAAAAACCGGTGGGGTGGGAGGATAAAGGGGCCAATGCATGAGCTTGTGTTCTTCTCAAGATTAACTAGGCATGCAAGGCTAAGACTATGGTTAATCATTGTGTTTTCCACTTAAAATTAATTAACACAACTTCAACCATAATCCCCTCCAATTTTCGGCACATATATAAAATGGGAGGTCCATTTTATTTTGTCATTTGCCAATTGGAACATATGTGACATGTTACTTGACATATGAAATTGCAATGTATTTTTAACATATTAAAAATCAACATACTCATAAAATATGTCATATACAAAATTGACTAGTAATTCGTAATTACTTGTACCAAAACGGTTTATCAAATTATAAATTACAATGTCTTGTATTTATAATAATTATTCATTCAATTTCAATTTCAATTGTTTCGTAAACAATACTTTTATCCAAGTAATAAAACAATTCGATTACTTAGACCGTATCTAATTTAATCGAATTACAATAAGACACGTTAACTTTACTCACAAAATCATCCGTCAACTTTAAGCAATTTAATTAACTCGTATCGGCATACGATTAATTAAATAATCAATTAAGAGCGTCACCCTATAGGTATGACCTAAGGGGATCAACTGATCACCACCGTCGCACGACAGTAATGTCAAACTCTAGTCAGCCAATCATTACCGATATGTGTGAACCAGTTGACTGTAAAATATTACATCCCACATGTATTCTTAAAATGATATTTAAACATGTGATCTTCATGATCGACTGTTGTGATCATATTATTGACAGAGGACACATATTCCAACAATCTCCCACTTGTCCTCGACAAGTGTGCGTCACCAATTCTCTTGTCCTATTACTATCTCCCACTCAATACAAGGTGTCTTTCATGTCGTACTTGCAAGTGATCATATCGAGAGTGGTTTCCTCGATCTGGAGAATAACTGATTGACCGGAATTATCTACCATAGATACCTTCCGAGCGTGGCCACGCATTTCCAGTTCATTACTCCTCGAGTGGCCCTGAGATATTGTTTTAACCCCCGACAAGGGGTGGACAATTCCTATCGCACTATCCCCTTCGACTAGCCACAGCCATCATAACCCAAAATATGCCCATTTGACCCCATTTACGAAGGTCGTAGTAACATAAATCAAAGTTAATCTGAAAATGTGCCACCTTAGGCGAACAGTCTTTAGTCAAAAGAATCGACTCATTAGAATACTGATGTGACCATTATTTGCGCACATTTAGTCCCCTAATTGAGCCTATTTTGCATACTATTATAGCATTTCATGGCCATTTTATCCGTCACAACCTTCCTATTTGCTTTTCTATCGCATTTCATATGTTTTGTAGAAAAGGAGATAATAAGGCGGAAACTCCCGTCTTTCGTGCATATTTCGAAGCTTATTGATGATATTAGATGGACTAGTATGAAGATAAGGCAAGAATGATGACCAAAGATGTAGGAATAAAGTGTATATAGAGGGATCAAAGGGTTAAAAGTAAGAATGACGAGAGGGAAGGCATTACAAGAAGAAATCGCTCGAACACCGAACCAAGGGCTGCTTCTTTGGCTCTGCAAATATGATAGATGGAACGGCGTCGAAAAAACAAGTGATCTAGGCTTTTGAATCACTCCAATAGGAGTCTGGATGAGAAAATGACGTCCGTTTTACAATCCGAGCTCAAGATACAGCTCAACCCGCTCGGGTCAACTTCAACCCGCTCGGGTTGAAGCCCAGGACGCCCATATTTCGCTCGGGACGGTCGTATTCCTGGACAGGAAACTTTTCCTTTCTACGTGAACTACAATCCGTGCGTCTTCTCCCAAATCCGCCCGGATTGTATTTTCAGAATCCGCCCGGATTCAACTGAATCCGCCCGTTTTCCCCATTCAGAATCCGCCCGTCCCGACTCCAATACGCACGGATTCCTTTACAGCAATTTTCGTGTTCTTCAAGCTCCGTGAAAGACCCCCTTCCTTCGAAAAATACCGGAGTCTCCCTGCTCAAATCTCAAAAGTGTAATTACTAGTTTAGCCCTTAGTTAACCCTAATGCATCCGCCTAATTTCCACTATAAATACCCCATTTATAATAGACTTTTTTTTAACATCTTTTTAGCTAGAAAAATCCTTCCTTAGATTAGATTAGGAGTAGATTAGAATAGATTACTCTTTAATCTTTCCACAAATTACACATTAATCTTTTCATAATTATTGTTCAAGTTTATTATTCAAGTTTATTATTGGGTAATTGAAGATTATTGGGTTATTATTGGGAGATTGACAACCTTCCATCAATCATCAAGTTCTTCTATTATTCTTTGCATTATTATTTTGGAATCTCCATAGGTATAATTCTCTTAATCCTTGTTTTAATTATTGTTAATCTTTATTACTTGTTCATCATGTTTGGCTTTGTTAGTATGATTGACAACCTTATTAACATGTTAAACTTGATAATGAGTGAGTAGTTCTTTAGCTAGGATTAGCGGGTAATTAAGAGAAACCAACATGGGATTGATTCATGCTTAATCTAATATGTTCATATGATTAAATTGCTTGCTTGTTGTGATGTCAACTTTATGCACATGTTATGTTTGATGAAATGCTAAGCCTATGAATCCTTGCATTTACAACCATCTCTTATCTACTCAACTTGACTTGTAAGATATAACCCAACTCGAGTCTTGTTAGATCATGCATAGAAGTTGAATAGGAGGAAAGTAAGTCGACTTGTAGGTGTTGTACAATCTAATCGATTCGGCTCCGGGACCCAACCCTTCCTATGAACCGTAAGACATAAACCAACTCGGTTTCTCCACAACACTAATTGCTTGCATATAATTGTAAACATGTTTGTATGACTAAAACCATGAATCCCCTATGACCCCATGATATCCTAGCACTTTTAAACATTTGTTTACATCCTTCCTTTTATTGTTTGTTTTACTATATTGCTTGCATTAGTTTAGACACAACTACAAACCCAAACAAATTGTGACACTAGCATAAATTGAGATAGATAGACTTAGAACCCAAAGCACACCGTCCCATGGATCGACCTCGACTTATCGCTAACTAGTTGTTTGTTGAGTATTATAAATGTGTTTGATTGGACGAGTGACGACCTCAACCACATCAAAATGGCGCCGTTGCCGGGGACGGTGTTTTGTGATTAAGTTCTTACTTGTTTGTCTATTTTGATTTTGCTTCCACCTTGAGGAACTTGTTCCTCGAGGATTGTTCTTACCATTTTTGTGTAGTTTCCATGCTTGTAGTTGTTTCCTTGTCTTAGTTATGATGACTCAAGACTTTACATATGGAGTATGTGACGGATCTTTTGAGTATGACTATGGGTATGGGGAGTTTGAGGAGCAAGTCAACACAAACCTACCTTATTATTCATACAATGAAAATCCTAACTACTACCCCAAAATTTCCCACCAAAATCCCCACATCCAATATCAACAACAACCACCCACCCAATACCCACTTCATAATGAATTTCAATTGCCACAATACAACCAATTTTACACCTACCCACAATAAGATGACGAACCCATTGAAAATGTGATTCTCCAAATGATGGGAGATCAACAAAACTTCTTCAAACAAATGCTAGAGGAGAGCCAAAAGAGGGACAATGTTCTTCAAGGCATTGTTGCCCAAGGTGAGGAGTTGGAGATTCAAATTGCCCAAATGAGAGAATCCCAAGAAACCACCCCCCACCACTCCTTGGACATTGATCATGAATGTGAATTTGAAGGAGTTACCTTTGATAAGAAGTGGGAAGAGCCAACCTCATTGGGCTCTCGTGAGTATGAAAGTGTTGTGTTTGATGAGGAAGATATTTGATGTGACCATAATTGGCGCATATTTAGCCCCCGAATTACCATTGTTTCTATGCTTTTTAGTGCCTATTTGGGTCATTTCTTATCTTTAGTTCTTTGTTTTGCATATTCTTTGAGATTTTGATCCCTTGGTAGGAAAGGAGTAAGAATCTTGCATTTTCATGGCAAAACAAGGCTAAATTGATCATATTCAATGACCAAGCATCAAGGAGAGACAAGACTAGAAGGCCTTTGTACATAGCATAGTAGAAGAGCATTGTTGAGAAAAGGATCCTTGAGTCCCCAAGGAAATCCCCAAGGAATTCATGAAGAAAAGGGAAGAAAAAGAAGAAGGAAAGTTGCTGAACTACAATCCGAACGGATTGTAGAGAATCCGTCCGTCCGTCCCAATCCGAGCGTCCCGCAAAGGAATCCGCTCGGATTTCCCCTCGCCAATCCGAGCGTCTTGCCCAAGAATCCGCTCGGATTCTCAGCCAGATCCGCCGTCCCGACTCCCATCCGCACGGATCGCAAAGACAAAGACGTTTTCATTCCTCAAGCATCGATAAGAGAAGCCCTTCTCTCGGATAATCCCGGAGGCTCCTTGCTCAACTTAAAAAGTGTAATTACTAGTTTAGCCCTTAGTTAACCCTAATGCATCCTCCCTAATTTTCACTATAAATACCCCATTAGTCTAATTAGAGGAGCATGTTCTTCTTATCAATAATTAGTGTAGTTAATATCAATCAAATCTCTCTTCAATATTGTAATCAAATATTAATCAAGTTTTAATCCAAGTTTTAGTTCTTTAATCTCTCTCTTGTTCTTACTTTATTTTGGGTAATTGAAGATTATTTGGGTTATTATTGGGAGATTGACAACCTCTCAATCTAGGATTCAAGTACTTCTATTATTCTTGCTTTATTATTGGAATCATTAGTAGGTATAATCTCTTAATCCCTTTTTAATTATTGCTAATTACTTTCATTTATTCATCATGTTTCATTATGTTAGTATGATTGACAACCTTTCTAGCATGATCAATATGATAATGAGTGAGTAGTCTCTTAGCTAGGGTTTAATGGGTGATTAGGGAAACCAACATGGGGAATGATTCATGCTTAAATTAATATGCTTTCATATCTTATTTGCTTGCTTGTTTTGATCTTAATACATGCACATGTTATATTTGATGAAATGCTAAGCCTATGAATCCTTGCATTTACTATCATCTTCTATCCTTTCAACTTGACTTGTAAGACATAACCCAACTCGAGTCTTGTTAGACCATGCATGTGTTAAGTAGGGAAGATTAAGTCGACTTGTAGGTGTTGTACAATCCAAGAGATTCGGCCCCGGGACCCAAACTTTCCTAGGATTGTAAGATATAACCCAACTCAATCCATCACAACAATAATTGCTTGCTTATAATTTGAGAACATGTTTGTATGATCATATCCCATGATTCCCCTATGAACCCATGACACCCTAGTGCTTTTAATCAATTGTTTACACCCCTTATTTTATTTATCTTGTTAGTTTATTTTCATTGCTATTTTAGTTTAGTAACCTTCTACATCAACCCAATTTGTGACACCCTTAGACACCACTAGTTACAATAGAATCTTCATTTCAATACCCGTCCCTTGGGATCCGACCTTTACTTGCCTCTTTACTAATTGTAGAGTTGTTTGTGAAGTATAAATTGTGTTTTGTATCGACCATTGACCAACGACCACATATGCTTAATTGTGAACACCAAATGGCACCGATCAAAAATGGCGCGTTCGTTGCCGGGACGGTGTTTAATTGATTTAAGATTTCTTTTATTGTTTTTAGTTGTGTCTTTTTCACCTTGGGAAGTAAAACTCCTCAAGGTTTGTTCTAATTGTTTTTGAGTTGTTTGATATTTTGCATGTCTAGAAGGTTACAAAGAGATTTGTTACCTTTTGACCGTGAAATCGAAAGAACCTTGACGAATAATAGGAGACTTGTTAGGAGGAATTTGGGAGGTGTTGGTGAAGTTGTTCAACCCACTAGTGAGTTTGTCAATCCTTTCGCAATAGAAGGAGAAGAGAACCCATTAAACAATACCACACAAAATCCACCTACAATGCCTAAATTCTCGTCACACTCTATACCCACCGAGGAGGATTTACCAAATGGTACTCCTACCCCACAACATCTTACCGGAAACTTTATTGCCAAGTCCGCCTTCATTCAACTAGTTGAGAGGAGCCAATTCGGGGGAATGCCTAGTGAGGACCCTCATTCTCATATGGAAACATTTTGTGATTATTGTGAAGCTATCTCTCAAACGGGCGTGACTCAAGACCAAATAAGATGGGTCTTATTTCCTTTTTCGTTAATCGGCACCGCAAAGCAATGGTTGAAGGGCCTTGATAAGGCCACCCTTGGAATAGATTCTTGGAAGAAGCTAGCTCTAGCTTTCTACAAAAAATTCTACCCAGCGGAAAAGACCAATATGCTAAGAGCTCAAATTACGGGTTTTAAGCAAAGGGATGAAGAATCTTTGTATGAAGCTTGGGAGCGGTTCAAAGGTATTTGTCGCTCATGTCCTCACCATGGACTTAGCGAATGGTTTTTAGTGCAACAATTTTGGAATGGTTTATATGAAGATTCAAGGAACATTCTCAATATGGGATCAAATGGAATGTTCACCGAAGTTGATGACAATCAAACATGGAACAAGATTGAGGAAATGGCGGTCCATAATTCGCAATATAGTAGGCCTCGCAAGGCTACTAGAGGAGGAAAGTATGAAGTGGACACCGTTACTCAATTGGGTGCTCAACTTAGTGCTCACATTGACACAATCAACTTGAAGTTTGAACAAGCTATGGCTAGACTTGAGGAAAACTCAAAATCATCAAAGCATCATGTCAATGCCATGACGGCATCCTCATCAATCCCAAGCGGGATATGTGAGAATTGTGGAACCTTGGGTCATGACTCAAGCGAATGTAGGGGAACAACCGAGCAAGTCAATGCTTTCCAAGCTTACAAAAGTGGTACCCCTTATTCAAATTTTTACAATGAAAACACCAAGTTCCATCCAAATCTCTTATACAAAAGCCAAAATGTTCAAAACCCTCAAACAACATACACTCCACCACCCATGAGAAATCAAAATCAAAGACCCTTTTACAATCAAAACCAAGGTTACCAAAATCAAAATCCATACAATCACCACAATGACCAAAGTTTTGATGTCCAAAAAGCGGTCCTCCAAATGCAAAAGAATCAACAAGAATTTTTCACCCAAATGCAAAAAGATAGCCAAGCAAAAGACACCACCATCAACAACATTCTAGCTCACACCAAGATGTTGGAAACACAATTAACTTAACTAGCATCTTCTAGCTCACAAAGACAAAAGGGGCAATTACCACCTCAAAGTAACCCCCCTAGACATGAAACGGTTAGTGCCATTCACTTGAGAAGTGGTACAAGGTATGAAGCACCGAAGGAGCAAGTTGAGGATGAAGTTGTGAGAGCTAGTGAGAATGAAGTTGTGGTGCAAGGTCCCAAAGAAGGGGAATCATCAAAAGGAGAAAGTTCAAAGAAAAATGAAGACAAAGCCAAAGAAAAGGAGCCCATTGTGATTAGACTTCCTTTTCCAAGTCGTCAAGCCAAGCCTAAATTTGATGATCAACTTGGGAAGTTCATGGAGATTGTGAAGAACTTAGAAGTCTCAATTCCTTTCACGGAATTAATCAATCACGTTCCGGCCTATGCAAAGTACATGAAAGATATCCTCACAAAGAAGAAGTCAATCCGGAAACTTGAGACTATCGCCTTCACCAAGGTGAGTAGTGCCATACTTCAAGGGAGTTCACCTCCAAAATTAAAGGATCCGGGAAGCTTATCAATACCGTGTACCATTGGCGACACAACGATCAACAAAGCCTTATGTGATCTAGGGGCTAGTGTGAGTGTCATGCCGTACTCGGTAAGTAAAAGGTTGGGAATGGGAGAGCTTAAATGTACCAATATCACTCTTCAAATGGCCGATAGATCGACGAAGACACCGCTAGGGATATGGGAAGATGTCCCCGTGCGAATTGGGAAGTTTTTCATCCCGGTGGACTTTGTCATTGTTGACATGGAGGAAGATTCCAACATTCCAATCATCTTAGGAAGACCTTTCCTACACACACCGCAGTGCGGTGATTGATGTGAAACATGGAGAGCTCACTCTAGAAGTGGGAGATGAAAGCATAACTTTTAATCTTGACAAAACCATGAGAGCTCCTCGTTTGCATGAGCCATGTTTCATGATTGATCATTATAAGAAAAGATGAGAAGAAGAAATCGGAACTCCAATGGAGGAAGAAAGTTGAAGATGCTCCATTCAAAGAGCAAGTGAATTGTGACAAGGAGAGCTTGCAAAGCTCATCAAAATCAACCAAGGAAGAAGATGATGGCCTCATTGGCCAAGAAAAGAAATTGGGAGAGTTGTCTCCATCCAAGCAAGAGATTTTCAATGATCAACTCAATGAAGTTTGTGGTCTTTGGGACGACGAATTTGAAGGGATCTTTAATCCCTACATTGGGCATGCCATCGATCATGATCAACAACAAGAACCACGGTCTATTGAGGACCTCTACCACAACAATGAACAAGCTTTTGACTACTTCTTCAAGGTGTTGAGCAACATCAACAACACCTTGAACATGCCCCCTTGACATCTCATCAAGAATGAGAGTTTGGTGGAGTCCTCCTAAACCACCATTTGTAAATATTTCTAACCCCCTAACTTACTTTTCAATTTTTGTATTGCATTTTTGTCATTTTTGGATTTATTTTTACTTTGATCAAAATAATTGTCATGTAAGAGAGAAGTGAGGGAGGGACTAATGATTTTAATTGATATGTAGTGCTTTACCTTAGTGTGGGGATGGCAATTGCCTAGGCTATTCATGCCTTAGTAGTGCCCCCACAATGAAGAACACAAGATTTGAAAGAAAGAAAGAAAGAAAGAATGATAAGGGAATGCGTTTGTGCACGGATGGAATCAATCCGTGTACACAAGGACCAATCCGAGCGGATTCCTAAGAATCCGCCCCGTCTGAGAGGATCCGAGCGTCTGATGAGAAGACGCCGTCTTGGGCTGAGCTGAAATTGCAAAAATTCTTGATGTTGAAGAATCCGAGCGGATTTTACGGAAAGACGCCCGTCTCACGAGTAATCCGTCCGTCTTTTGAAAAAGACGCCCGTCTTGCGGTGAAGAAAAACAAAGAAAAATCTCGGACAAGAATCCGTCCGTCCCGCACGAAATCCGCCCGTCTCATCTCGGAAGAATCCGAGCGGATTCCCTGTAATCCGCCCGTCTCTAGGCGGGATTTTTGAAAATTTGAAGTTGAAGAATCCGAGCGGATTGCGCCTAATCCGCACGGATTTCCCCTGCGTCCTAAAATTGTCGAGTTCTTTAAATACCCACCCCACCTTCATTCATTCATTCATTCACTCATAAACACTACCCATAACATCAAAACCCTCATCCTCTCCATCTCAAAAACAAAAACCCTCAACAAAACTCACCAAAATCAAATCAAACCATCTTTCAAATAACAAATCAATCACTCCATCTTCATTAACAATGTGACCGCTTCTCATGAGGGAAGTGATGGTGATAGTAGCATGATGGAAGACTAGCCTTGGAGATTCCTACTCTCCCACGGTTTGTCTATATCTCTTTGTATTTTATTTCATTTTGATCATTGTTGGTTTAGTCCTAGCAACACCAAAGGACTCACACCTCGGTTCCATTGAGGTGTTCTTTCTTTATTGTTCCCATTTTTGAAAATCCAAAATGACAATCTAGTTTCATGCATAGCATAGTGTGTGCATGAACTCCCCATGCTTTGACATTAGCAATAGTGTCTTACTTGGTTTGGGGAAGTTAATGCATACGCAACGGGAGGTAATTTAAATTATCCTCTCCGTCATAACAAAAACCATGCATCATGTAGTATAGCTTAGTGTAGAATTGCATTTAGTATAGAAATCATGCATCATCTTTGCATAATTTCCATCATTTTGGCCATTGAGGACAATGCCCATATTAGTGTGGGGATGGGAATTCTAACACTTAACTTTTATTCAAAAACCATAAAAATTGAAAATTTTCAAAAATCATAAAAATTTAAAAATTGAAAAACCAAAAACAAGTTCATTTCCCTTGTATATATTGTTTTGTATATATTGTGTTTGTTCATCCTTGTTCACTTTGATTGACTACGCCACATCCGAGACATGAGGATATTGAAGACCGCATGGTATGATCTTTCCAATCTCCTTTTTCCTCTTTATGTTAATGACTATGTGGCTTTATTTTGATTGATGCGGTAAAAACAATGTGAACTTAGGATTGCATTTAGTTTATTTGTCATATTAGTTGGTAGAATCATATGCATTAGGATGTATAAATAATAGTTGCATCATGGCATGTAGTTGCATGTTAGAAAATTTTGCGAAACCGTCTACTTGGGAAGCTTGACAAGTGTATATAGGCCCTAGTAGATGCTTTTTATTCTTAAGACTTTGCTTGTTAGAATACTTGTAAAACACCCTAGGATGTGTCATGCTAGTATCCTTTGACCCATGGTTTAAGGCCGAGTCAAGAGTACCTTGTGGTGTGATAACTCCTTTAGCTCATGTTTATTCCAAGGTGACCCTTGAAACCATGCATACTTCTACCAATTCATCCATATTCTACCATATTTCTGTCATCAAAGGGAATGGGCACAAAACAAAAAGAAAGTCAATTTGAGTTCAAAGAAATGAAAAGTGAAAGAAAGTTTGCAAAAATGCATCAAATGAAAAGAGGAGCAAAAATAGACTCCTAAAACTTCAAATACAAGGCACCCTCGTTACTAATTGGGGTGACTTTGAAAATGTTCAAAAGAAATGCAAAAAGTTGTCAAGTATTGAAATGCCAAAAATCAAAAAGAATGGCAAAGAAAGTGTTCTCAAAAAGTCAAATGCCAAAGAAATTTGGGGGGAAAACAAAAATGAAAGCAAACTCCCAAAATGAAACTCAAATATCTATTGATCCCTTTATCCATCATATCCATTTTTGTGCATGGTAGAGAGGGGACGGCCCTTCTTCTTGTCTAGGCAAGAGGGGGAATTCCGCGATCCTCCAGTGTTTCTAACACCATAAGGAGTCTACTCTTGACAAAAGCATTTAACGATTGAGGACAAAGGTACCCTAGCTTGACACCTTTTGGAGGTGATTTATTGGTATCCTTCTAGGCTTAGTAGTTTGAACAAATTGCATCTATGAAGGATTGTGTACCCTTGAATTGCTTCCTTGTAGATAATTTCCGCCACTTAGATGAGGAAAGTGGCTATTCTTTTTGTAGATGCATCCATTATGTGTTTTTGTGTGCTTTAAAGTTTGGATGTGTCGCCATTTTGGCAAGACCCACCTTGCCTTGCAAGAAGGCATCCTACCTCATGGTTGTCTTGTTGTGAGTTGAAGGGGCGGAGTGAGACCCGCTAATTGTCTCATATCGGCTATTATTATTAGGTTAGGTTAGTATTGGTCCTAGTCTTTGTCACCTCTTTGCTCGGGACGAGCAAAGGTTCGGTTTGGGGATATTTGATGTGACCATAATTGGCGCATATTTAGCCCCCGAATTACCATTGTTTCTATGCTTTTTAGTGCCTATTTGGGTCATTTCTTATCTTTAGTTCTTTGTTTTGCATATTCTTTGAGATTTTGATCCCTTGGTAGGAAAGGAGTAAGAATCTTGCATTTTCATGGCAAAACAAGGCTAAATTGATCATATTCAATGACCAAGCATCAAGGAGAGACAAGACTAGAAGGCCTTTGTACATAGCATAGTAGAAGAGCATTGTTGAGAAAAGGATCCTTGAGTCCCCAAGGAAATCCCCAAGGAATTCATGAAGAAAAGGGAAGAAAAAGAAGAAGGAAAGTTCTTTGAACTACAATCCGAACGGATTGTAGAGAATCCGTCCGTCCGTCCCAATCCGAAGCGTCCCCGCAAAGGAATCCGCTCGGATTTCCCCTCGCCAATCCGAGCGTCTTGCCCAAGAATCCGCTCGGATTCCTCAGCCCAGATCCGCACGTCCCGACTCCCATCCGCACGGATCGCAAAGACAAAGACGTTTTCATTCCTCAAGCATCGATAAGAGAAGCCCTTCTCTCGGATAATCCCGGAGGCTCCTTGCTCAACTTAAAAAGTGTAATTACTAGTTTAGCCCTTAGTTAACCCTAATGCATCCTCCCTAATTTTCACTATAAATACCCCATTAGTCTAATTAGAGGAGCATGTTCTTCTTATCAATAATTAGTGTAGTTAATATCAATCAAATCTCTCTTCAATATTGTAATCAAATATTAATCAAGTTTTAATCCAAGTTTTAGTTCTTTAATCTCTCTCTTGTTCTTACTTTATTTTGGGTAATTGAAGATTATTTGGGTTATTATTGGGAGATTGACAACCTCTCAATCTAGGATTCAAGTACTTCTATTATTCTTGCTTTATTATTGGAATCATTAGTAGGTATAATCTCTTAATCCCTTTTTAATTATTGCTAATTACTTTCATTTATTCATCATGTTTCATTATGTTAGTATGATTGACAACCTTTCTAGCATGATCAATATGATAATGAGTGAGTAGTCTCTTAGCTAGGGTTTAATGGGTGATTAGGGAAACCAACATGGGGAATGATTCATGCTTAAATTAATATGCTTTCATATCTTATTTGCTTGCTTGTTTTGATCTTAATACATGCACATGTTATATTTGATGAAATGCTAAGCCTATGAATCCTTGCATTTACTATCATCTTCTATCCTTTCAACTTGACTTGTAAGACATAACCCAACTCGAGTCTTGTTAGACCATGCATGTGTTAAGTAGGGAAGATTAAGTCGACTTGTAGGTGTTGTACAATCCAAGAGATTCGGCTCCGGGACCCAAACTTTCCTAGGATTGTAAGATATAACCCAACTCAATCCATCACAACAATAATTGCTTGCTTATAATTTGAGAACATGTTTGTATGATCATATCCCATGATTCCCCTATGAACCCATGACACTCTAGTGCTTTTAATCAATTGTTTACACCCCTTATTTTATTTATCTTGTTAGTTTATTTTCATTGCTATTTTAGTTTAGTAACCTTCTACATCAACCCAATTTGTGACACCCTTAGACACCACTAGTTACAATAGAATCTTCATTTCAATACCCGTCCCTTGGGATCCGACCTTTACTTGCCTCTTTACTAATTGTAGAGTTGTTTGTGAAGTATAAATTGTGTTTTGTATCGACCATTGACCAACGACCACATATGCTTAATTGTGAACACCAAATGGCACCGATCAGAGGTTGAGTAAGCCAAATACTCTTAGCCTTTATGAGTACGAGGGTGTGGCTTTTGATGTCAACATTGAGGTGTTGGAGGAAGAGTTATTGAGGAGAAGTGACGCCCCTATTTATGATTCATATGGAGAAAGCGATGATGATGCATTTATGGAAGAAGATGATGAGGGAAATATGCACTCAAATGATGAATGGAGTTATGGGATTAGCCTTCTTGAGGAACCTATCCTTGAGAAGTTTGAAGATTGCTTTGATGAAGAGGAGGAATGCCTTCATGAGAACCTTTTCACACCCACTATGGAGCCCATGATAGTTGGAGATGACATTATGGACCTTGTCACGAAAGTCAAATCGTCATACAAGAATTACTTAGTGGAGAAGCTCAAAGAAAAGGTTAAGAAGGAGTCTATATGTGGAAATTTGGCATCCACTATCCCAACTCCTAAGACATCCCATCATCAAGACCATGAAATTTCACCTTCTATTCTTGGAAGATCACCTAGTCCAAGTATTTTCGTCATCAAATTTGGAAGAAATAGGAGCTACCGGAAAAGCCCCCATGACAAGAATCTCAAGTTTGCTAGTTTTAAGAGCCGGGAAGGCCATCATCACAAAGCAAAAGAGAAGGGGAAGGAGTTCAAAGGGAGGTCCCTCATGGATTGGCCCTACTCCATTTTGAAATGGTTCAAGACTTATTCATGCTTACTTGAGGACCATTCACAAACCTTTGATCAACAGTTGAGAGCATTGAGCTCCATGGATAATGGAATATGAATGAGTTTGGTGGAGTCCTCCCTCAAACCACCATTTGTAAGATATCCTTTCCTTTCACTTTGCATTACATTTCCACTTGCATTTAGTTATTTACATATACATTAAGCTTGCATTTGTATTATATTTCATATTGCATTTACATTATTTAGTTCATATAGTATAGTCGCATTGTAATATATCTCACATGATTCATGTAGATAGTTGCATATAGACTAGAATTCATGCATAGTCACTAATGGCCAAACCTATTCATTTCTACACTAGAAATAATGTTTAAATCGGTTTGGAGAGGTTTGATCATAAGTGACCATAGTTTAAATCATGCATCATATAGTATAGTTTAGATTGCATTCATTTATTACATATGTCATATAGAAATTGCATTTATCTAGAGCATGCATTCATTCATATCATATCATTGCATTTTTACTTTATTTCAAAAAAAAATCAAAAATTCAAAAACATGTATTTCTTTTTCATTTCTACTCCTACATGTACATTGAGGACAATGTCCAAAATAAAGTGGGGGATGGGAATTTATATTCCAAAAATGCAATGCATAAAAATTAAAAATTTTCGAAAAATCACAAAAATATGTCTTTTAATTTCATAAAACAAAAATCCATAAAAATTTGAAAATTTCAAAAACCAAAAACATGTTCTTTAATTTAGTAGTGTAGAATTGTATATACTTGTGCTTTTGTTCTCTTCTCACATAGATACAACACTACATTTGAGGCATTAGCAAGGGAAAATGAAGACCGCTTGATATGATCGTTCTAATCTCTATTTCCCTTCCATTTCTTTTTCATTATATGATGAGGATGGGCTTACATGTCAAGGAGGATGTGGTATAATTTGTTGTTACGGTTTGTGTATCTATGTGTTGTTAGGAGTTGCATTTAGTTTATATGACATATTAGTTGGTAGAATCATATGCATTAGGATGTTTATATGCTAGTTGCATCATGGCATGTAGTTTGCATGGTTAGAAAAATTTTGCGAAACCGTCTACTTGGGAAGCTTGACAAGTGTATATAGGCCCTAGTAGATGCTTTTTCTTCTTAAGACTTTGCATGTTAGAATACTTGTAAAACACCCAAGGATGTGTCATGCTAGTATCCTTTGACCCATGGTTTAAGGCCTAGTCAAGAGTATCTTGTGGTGTGATAACTCCTTGGCTACCGTTTATTCCAAGGTGACCCTTAAAACCATGCATCCATCCATCCATCATCCATGTTCTACCACATTTTTGTCATCAAAGGGAATGGGCACAAAAAGAAATCAATTTGAGTTCAATGAAATGAAAAGTGAAAGAAAGTTTGCAAAACATGCATCAAATGAAAAGAGGAGCAAAAATAGAACTCCTAAAGCTTCAAATATAAGCCACCCTCACTACATATGGGGTGACTTTGAAAATGTTCAAAAGAAAAGTGAAAAGTTGTCAAGTGTTGAAAAGCAAAAAATGAAAAGAAATGGCAAAAGAAAATGTTCTCAAATGTTATATGCCACAAGAAATTTGGGGGAGAAACAAAAACAAAAGCAAACTCCCAAAGTGAAACTCAAATATCTATCGATCCCTTTATCCACCGTATCCATTTTTGTGCATGGTAGAGAGGGGACGACCCTTCTTCTTGTCTAGGCAATAGGGGGAATTCTGCGATCCTCCAGTGTTTCTAACGCCATAGGGAGTCTACTCTTGACAAAAGCATTTAACGATTGAGGACAAAGGTACCCTAGCTTGACACAACTTGGAGGTGATTTATTGGTATCCTTCTAGGCTTAGTAGTTTGAAGAAATTGCATCTATGAAGGAGTGTGTACCCTTGAATTGCTTCCCTTGTAGATAATTTCCGCCACTTAGATGAGGAAAGTGGCTATTCTTTTGTAGATGCATCCATTATTTGATTTTGTGTGCTTAATGTTTGGATGTGTCGCCATTTTGGCAAGACCCACCTTGCCCTGCAAGAAGGCATCCTACCTCATGGTTGTCTTGCTGTGAATTGAAGGGGCGGAGTGAGACCCGCTAATTGTCTCATATTGGCTATATTAGTAGGATAGTTTAAATAAAGGTCTAGTTTTAGTCACCTCTTTACTCGGGACGAGTAAAGGTTCGGTTTGGGGATATTTGATGTGACCATTATTTGCGCAGATTTAGTCCTCTAATTGAGCCTATTTTGCATACTATTATAGCATTTCATGGCCATTTTATCCGTCAAAACCTTCCTATTTGCTTTTCTATCGCATTTCATATGTTTTGTAGAAAAGGAGATAATAAGGCGGAAATTCCCGTCTTTCGTGCATATTTGGAAGCTTATTGATGATATTAGATGGACTAGTATGAAGAGAAGGCAAGAATGATGACCAAAGATGTAGGAATAAAGTGTATATAGAGGGATCAAAGGGTTAAAAGTAAGAATGACTAGAGGGAAGGCATTACAAGAAGAAATCGCTCGAAAACCGAACCAAGGGCTGCTCCTTTTGCTCTGAAAGTATGCTAGATGGAACGGCGTCGAAAAAACAAGTGATCTAGGCTTTTGAATCACTTCAATAAGAGTCCGGATGAGAAAATGACGTCCGTTTTACAATCCGAGCTCAAGATACAGCTCAACCCGCTCGGGTCAAATTCAACCCGCTCGGGTTGAAGCCCAGGACGCCCATATTTCGCTCGGGACGGGCGTATTCCTGGACAGGAAACTTTTCCTTTCTACGTGAACTACAATCCTTGCGTCTTCTCCCAAATCCGCCCGGATTGCATTTTCAGAATCCGCCCGGATTCAACTGATTCCGCCCGTTTTCCCCAGTCAGAATCCGCCCGTCCCGACTCCAATACGCACGGATTCCTTTACAGCAATTTCCGTGTTCTTCAAGCTCCGTGAAAGACGCCCTTCCTTCGAAAAATACCGGAGTCTCCCTACTCAAATCTCAAAAGTGTAATTACTAGTTTAGCCCTTAGTTAACCCTAATGCATCCACCTAATTTCCACTATAAATACCCCATTTGTAATAGACTTTTTTTAACATCTTTTTAGCTAGAAAAATCCTTCCTTTGATTAGATTAGGAGTAGATTAGAATAGATTACTCTTTAATCTTTCCACAAATTACACATTAATCTTTCCATAATTATTGTTCAAGTTTATTATTCAAGTTTATTATTGGGTAACTGAAGATTATTGGGTTATTATTGGGAGATTGACAACCTTCCATCAATCATCAAGTTCTTCTATTATTCTTTGCATTATTATTTTGGAATCTCCATAGGTATAATTCTCTTAATCCTTGTTTTAATTATTGTTAATCTTTATTACTTGTTCATCATGTTTGGCTTTATTAGTATGATTGACAACCTTATTAACATGTTAAACTTGATAATGAGTGAGTAGTCCTTTAGCTAGGATTAGCGGGTAATTAAGGGAAACCAACATGGGATTGATTCATGCTTAATCTAATATGTTCACATGATTAAATTGCTTGCTTGTTGTGATGTTAACTTTATGCACATGTTATGTTTGATGAAATGCGAAGCCTATGAATCCTTGCATTTACAACCATCTCTTATCTACTCAACTTGACTTGTAAGATATAACCCAACTCTAGTCTTGTTAGATCATGCATAGAAGTTGAATAGGAGGAAAGTAAGTCGACTTGTAGGTGTTGTACAATCTAATCGATTCGGCTCCGGGACCCAACCCTTCCTATGAACCGTAAGACATAAACCAACTCGGTTTCTCCACAACACTAATTGCTTGCATATAATTGTAAACATGTTTGTATGACTAAAACCATGAATCCCCTATGACCCCATGATATCCTAGCACTTTTAACCATTTGTTTACATCCTTCCTTTTATTGTTTGTTTTACTATATTGCTTGCATTAGTTTAGACACAACTATAAACCCAAACAAATTGTGACACTAGCATAAATTGAGATAGATAGACTTAAAACCCAAAGCACACTGTCCCATGGATCGATCTCGACTTATCGCTAACTAGTTGTTTGTTGAGTATTATAAATGTGTTTGATTGGATGAGTGACGACCTCAACCACATCAAATACTATAGCAGCTCTCGCCACGACCAGGCTATATAAATTTGCCAGAACTCTATAAGCGGTCATTAGCCCGACAAAGTGTTCCTAACAATCTGCCTATGTGATCGACTATTCATTCTCATATGACTATATGGCACTTAAACTTGCCATCAATCGCATCACACTCTAGTTACTTCGAGACGTCACCTCATACAAGTGACTATGGGCGATTACTATGTCAATTTAGTTCACTTTAATGGGGTTCAATCTTGTCTCCACAACCCATTTGAATATGACAAAGTAATGGAAAAATAAAAGACAAATGTGATTATGCATATGAGCAAATAAAACAACTCTTTTATTTCATATCAAAATCTAACATAAAACTGGCATGCGTTTAAGTCCCATGGACGCAACATGTCCATCATGCTTAGCCTGCGATAAAGGCTTGGTGAGCGGATCAACTATGTTATCATCCGTCCCAACCATACATATCGCAATTTCCTTTCTTTCAATAAAATCTCTAATTACATGATATTTTCTAAGTACATGTCTAGATCTATTACTAGACTTTGGCTTTTTGGCTTGGAAGATCATCCCACTATTATCACAATAGAGAGTGATGGGATCATTTGCGGTAGGTACTACTCTTAGACCTTCCCTGAATTGCCTGATCCATACAGCTTCCTTGGCAGCTTCTAATGCTGCAATGTACTCAGCCTCCGTTGTTGAATCATGATCACGACTTCCTTGAAGCTTCTCCACCTAACAAAGACCACTATTGAGCATGAAAACAAAACCAGCTTGTGATTTCATGTCATCTCTATCCGTTTGAAAACTTGAGTCCGTGTAACCATTAACACGGAGCTCGGTGTCTCCTCCAAACACTAAGATAGAATCCTTAGTTCTTCTCAAGTACTTAAGGATGTTCTTGACGGCTATCCAGTGACTCTCACCTGGATTTCCTTGATATCTACTCGTCATGCTCAAGGCATATGAGACATCAGGACGTGTGCATATCATAGCGTACATGATTGATCCAACAGCGAAAGCATAAGGGATCAACTTCATGCATTCAATATCATGGGGTTCGGAGGGCGATTGAGACTTGCTCAATATTGTCCCACTTACCATAGGTACCAATCCCCTTTTGGATTTGTCCATGCTGAAACGTCGAAGAATCTTATCAACATAAGATTCTTGACTTAGTGCCAATATCCTCTTGGATCTATCTCTATGAATCCGGACACCTAATATGCGTTGTGCCTCTCCTAAATCCTTCATTTGGAAGTGGTTACCTAACCACTTCTTAAGCGAAGACAACATTGGAATATCATTTCCAATGAGTAGTATGTCATCGACATACAAGATTAGGAACACAACATTGCTCCCACTAAATTTCATGTATAAACATGGTTCCTCAATACTTCGAGTGAAACCATTCTCTTTTATCACATGATCGAATCGATGATTCCATCTTCTTGATGCTTGCTTAAGTCCATAAATGGATCTCTTAAATTTGCATACTTTGTTAGGATTTTTATAATCAAATAAAACCTTCGGGTTGTATCATGTACACTTCCTCTTCTAAATGCCCATTTAGAAAAGCGGTTTTGACATCCATTTGCCATATTTCATAATCGTGAAATGCGGCAATCGCTAACAAAATCCGTATGGATCTTAGCATGGCTACGGGGGCGAAGGTTTCATCATAATGAAGACCTTGGACTTGGGTAAATCCTTTTGCCACTAGCCTAGCTTTGTAGACATCATCATGTCCTTCTATGCCATTCTTGACCTTGAAAATCCATTTGCATTGAAGAGGTCTTGCCCCTTTAGGCAAATCCACCATGTTCCAAACTTGGTTTTCATGCATAGAATCCATCTCGGACTTCATGGCTTCAAGCCATAAGGAGGAATTTGGACTAGATATTGTGGCTTTGTAGGTGGCGGGCTCGTCACTTTCTAAAAGCAACACATCGAGTGTTCCATCTTCTTCGATAAGTCCCACATATCGATCAGGATGGCGAGTAACTCAGCCCGTTCTTCTAAGTGGAGGAGGGACAACCGCGCTAGACGACGAAGGAACATCTTTTTGCGTCTCTACCTCGGTTTGTGGCTCTTGAACTTCATCAAGTTCAAAATTTCTCCCACTCTGTCTCTTAGAAATAAATTCTCTTTCTAAGAAGACAGCCTTGCAAGACACAAACACTTTGTTTTCTTGAGGTTTGTAGAAGTAATATCCTCGAGAGGTCACGGGGACTATTATTCAAAGATATAATTGCGGTTTGAATCCAAATCCCCAAAACGAGTTTGGTAAATCGGTTTGACTCATCATTGATCGAACATATCAAGTAGGGTTCGATTTCTCCTTTCGGCAACACCATTGAGTTGTGGTGTTCCGGGTGGAGATAGTTGTGATATTATGCCATAACCTTTCAAGTGTGAATCGAATTCATGGCTAAGATATTCTCCACCACGATCGGATCGTAGTACTTTTATCCTTTTGTTAAATTGGTTCTCTACTTCATTTTGAAATTCCTTGAATATTTCAAAAGCTTCACTCTTATGCTTCAATAAATATATATACCCATATCTACTCAAGTCGTCGGTGAAGGTTATGAAGTAGTCATAATTTCCTCGAGCGGTGATACTCATTGGTCCACACACATCGGTATGTATGAGTCCCAATAGTTCACTAGCACGTGTTCCTTTACCGCTAAAAGGATTACGAGTCATCTTGCCAAGAAGTCAATATTCGCATGTGCCATATGATTGATAATCAAATGGTGTAATCACATTAGTCGAAATTAATCTTTTGATGTGATTCTCGTTTATGTGACCTAATCGACAATGCCAAATGAACGATTCATTTGGATCACTTGATTTGAGTTTCTTTGATTGAATGTTATAGATGTCATTAGTTGGATTCGAGTTTTCTAAAATGTAAATGCCATTAATGGAAGGAGCTTGGCCTATAACCAAGTCGTTCCTTGAAATAATACAACGATTGTTTTTAATGATAAAACAAAAACCGTCCATGTCTAACATGGCGATAGAAATAATGTTTTTAGAAAGTGTAGGCACATAAAAACAATTATGTAAATACAACTCAAATCCATTAGGCAAAGCTAATACATAAGTCCCCTTGGATTCGGCCGCTATTCGAGCTCCATTTCCAAGGCGTAGATCCACATCTCCTTTGCTAAGCCTCTTCACGTCTCTTAACCCCTGTAAATGATTACAAAGGTGAGAACCACAACCGGTATCCAGTACCCATGTCGTAGTGGAAGTATAATTTACATCAATAACATAAATTTCCGTAGGAATTTTACCTTTTGGAACAATGATTCCTTCCCTTATATTTCGAAAATATATAGGACAATTCCTAAGCCAATGTCCCATGCCATAGCAATAATGGCATTCATCTTCAACTTGCTTGAAGTTTTTCCCTTTCTTTCCCTTCTTCTTGAACCTTTTGCCCTTAGAAGCAAGAGCTTGATTGCTTGAGCTCCCACTAGTTTTGGCATCTTTCTCTTCCAAAGATAAAGATCCTATAGATTTTATGAGGCGGTCTTCCTGAGACCGGCTTACAAGAGATCTTGTAGTAGTAGGTGGTCTAGAAGAAGTGATGAAGTTTATATTTCCATGCGAACCTATCCCAAAATGAAGTTCTCTAGTAGTGTCGAAATCAATGTTGAAGCAAACGTTGTCAAAAACATTGTGGCAAGACTAAATAGTTATCGGTGTAGTAGCGTTTGATGGATTCATTGTAATGAACTACAAGTATGGAGGAAAAGTAAATATTAACATTTGTCTTTTTAATCATACTTGTAAATAATTTTAACAAGATATGAGCATTTATATAATGACCTCTACCCAACTATTATAAATGATTCCAAGATCCAAATTCATATTAACTTGGGCACGGTATAGCCGATTCATCCCTTATCGATATAACTCTGTGGATTAACTCTTTAATCGATTCTACTTTTAGAACTCTTGGTCGATAAAATTACATTAACATTTATCTTTAGCCTAAAACACATCCGACAATGGTCGAGAATACTTTTGTTGAGTTCAACCCAAATTTCGAATAAATGTGTCCATGATCCAAATCCACATTAACTTGGGCACGGTGTAGCCGATTCATCCCTTATCAACATGACTTCGGTGGATAGACATTTATCACCCACTTCCTCTACGTAACAAGGTTTGTACCCCGTTGTGGCCGAGCGCACTCCCTCACGAAATAGGTTTTCATGGTTTCTACTTTATGGTAAGGCTAAGTCTCAATTATTTATTTAGCGAGAGGTCATGTCAATTTATTATCTATCACGTTTTAAGTGAACTAAAGCGGTGAACTACGATAATTGTAATTGACAAGGTCGATAAACTCGATTAAAATGCATGTTTAGTTATGGCGATTTAGCGATGCATGCAACATATAAATAAAATGCAAAGCATAAAAATAAAATCATAGTATGACCTTCCTAAAATAGTAAATCTAATAAACTATTACAAATTCGGAAACCAGCTCCTTTGGTCCCTTGAACTTCGGTCTTGGCACGCACTTCAAGGCAACACTTTCTTTGATGGATCGCCTTCTCGAATTGCACCGTCTTCAAGGAACTCCGGAATAATTAAATTACAAAATGAATTACATAATTTCCTATTATACATTTGTAATAAAATAAAAATAAATCTTTTAAATTACAAAACGGTGATACGAGATCACAATAATTATAACCGAATCGATATTCCCATACATTTCGGGTAATACCAATTAAAACTAAGGCCATACTAAGTAAAATTACATAATTCAAAAATTACATAAAATTAAAATATGACAATCATAAATAAAATGCAGCTTTATAATATTTATGGACATGCTAGATTTTATGCTAAATCGCCTTTTAAGAGCCAATATCGTATATTTATCGATTTTTATGGATTTGTGTGATTATAACTTGTTAAAATAACAATAATTACATAAATTCATATTTATGTACAAGTTAATTACCCTAACCATCTTAGGACTCAAAAATTAGTCTCCACTAATATTTTGACAATAATTAAACTTGATTTCTTAATATTGTTCATAAATGGACCCAAAAATACAAAATTATGCTATAAACTTCAAATTAAATTATAAAAAATTCAAATAATTTCGAAATTTGAAATTTAAACTCATGAACATTCTGGAAAAAATACCATGACACTCATAATGTTCAAAACTTAGGTTAAAAATTTCGAAAATTTACCGAGAAAAACAATGTTGCGGTTTATCGGTTTTAACAATTATGACCATAAAAATATGAGAAAAATTATTTTCATCAACTTTTCACTTTTAGATCTGAAATATATGATAAAATGCAACATGTGACATTTTTCCTTTAGTCATGAAGTATGTTTTACCATTATTACTAATTATAGTCACTATTTATGTGATTTTTCATCAAAAATTCATAAATCATGCATAAAGACTTCATTATAGCCAAATATTTTACACACATCTTTTAAAATTGCATGTGACAACATACTAAATTTTCATGATCAGATTCGAAATATAACTCATATTAACCTATTTACCCATTTAAATACGATTTTAACTCATAAAATTCATATTTCTAGCAAAACAACTTATTTTAACATGAAAATTTACAGGCCATCAGTAGATAATATATGTGAAAACATATCCAAAAACCACTGAAAAATTCGAAGGTTAGCTATTTTTCGTCCAAAAATGACATTTTTATCATAAAAATCACATTTTAATGCCAATAATAAATAAAATGAACAATAAAATCCATAAATAAACCAAAATGTCCTAAAAATCACTTAGGACTAGAAACTTTTAACATGCAAAGTTATTTTTAGGTTTATCTTCATAAATCCAAATTAAATAGTTTTGTATGTTAATCTTATAACTCGGAAAAACTATAAACCGATTTGCATGCAAACAACCTAAGGCTCGTGATACTGCTTGTTCGATTCATTAATCTCATAAGTTTACATATTCATATATGAATTAATTTATTTAGTCATAAAATAAAGACAAGATCTTATGCATGCAAACTTTAATAAAAAGAGATGGAAAAATCTATTTCTCACCATCTTATTTTCGGCCATTTGGGCACCAATAAGATCTCCTTCTTGTTAGTTCTTAAGCTTTCCTTGTAATGGATGAACAAGGTTCAAATTGGAAACTCTCCCAAAAGCATATACCCAAGGTGTTACTCTTAATAATTAATAATATTATGAACTAGTAATATTATTACTCTAGCTTAAAAATGACCCAAAATATTTATTTTGTTCTCCTCTATTTTGGTTTAGATGAGAGAATTTTGTGATTTTTCTTTCTCTAAAATGTCTCACAAATTATAGAGAGTATTAATTTTCTTACACAAAGAAAAATAGGTGAAGTTAGAGAATGAATGATAGAGGGAAAAACCCTCTATCCTTTCTTCTAAAAATCGGTTGGGTGGGAGGATAAAAGGGCCAATGCATGAGCTTGTGTTCTTCTCAAGATTAACTAGGCATGCAAGGCTAAGACTATGGTTAATCATTGTGTTTTCCAGTTAAAAATAATTAACACAATTTCAACCATAATCCCCTCCAAATTTCGGCACATATATAAAATGGGAGGTCCATTTTATTTTGTCATTTGTCAATTGTAACATATGTGACATGTTACTGGACATATGAAATTGCAGTGTATTTTTAACATATGTGACATGTTACTTGACATATGAAATTGCAGTGTATTTTTAACATATTAAAAATCAACATACTCATAAAATATGTCATATACAAAATCGACTAGTAATTCGTAATTACTTGTACCAAAACGGTTTATCAAATTATAAATTACAACGTCTTGTATTTATAATAATTATTCATTCAATTTCAATTTCAATTGTTTCGTAAACAATACTTTTATCCAAGTAATAAAACAATTCGATTACTTAGACCGTATCTAATTTAATCGAATTACAATAAGACACGTTAACTTTCCTCACAAAATCATCCGTCAATTTTAAGCAATTTAATTAACTCGTATCGGCATACGATTAATTAAATAATCAATTAAGAGCGTCACCCTATAGGTATGACCTAAGGGGATCAACTGATCATCACCGCCGCACGACAGAAATGTCAAACTCTAGTCAGCCAATCATTACCGATATGTGTGGACCAGTTGACTGTAAAATATTACATCCCACATGTATTCTTAAAATGAGATTTAAACATGTGATCATCATGATCGACAGTTGTGATCGCATTATTGTCGGAGGACACATATTCCAACAGTAACCCTCCCTACCGTCCGGTCATTTTCGATAATTTTTTTGCATTTTTCTCGAGTCTTTGTCTTGCGCTAATTTATGCCATGTGTACAAATATGTGCCTTATGTGCAATTTCTGTGTAAGTGTCGGCAGCATGACGGCATAAGCCGTTATCTACCAAACTTGTTCAAAGTTAACCCGCAGGTACAAGCATACAACCTAACAGCAAAGGCACTCATGCCATCATATATACAACCAGAAGGAATATGTACACCAAATTTGGGGCTCGAGCCCAAAACAAAGTGTATAAAGTGCAAAATGAGGGTCCTAAAATGTACAAAAGTGTGTGAAGTACAGCCAACAACAAAACAATAATAAGCAACAAACTACTGCTGGTCGCCGCCCAACTCGGTAACTCTCGCCTCGAGAGCAGCGATCTCGGCGTCGCGGACCTCTACCTCCCTCAACAGGCGAGCCGTCTCCTCTCGGGACTGGGTTAGCTCTCGCTCCAAGTCACGCTCCCTCTGCAAACGACAAGAATTGGCTCATGTCAATCATTTTAAACATAAAGAAAGTTAGAAAATTCAAAAATGAAGTAAACGAAAGGTTCATACTTGACGTCCTCGACCGCCAGCAAGTGCCTCGATGGCAGTAGCCCGTAGCCGGTTGGCTACCCTCCACAAAGCCACGAACTAGGATGGCGCAACCTACATTTCAATAAAAAAAGGATTCTCAATGATTGGATAAGTTTAAACAATTGTGTTCTTATACAAAAATTAAACAAATTGGGAAACATACCCTCCGAATCAGATGCTGCCACTCGTCCAAGCCGGCATCTCTCACCGCCGCGTCAAAGTCGCGAAACTCAGAGATCGTCGTCATCCCCGTCGCATCAGTGTACTCGAGGGTCTCGAGGTACACTGGGGGCTCGATGCCCGCCACCTCAACCTCCTGCAAAATTCAAATGGTTTCCATTAATTGATGATCATTCATCATGTTTTCAAGACAATCGAAAGAAGAATAAAGCACTTACCACAACTGGCCAGTACGCCAACCTCCAGTAAAGGAACGCCGAGTAGTCCTCACCAGGAAGAAGGAGGGCGTCGCCACCGACGTCTATCAAGTCTGCCTCCCTCTCAGCATCGGAAGGCTCCCTGAACATCGTCTGAGGAGGATCAATGAGGACCGTCAGGACATCATGAGAGCACTGACGAGTCAAACACTCGCCCAATGACCACACGGGACCCATCAACGTCCTCAGCAGCAACCGGCTCGAGCTCCTGGGTCGAAGGACCTCAGCCACAAAAGGAGGGACGCCAGTGTAGTCCGCCCAAGGCCTGGCACCCACTATGAAAAGCAAACAAGAGGTCATTCTTATGATCAGTTCTAAAAGAAAGCAATGAAGAAGCAAACAAAGAAGGGAGAGTCGAAGGTACTCACGCCCTCCAACTGCAGAGCGTTCACGTCCCATCGACAAACGTCGTGAAACGAACGCTGGCTCTTCGTGCGACACATCACCCAATCCCTCACAACGGGATAGGCTTTATCCACTAGCTCCGTCCTCTTAGGCGCGAGACTCGGGAAGTAGGAGTACACCCACGCCTGTAAGACAAGATAATCAATAACGATCTTTCGTGATTCGATAAGAAAAGGAAATGATCTTTTATGATACGAAATGAAGGTTCATACCTCTAGCAACAGTCCAGGGCCAACGGTGGCAGGCGAAGTCCCCTTCTCTATCAGCTCCGGACGAACCATGGCCCTCATATAGTGAATGAGGACCGCAAAACCAGCAGTGACCCAGTCCCAACAGCCTAGGCCACTCAGGTCAGAAGCTTTGTCGACAGCCTCTCTCTCTTGTCTCCGAGGTAGATCAAAGACAAGAAAAACCAGAGCCACAAACGAGCTCCCTGCTCTGCGGTGCAATGAAGAGGAGCCGTCTCCCTCCCATTGATCACCACCATCGCCGGTCTCTTCCTAGCAAAGTAATCCCGGACATCGGAACTAGGCAGCAGCTCGGGAACTGTAGCAGCCTTCGGCATCAGGTTCCAACCGATCAAGCTCCTAGCCTCAGCCGAGTCCACCCTCATGGCTGTCTCCGGCCACACCACAACCTCAGTCCTTCACGGCAAGCCAGAAATCATGCCGTAATCCTCCAACGTGACCCCAACCTCGCCAAAAGGCATGTGAAAGGTAGAGGTCGTGTCCCAAAACCGATCAAGGAAAGCTCGAACCAGGCTAAGTTTAGCCCGAATTTTCCTTCCCTTGATGTCCCTCCAAGCTCGTACCAAGGCACCAAATGCTCCCCGCTCAATGATGGTCCGCTCCTCCGGCGTCAACCTCCCGTAAAACTCCATCATCGTCGTGTAGCCCAAGAAGGACCTGATGTTCCCGACCTCCTATTTTGATTCGAAGCAAGAGCTATCATTAGCTCGAATGAAAGAGAAAAGGAACAGCGAATAAGAATAAAAGAAGATAAATGAAAGAGTGAGGAGTTCAAATTACCAAGCTCTTCACCGTCCTGTAGGACAAGTGACCCTCCGCAGCCCAGATAAGGTGCCTGTTGTTGAAGAATTTATGGATTCAAGTACCTAAGAGGGGGAGGGGGTGAATTAGGTACTATTTTAAAATTTCAACTTAAACATTATTGGATTAAAGTAAGTTGTTTGATAATGTGGAGAAGTTGTGAATACATCGATTAATATTGACGAATTAAACGAGTATTGAAAAGTAACTACTTGCTAAACTGTGAGGGTAACAATGGTTTTGACTGTTGCTATTCGTCTCTTAGCATATGAAGTACAAGCTACAGAATGAATGTGACACTATGTAGAACTGTTACTTCAAAGTAAAGCAAACAAAGAAGCTTGAAACGAATAAATGCAGCGGAATAAAAGTAAGCAAAGATAGAACATAAGATTTTTGAATTGGTTCGGCTAATACTCAAAAGCCTACGTCCAATCTACTTTTTATTGAATATTTTAGTGATCTACTCCGACTACTAAAAACCCGTACAATAAAAAAGACCAACAACCTACTCCGGTTACGACACCAACAACCTAATCCGGTTGCGACTCAAGTTCAAGGACTACTCTGTCCTAGAACTATACACTCTTACTTAGAACGTTTTTACAAGGATCAAGTTTCCACGGACTGATTCTTAACAAGAATTGATATGGACAACTTACAAGATCAAATAGTTCATAAGTGGAAGAGTTCAATACTTAAAGTAACAGTTGTTGTGACTGTACCACTTGAAGACTTTGAAAGCTTTTGCAAAATATTAAAAATGATATTAAACTTGAAACTAATTTTGCAAACTTATGAAAATTCTCAGGAAAGTCTTGCTTTCAAAGTGAGGAGTGGTGCTCCTTTTTTAGAGAAGGGACGAGAGGGTGTTAGCTAGGGTTTGTGGTCAAGTTCTTTGGTCACAAGACAAGAGAAGTTGACCTTCCCAAACTAGCACCAAAAGGGCTTACTTCTAAGGAGCAAAAGAGAGAAAAGAGAGTTTGTATTTAGCCTCAAAATAACCGTGGGTTTTCAGAAACAAGGAAGAGATGCCATTAGCAAGAGGACAATCCATTGATAAACAAGGAAAGAGCCAAACAAGGTTCATGGAAAGATAAGAAAAGGTTGTTCCATGAAAAAGGAAATCTTTTGAACTAGTCTTTACAAAGTCTTTTTACCACACCACTTTTTCAAATATTTTAAGATGTCCAAACTGATTTGAGAGAGCCTATTTGTAAAATATTTGAGATGAAAAGTTTGCTTCAAGTGTGGCGGGTCAAACTAGATAGTCAAGAATACCATTACCCGTTACAAGTAACGGTATGTCAGACTGTCACTGTTATAAGTATTCTACTCTTCCAACTTGTACATAATATGACCGGTACAAAACCAAATGACTCTATACCTTGGGTAGCAACTACTTCACGATCCTTGAATGATTAGAATAAGCAAATTGATCGATTAAGCCTAAAATAATAAACTAAGAAAACACAAGTTAAAATGGGTATGTCATCATCAATTAAGAGAACCCAACAAATTCCCCCTTTGATGATGACAAGCCCAAACAAAACGAATGCAAATCAAAAGTTTAAAATTTCCCCCTTTCATGTATAGTCAAGTATCACCATGAGCATGTAGATTAGAGAGAGTTAACCATATGAAAGCAAACACCTAAGGCAAGATAGACTAGATATTAGAACATAAACCATATATCAAGGATTAATCGAGAAATTTAGAGCAAGGCACGGGTTAATCAAGTAGTTCTAAAAGACATGGCATGAGTTTTACCTTTTCCCCCTCTTGACATCATCAAAACGGGCAATGATGCTACCGTTCAATCATGGGAAAACACATGTTAGAAAACACATAAAGATAAACACAATCGTGCAAAGATAACAAGGTCAACACAAAGCAAAGTTTAAACATAGTTCAAACGTTGTTCACCATGGCAAGATCAAGTTTAAAGGGTACACCGCCAAAACCAATAATACGATGAAGGGAAGGGGGCGTAACAAAAGAGGCATAATGGTTTGAGAGGATAAGGGTTAGGTCAAGGATGAGGACTCATCATCAAAATTTCCCTCGGAGGGACCATCATCCTTTGCTTGGAGGAGAGTAGAGATAATATCAACTTCACCTTTCAACCCATCTACAATCTTATCAAGACGACCAATCCCAGCCAAGGCATCCTCCACACGAGCCATAACAACATCCTTCTTTTCTGAATCCGCCTTAACCCATGCACCAAGTTCTTGGACTGCTTTGAGAATCGTTCCCAAAAATGGACCCGAACCTTTGCTAGATGAAGCAGATTCAAGACCCTTGCCCCGAGACTTTTTTGGGTGCAACCCATCATCACCAATTCGAATTAACATTTTCCCAAACTGCCCATCACTCATCACATTATAACAATTCACACAACCCACACTTGTCGAGAGTAACACACCCTTAGCTTTCAGAACTTTGGAAGCCCACATACAATAAGGTAGACGGATAACACTAGAGTCTTTAGGGTCGTAAAGTTTTGTGGTCATGGCCGAGAAACGGCGAAACATCAGACAAGGGAGGTTTATTTTGCGGTGAGTGTCAATGTGGTAAATGATGTATTGTTGGGAAATTGAAAGTTTGGTGCGGTCAGCGGAAGGGTAAAGGGTACGGCATAGCATATTAAAAATTAGGCGGAGAGGAGGATGGATTTGAGTGTTCCCGACTCCACCACAAATGACAGCCTTAGGGAAAACAGTTTTGGCAATGGTCATGGGTGAGGCATAATCAAGGGCAGGCCAGGTTTCAGAAGGTAGGTTGTCATATCCTTCGTTTGGTATGTTATGAATTTCAGAAAAATCAGATTGAGAAAGTTCTATGGGCTTACCATTAACTTTGGCAGTGAGGGTTTTTCCGGTTTCATCAACTCGTAAGGAAGCATAGAATTGAACAACCTAACAAGCATACACTGGTTCCCTAAGCTAGATTAAGCTTTCCGAATGTTGAGCAGCTATCATTTCTCGGACCTTGGTGAAAGCGGGTCAGTCAAGCCAAGTTTTATCATAGACACGGGTTGAGTGGATAACATCCTTGGAAATTAATCTCTTGTAATGACGATAAATAGAGGGAGGAAGATCCAAAGCTTCGATTTGAGCCCATAAAGTGTCCTCGTCCCATTTTGAAGTCAAGGGGACGGAATCATTCGGATCAATGAAGAAAGGTTTCCTAGGTTCTTCCACTGTCATGGGTTTCCCTCGTTTCTTTGGAACCCCCTTTTAAAGTCTTCCTCTCTTTTTCTTAGGCTCCACACCCTTGTCTCCCTCATCAAGACCCAACTCCTTGCCTTTCCCCTTATCAGATTTTGTTGGTGACCCGGTTTTATCCGGATTTTCTTTATCTAAAACAGTATCCTCCTTTTCAACATTCACATCATCACCCTCGGCTTCTTCATTAATGTCGGGGAGATCAAGTTGTCTCTTTATTTTGCCCCCTCCTTGAGACTTAGCCGTAACATCTTCTTTTTCCCTTTGATCCACTTCCTCCTCGGAGTTTTCATCATTTTCCTCCTCCAAAATAGTGACGGTAGCAGATGATGATCCTACTAAGGGAGTGTTTTTGTGATGTGAGCCTCGGGTTCTTATGCCAATCATAGAGGAGATCGGCGGTTCAGGTGGTAAAGGATGATCAGGTGGAAGGGTGGTGATAGGTGGTGGTTCAAGGGGAGTCTCGGGTTCATTGGGGTTAGTGGGATCAAGAGTGATTGGGAATGCATGTGATCCCTTTCGTTTAGGCATGCCGGATTGAGAGAGGGATGGGTTGTTGGTAGGGTTGGTAGGTTTGGATGGTGATGTTGGATTTGACATGTGGGTAGGTTTGAGTTGGGTATTGAATGAGGTTTTTACCATAGTAAAATGGTAGGGGTAAGTAAGGAGATGGATGGTTGGCAGGGTAGGTGGACGGATGATTTGAGGAGGTGGGTTTGATTTATTGAAAATGGACGGGATTTTGTGATGGGTAATTGCCCAAAAAAATGTTGGATGGTAAGGGTAGGTTGGGCCAATAAATGAAATGTAAATAATTCATATAAAGATTTCAAAGTGGTGTACATATAAACATAGACCTTGACATGAGGTTTAGTGTTACCAATTCACAAAGACGATGTCAATTTATGATTAACGAACAATATGCAAACACGAGAAAGAACAATATCATACTAACATGTCCCTAATTAGTCAATCATTTAGGAGAAAAAATATAATCATACTCATGAAATTAAGAACAATTAATTAACCCAATGTCAAGTCTAAACTTCTCAAATTGTTTCCTTTCAAGTGGTTTAGTAAATATATCGGCTATTTGATCTTCGGTTTTGCAAAAGATAAGTTTAACATTCCCTTTTTCTACATGGTCTCGAATGAAATGATGACGAATCTCAATATGCTTAGTGTTAGAATGTTGAATTGGATTTTTAGAAATATTTATTGCACTCGTATTATCTCACATTATGGGAACGGAGTCATAAATAAATCCAAAGTCGAGAAGTTGTTGTTTTACCCAAAGAAGTTGAGAGCAACAATGAGCGGCGCTAATATACTCACTCTCGGCCGTTGAAAGAGCAACCGTGTTTTGTTTTCTTGAGCCCCACGAAATCAAGCAAGGCCCCAAGAAGGTGGCAATTCCGGAGGTGCTCTTTCGGTCAATGCTACACCCGGCATAGTCCGCATCTGAATAACCTATAAGATCGAAACGACAATGTAAGAGGTACCATAAATAAAGTTCTTGTGTTCCAATCAAATATCGAAGAATACGTTTAACCGCTTTGAAATGGGATTCTTTCGGATTTGATTGGAATCTAGCACATAAACAAACGCTAAAAAGAATGTCGGGACGACTTGCGGTCAAATAGAGAAGTGATCCAATCATACCTCTATACACCTTATCACTAGTACTCTTACCATTCTCATTTTTATCCAATTTGGACTTAGATATCATAGGTGTAGGAAGTGAGCTCCCATTAATCACCTCAAACTTCTTAAGCATTTCCTTAATATACTTTTGTTGATGGATCATAATTCCTTCTTTGGATTGTTTAATTTGGATTCCAAGGAAAAATCCTAGCTCACCCATCATACTCATTTCAAATTCCGATTTCATTAGTTCCGAAAAATAAGCATAGAGTACATCATTTGTTGCACCAAAAATGATATCGTCCACATAAACTTGGACGACCAACAGTTCATCTGACTGTTGCTTCAAAAACAATGTTTTGTCAATTTAACCTCTTCTAAAACCATTTTCAATTAGAAATTTATACAATCTATCATACCAACACCTAGGTGCTTGTTATAAACTATAAAGAGCTTTGTCTAATTTGAAAACATGTTTTGGAAAATCATTGTTTAGGAAGCCCGGAGGTTGCTCTACAAAGACATCTTCTTCCAAATATCCATTTAGAAAAGCGGTTTTGACATCCATTTGGAAGAGCTTAATGCCCTTGTGAGCCGCAAAAGCAAGAAGTAATCGTATGGCCTCAAGTCTAGCTACCGGTGCATAGCTTTCGTCGAATCAATACCCTCTTGTTGGTTATAACCTTGCACCACTAGTCTAGCCTTGTTCCTCACGATTTCTCCGGAATCATCAAGCTTATTGCGAAAGACCCACCTAGTACCAATGACGGTACGGTTAGGTGGTCTAGGGACTAAGTGCCATACCTTGTTCCTTTTGAATTGATTGAGTTCTTCTTGCATAGCAATTAAACAGTTTGCATCAGTCAGAGCGACTGTCACATTGGCAGGTTCAATTTGAGAAAGAAAGGCATTGTGGGCACAATACTCATCAAGATGAGCAAGATTGTTGAGAGATGACCTTGTTCGAATTCCAGAGTTAATATCACTTGTGAGGTTTGAGAGAGGATGAGAGCTTTGATATTTCCACTTCTTTGGAACGATGGTTTCCTGTGCCCCTCAGTAGTGTCAGTCTCAGTGACAGATTCCTTCAGTGTGGAATGGTCATCATCAACATTGCCATGAGTTGCTTCATTTATGGAAGTGGAGGCAACAGTCGTTGGGTATGTTGCATTCTGCGAGGAGGCAGTGGTAGAGATACCACGTGTTCCCCCTGAAATGTTGCTTTCCTTTGGATGTGACAGTGCCTGAGACTGTTGTTCATCAGCGTCATTGTTCATTGCTTCATTCTCCTCAAACACAAAGTCCTTTCGAACAAGACCTATTTCGAACTCATCATCATCATCATCGTCTTCTTCCACATTTTGTACCTGTCCAAGCATACTAGATTCATCAAAAATGACATGGACACTTTCTTCAATTAACATGGTTCGTTTATTGTAGACTTTATAAGCCTTGCTATGGTCGAAGTAGCCAATAAACACTCCTTCATCACTACGTGGATCAAACTTACCCAAGTTGTTTTTTGTTATGAAATATTATTATGTAATATTATATGGATGTCCATATGTTAGGATATTCTAGAGATATTATATTATGGAAACTCTACTATATTGTGTGTGTATATATATAAACCCCCTCATAATGCAATAATAGATATAGTTTTGGTCTCTCTTTTCCTCTCTCGGTCTCTTCTCTACAATTCTCTCATCTCTTATTTCACAACACGTTATCAGCACGAGTCTTAACCAACTGAGCAAAACGAAACTAGTAATCTTAATAATTTGTTTATACTTCATATATTATTAAGATCTGATAATGATAATCTAGAGGTTCATATCAAATCTAATTACTACCCTAATTAAGTGGGTCTGTCGCCAATATCTGAATGTTGGGTTGTATTTCATTGATGATATGCTGGTTTTTGAAATAATTCAATGGTATTGAAAGAAGAACTAGTGGCGCATGTATTAATCACATTGTGTTCCACGTGAGGTTTGTTTGAATCTCAATCGTGTTCTCAAGTCTCAAGATCGGACCAGGTATGTCTACGTTCTTGCATTTATACAATGAAAACTACTTGTATTAACTATTAACTCACTCTCAAATTAAAATAATTAAGTTTTCAGATGTTAATTATCATCAAAAAAAAGTATTTATTTTTAATTACGTATTGGTTTTATTAATCGTTATTACATTCTCGTTGAGAAAGGACATATATCATACAATATTTGGACCTGAAGTTCCAACAGATTTATTTTACAAAGATGAGAAGATATGTCCATATTACTTATAACTTTGGCCAGAAGTTCAAAGTTTTGAAGGTGTGTAATAATTTAACACCGTCTCATCAATACAATATATTAATATTGTAGAAGTAAAAGTGGCCAGAAATCCACGTGTAAATGCTAGTGGCCAGAAGTCCACGTCTATGAGTATATGAACCGCTGTTTAGTTTAAAGCGGTCTTTATGAAAGACAAATTTATTTGCGAATTGATTATTGTTCACCTGAAGTTGAACAGTATAATGAAATTTTTAATTTGATCCATTCTTGAAAGTGAATGTGGCATCTCATAAAAACCCTGCCGGTAACAGAGATAAGCCTAATGTTGTGGCCTTAATTGAGCTTAATGATGGGGCCTCATTGAGCCAAATTCGTTCATCATGGAAAGAACATATCTCATGAAAAGTCATGTGAGACTCATATATACTCGAAATTCGGTATGAGAAAGGGAAAATTATTTATGGATTGAAATTTGACATTCACACTATGGCCTGAAGTTCATAGTAGAAAATATTTATATCAAATCTTATTCAAATATGCTTATCAATGATTTTTTTTGTGTGCGTTCTCAGTTTTGCTCCATTAGAAAGATACGAGTTATATTTTGGTAATCAGATTATTGCCATGCTTTCAATTTGCTGCTTGAATCATGTTGTATGCTTATGTGTAAAGTAATAAATTTATATTTGACTTACATTATAATGAACTAATGTCTTTTATGATGGGTTAGTGCATAGATAAACTTTTCGTATGATTGATTTTACTACTTGTCGTATGATGCGTTTTATAAGACCATGAATTTTGATTAATTATTACGGTAAGCAACATGGTTTATTTAATAAGGTACGTTTTTATATGGCGATAACACTTCTATAAACATATAATGAACTGGGCATGCGTTTTGTATCTCCGTTCTCTATGCTATCTATGTAGTCTGTCTATCATCACAATTTATATACGTATATGAGAATGAACTTGGCAATAACATGTTATTTACCCGTATAATAACGCATTCACTCATGATTTCATATTGTATAAAATTTATCATCACAATTTATATACCTAAATACACATTGAGTTTGACAGATAGCAAATTTTTAAATTTGAATTAATATGATGAAATATTGCTAACTGGAAGTTTAGCACTGTAATTATAGTCAACTGAAATATCGATCGAGTACCCCCTTACTCGATCGAGTACCCACGTTACTCGATCGAGTACCCAACAGGTCATAAACTATTTTAAAACGCAACTCACCCTTACTCGACAGAGTAAGGCCTACTCGATAGAGTACCCAAAGACTTATAAATACGGAGTATTACATCCAAGCCTCACTGAAAGTGGGGGCTCGGTAGATACCTCATTTCTGCACCTCCCGCAAGCCACCTGGTGATGATTAGGCCGCATGTTTGGTACACGGAACGATTTATGACAGTTCGTAAGTTTATCGTCAAGTGATTCCTCAAACACTTGTCTCTACCTTATAGTTGCCATCTACGCGCCGATACGATCATTTTGACAGTAATTAGAGTACATTTGGAGTTCGGGTCAAAAACCGTCTTCATTTTCTAATAACCGTTTTAAAATGCCGAGTCAGAATATTCGGGAATGTTCCGGATACTTCTATTCCATATTTTCAATCTTTTAATCTCTTTGGCAAATTATATAACGGAAAAATTATATAAAATATTAAGGAAATTGAGATCAAACCGCAATTACATAATAGAAACGCGGAAATCTTTCTTCCGCATGAGGAAACCACTTGGGAAAGGACGGAGTGAGTCTGCGCCTCTTCCAAAGAGACGAGAGTCGCCGCGCCTCTTCCCATTCCTTTCTGCGTATTTTCAAATCTTTTCGAGATTTACTTCCAAAGTTTCTCCGAAACCCTAATGCCTCCGTGTGATTAGTATAAATAGGGACATTCGTTCCTCATATTTCTCACGCGAGTGTCCGCTCTTCTCTTCTTCCTTTGCATTCTAAGACCACGCTCTTGCATTTTGGCGCCTACGTGTTTGAACTTTCGACCACGTAAGCTCGGATCTTTCTGAGTACCAGCCTCGTTTTGCATGACCGACCAATTTGACCAACTCCACATCAATCAACTTAATCAACTTCGTTAGTTTCTGAAGGAAAAGTAGATCTATATACTAACATATTCATATATGTTTTAATTTAATTTGTCATAAAATTAATAAGTGATCTTATGCATGCAAACTTATAAACAATATAAAGAAGAAATCATCATCTTATATTGTGATTTTCTGATCAATAGGGCACAAGAGAGTTCTCCTTCTCTCTTGTTCTTGAGCTCTCCTTAAATGGATGAACAAAGAGGATACAAGTATAGTATCCCTCCCAAGGATTAATACCCAAGAAATACCCTTAATAAAATTAGTATTATCAAAACTAGAATAATATTAATCTTAAATAAAAGACCCAAAAATAATTTTGGTCCTCTTGTGTTTCGGTCAAGAGGAGGATGAAGAAGGAAGAATTATTTTTATCTCCCTAAAAATAATGTTTGAATGATGGAATGATGGAATGAATAAAAATAAATCACACACTAAAGCATGTAGTGAAATGATCAACTTTTAAGCAAAAGACCCTTGTTCTTTTCTAGGGGAAACCGGGTAGGAGGGTGGAGGAATGGCCAATGCATGGGCTTGGTGCTCTTCCACAAGAGACAATAGTTATGCATGCCTAGTGTAGAGAAATAATCATATATTCCACTAATCTTAATTAACATTATATGAATTGTTAATTACACCCAATATTTCGGTCCATATGAGGATAAAATGGATTCCATTTTATCTTAGTCAATATGTCACATGTCATATGTTACATAAAATCGTTATGTATTTTTAACATATTAAAAATCAACGTATTAATGAAAATACGTCATATACAAAAATTGACTTAGTAATTCACAATTACTTGTACCAAAATAATTTACCAATTATAAATTACAATAACTTGTATTTATAATAATTCATTCAATTTCAATTGTTTCCTTAAACAATAATTTCATCTAAGTGGTGAAACAATTCAATTACCTAGACCGTATCTTATTTACTCAGATTATAATGAGATACGTAAATTTACTTCTAAAATTATCCGTCAATTATTTTTAATTAACTCGTAACGTTATACGATTAATTAAATGATCAATTAAGAGTATTATCTTTTAGGTATGACCTAGGGGATCAACTGATCACCACCGTCGCACGACAGTAATGTCAAACTCTAGTCAGCCAATCATTACCGATATATGTTGACCAGTTGACAGTAAAAATACTTCCCAATTGTATTCTTTAATATGAGACTTAAACATGTGATCATCATGATCAACAGTTGTGATCGCATTATTGTCGGAGGACACATATTCCAACAATCTCCCACTTGTCCTCGACAAGTGTGCGTCACCAATTCTCTTGTCCTATTACTATCTCCCACTCAATTCAAGGTGTCTTTCAGGTCGTACTTGCAAGTGATCATATCGAGAGTTGTTTCCTTGATCTGGAGAATAACTGATTGACCGGATTAATCCACCATGGATACAATCTGAGCGTGGCCACGCATTTCCAGTTCATTACTCCTCAAGTGGCCCTGAGATATTTTATAACCCTGACTAGGGGTGGACAATTCCTAACGCACTCATTCCCTTCGACTAGCCACGGCCATCATAACCCAAAATATGCCCATTTGACCCCATTTATGAAGGTCGTAGTAACACAAATCAAAGTTAATCTGAAACTGTGCCATTTTATGCGAATAGTCTTTTGTCAAAAGAATCGACTCATTTGAATACTATAGTAGCTATCGCCACGACCAGGCTAAATAAATTTGCCAGAACTCTATAAGCGGTCATAAGGCCCGACAAAATGTTCCTAACAGTCTACCTATGTGATCGACTAGTCATCTCACATGACTCTATGGCACTTGAACTTGCCATCAATCGCATCACACTCTAGTCACTTCGAGACGTCACCTCATACAAGTGACTATGGGCGAATATTATGTTAATCCGTGTTCACTTTAACGGGGTTCAATTGTCACTACAACCCGTTTGGATGTAACAATGTATAAATTAAAGATAAAAGACAAATGTGATTGTGAACATGAACAAAAACAACACTTTTTATTCCATTTCAAAATCTAGCAAAAACTTGGTACACGTTTAAGTCCCATGGACGCAACATGTCCATCATGCTTAGCCTGCGATAAAGGCTTGGTGAGCGGATCAGCAATATTGTCATCCGTCCCAACCTTACAAATCGCAATTTCCTTTCTTTCAATGAAATCTCTTATTACATGATATTTTCTAAGTACATGTCTAGATCTATTACTAGACATCGGCTCCTTATCTTGGAAGATTGTCCCACTATTATCACAATAGAGAGTGATGGGATCATTGGCGGTAGGTACTACTCTTAGACCTTCCGTGAATTGCCTGATCCACGCACTTCCTGGCGCCTCCTCGATGTTGCAATGTACTCACCTCCGTTGTTGAATCCGCTGATTTGACTTCCTTGAAGCTTCTCCAGCTAACGGCTCCACCATTGAGCATGAAAACAAAACCAGCCTGTGATTTCATGTCATCTCTATCTGTTTGGAAGCTTGAGTCCATGTAACCATTAACACGAAGTTCGGTGTCTCCTCCAAACACTAAGATAGAATCCTTAGTTCTTCTCAAGTACTTAAGGATGTTCTTGACAGCAATCCAGTGACTCTAACCTGGATTTCCTTGATATCTACTCGTCATGCTCAAGGCATACGAGACATCAGGACGTGTGCATATCATGGCGTACATGATTGATCCGACAGCGGAAGCATAAGGGATCGTCTTCATGCGTTCAACATCATGGGGTTCGGAGGGAGATTGAGTCTTGCTCAATATAGTCCCAGTTACCATAGGTACCAAACCCCTTTTGGATTTGTACATGCTGAATCGTCGAAGAATCTTATCAACATAAGACTCTTGACTTAGTGCCAATATCCTCTTGGATCTATCTCTATGGATCCGGATACCTAATATGCGTTGTGCCTCTCCTAAATCCTTCATTTGGAAGTGTTTACCTAACCACTTCTTAACAGAAGACAACATTGGAATATCATTTCCAATGAGTAGTATGTCATCGACATACAATATTAGGAACACAACATTGCTCCCACTAAATTTCATGTATAAACACGGTTCCTCAACACTTCGAGTGAAACCATTTTCCTTTATAACATGATTGAATCGATGATTCTAACTTCTAGATGCTTGCTTAAGACCATAAATGGATCTCTTAAGCTTGCATACTTTGTTAGGATTTTTAGAATCAACAAAACCTTCGGGTTGTATCATGTACACCTCCTCTTCTAAATGCCCATTTAGAAAAGCGGTTTTGACATCCATTTGCCATATTTCATAATCATGAAATGCGGCAATCGCTAACAAAATCCGTATGGATCTCATCATAATGGAGACCTTGGACTTGGGTAAATCCTTTTGCCACTAGCCTAGCTTTGTAGACATCGTCATGTCCTTCTATGCCATTCTTGACTTTGAATATCCATTTGCATTGAAGGGGTCTTGCCCCTTTAGGCAAATCTACCAAGTCCCAAACTTGGTTTTCATGCATAGAATCCATTTCGGACTTCATGGCTTCAAGCCATAAGGAGGAATTAGGACAAGAGATTGCGGTTTTGTAGGTAGCGGGCTCGTCACTTTCTATAAGCAACACATCGAGTGTTCCATCTTCTTCGATAAGTCCCACATATCGATTGGGATGGCGAATTACTCGACTCATTCTTCTTAGTGGAGGAGGTACAACCGCGTTAGACGACGGAGGAACATCTTCTTGCGTCTCTTTCTCGGTTTGTGGCTCTTGAACTTCGTCAAGTTCAAAATTTCTCCCACTCTGTCTCTTAGAAATGAATTGACTTTCTAAGAAGACAGCCTCGCAAGACACAAACACTTTGTTTTCTTAAGGTTTGTATAAGTAGTATCCTCGAGAATCCGAGGGGTAACCTACAAAGGTGCATTTTTCGGATCTTGGGGCAAGCTTGTTGTCATTCTTAGTTTTGACGTAAGCATCACATCCCCAAATCCTCATATAGGATATATTGGGAACTTTTCCCGTCCACATCTCATATGGAGTCTTCTCGGTGGATTTAGTGGGACTATTGTTCAAAGATCTAATTGCGGTTTGAATCGCAAATCCCCAAAACGAGTTCGGTAACTCGGTTTGACTCATCATGGATCGAACCATATCAAGTAGGGTTCGATTTCTCCTTTCGGCAACACCACTTAGTTGTGGTGTTCCAGGTGGAGAAAGTTGTGATATAATACCACAATCTTTCAAGTGTGAATCGAATTCAAGGCTAAGATATTCCCCACCACGATCGGAACGTAGTGCTTTTACCTTTTTGTCCAATTGGTTCTCTACTCTGTTTTGAAATTCCTTGAATTTCTCAAACGCTTCACTCTTATGTTTCATTAAATAGACATACCCATGTCTACTTAAGTCGTCGGTGAAGGTTATAAAGTAGTCATAATTACCACGAGCGGTGATACTAATTGGTCCACACACATCGGTGTGTATGAGTCCCAATAGCTCACTTGCTCGTGTCCCTTTACCACTAAAAGGATTACGAGTCATTTTGCCAAGTAGGCAATATTCGCATGTACCATATGATTGATAATCAAATGGTGTAATCACATTAGTTGAAATTAATCTTTTAATGCGATTCTCGTTTATGTGACCTAATCGACAATGCCAAATGAACGCTTCACTTGGGTCACTTGATTTGAGTTTCTTTGATTGAATGTTATAGATATCATTAGTCGGATTTGAGGTCTCTAAAATGTAAATGCCATTGATAGAGGAAGCTTGGCCTATAACCAAGTCGTTCCTAGAAATAGTACAACGATTGTTCTTAATGACAAAACAAAAACCGCCTATGTCTAGCATAGCGATTGAAATAATGTTTTTAGAGAGTGTAGGCACATAAAAACAATTATGTAAATACAACTCAAATCCATTAGGCAAAGCTAAAACATAAGTTCCTTTGGATTCGGCCGCTACTCGAGCTCCATTTCCAAGGCGTAGATCCACATCTCCCTTGCTAAGCCTCTTCACATCTCTTAAACCCTGTAAATGGTTACAAAAGTGAGAACCACAACCGGTATCTAGTACCCATGTCGTAGTGGAAGTATAATTTATATCAATAACATAAATTTCTTTAGGAATTTTACCTTTTGGAACGATGATTCCTTCCCTTATATTTCGCAAATATACGGGACAATTTCTAAGCCAATGTCCCATGCCATAGCAATAATGGCACTCATCATTAACTTGCTTGAAGTTTTTGATTTTCTTTCCCTTCTTCTTGAACTTTTTGCCCTTTGAAGCAAGAACTTGATTGCTTGAGCTCCCACTAGTTTTGGCATCTTTATCTTCCAGAGACAAAGACCCTATAGATTGTATGAGGTAGTCTTCTTGAGACGGGCTCACACGAGGTCTAGTAGTAGTAGGTGGTTTAGAAGAAGTGATGAAGTTTAGGTTTCCATCCGAACCTATCCCAAAATGAAGTTCTCTAGTAGTGTCGAAATCATTATTGAAGCAAACGTCGTCAAAAATATTGTGGTAAGACTCAATAGTTATTGGTGCGGTAGCGGTTGATGGATTCATTGTAATGAACTACAAATATGGAGGAAAAGGAAATATTAACATTTTGTCTTTTTAAATCACACTTGTAAATAAATTAACAAGATATGAGCATTTAAATAGTGACCTCTACCCAACTATCATAAATGATTCCAATATCCAAATTCATATTAACTTGGGCACGGTATGGCCGATGAAACCCTTATCAATATAACTCGGTGGATTAACGCTTTAATCGATTCTACTTCTAGAACTCTTGGTCGATAAATTTACACTAACTTTTATCTTTAGCCCGGAACACATGCGACTACGGTCACGAATACTTCCGTTGAGTTCAATCCAAATTTCGAATAAATGTGTCCATGATCCAAATCCACATCAACTTGGGCACGGTATGGCCGATGAAACCCTCATCAACATGAATTCGGTGGATAAACATTCATCACCCACTTCCCCTACGTAACAAGGTTTGTACCCCGGTAGGGCCGAGTGCACTCCCTCGCGAAATAGGTTTTCATGGTTTCTACTATTTGGTAAGGTTATGTCTCAATTAATTGTTTTAGCGAGAGGTCATGTCAATTTATTATCTATCACATTTTAAGTGAACTAAAGCGGTGAACTACGATAATTCTAATTGACACGGTCGATAAACCCGATGAAAGAAGATGCATGTTTTAGTTATGGCGATTTAGCGATGCATGCGACATATAAATAAAATGCAAAGTATAAAAAAAATCCTAGTATGGCCTTCCTAAAATTGAAAATCTAATTAACTATTACATATTCGGAAACCAACTCCATTGGTCCCTTGAACTTCGGTTGTGGCACGTATCTCGAGGTAACACCGTCTTTATGTATCGCCATCTTGAAGAAATCCGTATTGGGGAACTCCGAGATAAATTAAATTACATAGCAAATTACATAATTTCCTATTATACATTTGTAACTAAAATAAAATAAATCTATTAAATTACAAAACGGTGATACGAGATCACAATAAATTATAACCGAATCGATATTCCCATACATTTCGGGAAATACCAATTAAAAACTAAGGGCATACTAAGTAAAAATTACATAATTCAAAAATTACATAAATAAAATTATGACAATCATAAAGAAAATGCAGCATTATAATATGTATGAACATGCCAAATTTTATGCTAAATCGCCTTTAAGTAGCCAATATCGTATATTACTCAGTTTTTACGGATTTGCGTGATTTCAACATTTTATAATCACAAAAATTACATAAATTCATATTTATGCATAAGTTAATTACCCTAACCTCTTAGGACTCAAAATTTAGTCTTCACTAATTATTTGACCATAATTAACTCATATTTCTAAAATTGTTCATTAATGGACTTAAAATTATAAAAATAAGCTATAATCTTCAAATAAATCATAAAATTTCAAATAAATTTGAAATTTGAAATTTAAACTCATGAACATTCTAGAAAAATACCATGACACTCATAATGTTCAAAAACTTAGGTTAAAAATTTCGAAATTTATCCGGAAAAACAATGTTGCGGTTTATCGGTTTTAACTAAATAATCATAAAAAATGAGAAAAATTATATTCACCAACTTTTCAATTTTAGATCTGAAAAAGATAATATAATGCAACATTGGACGTTTTTCCTTAGTCATGGAGTATGTTTTATTAATATTTCACTAATTAAGTCACTATTCATGCCATTTTTCTTCAAAAATCCATAAATCATGCAAAAAGACTTCAATATAGCCTATTATTTTACACACATCTTGTAAAATTGCATGTGACAACATACTAAATTTCTATGACCATATTCGAAATTTATCTCATATTAACCTATTTTTCACTTAAATTCGATTTTAATAATGAAAAATCCATTTTTCGAGCATAAGAAGTCCAAAAATTATGAAAATTTACAGGTCATCTCAAAATAATATATTTGATAACATATCCAAAAATCACTGGAAAATTCGAAGTTTAGCTAATTTTAGTCCGAAAATGACATTTATTGTAACACTACGGATTTTCCTTGGTGACTACTCGACCGAGTAGCGCCTACTCGGCCGAGTAGTGCTGAGGTTGTGTGTTGTTTTGGTTCTGCCGAGGAACACTCGGCCGAGTATAGTTAACACTCGACCGAGTATGGGACACTCGGCCGAGTACACACTTACTCGACCGAGTGTCCGGTTTCATGAGTGTTATTTCGACGGTTTGATTAGGGAATGTTTAGGGTATTTTATATTTCCGCGTCAGTTTCTAATATCATTTGAAAGCTTTATCATTCTACGATCTCTCCCTAATCACTCCCTAATCATCCTCATATCTCGTTGTGTGTGCAAATCGTCGTGATCCTTGCGTGTAGTCTCTTATTCTATTGTTGGTAAGTTTCATTCCCTTGTCATTTGTATTCTTTTGGGGTTACTGTATATATGGAATTGGGGAAAATGGGATTGTGCAATGTGTAATTATAGTATGTGATTATTGTTGTAGGTGACGACGTGATATTTGTTATGCATTTGTATGGTCGATTACAGCATAGCGGGTTTGCGAAAAGGTAGGGTTTCCCCCTACTCAGTACTGTTAATTGAATGAGATTACTATTGTATTGTAATTGTTGTTATCTGCTGATCATCGGAGTATGGGTGTTGTGGTGACGGTGGTGAGGTGATTGTGTTGTGACAATTTTGTGATCTTTGTGGTTTGTGTGATTGTGGTGGAGTCACTTGCGGGAGTGGCTTCACACCCTAGTTCGCCCTCCGTGGAACCCGCGACGGGAGGGGATGTGCACATTAAGGGACAGGGATTGTTAGTCGCTCGTTGATGAGCTGGACTAGGTGGGGATGGGTCTGCGGTCACCCATCGGGCGAGGATTACCCGTTGCGATGGGTAATCTGGCGGGCTACACACTTCGGTGTGTAGTCGGTTCTTGTGCGTGAGATCGATGATCAGCTAGCGGTAATGTTGTTGTCTTATATTGATTGAGTAATCGACCCCGTGTTGTTGTTTTGTAAAACTGCGGTGATCCATTCGGGGATGGTGAGCGATTGTGACAGTGATACATTTATTGAGCTTGGGGGCGATCATGGGAGAGTCACCACGCTGGATTAGATGACACCATCACGAGCTTTAGTTATTGTTTTGGTAGTTGTTGCCATTTGGATAATTCGTTTATTAGATCTTGGAGACTATGTAACCTTTATAATTACCGTACATTAATATATGTGTTTGGACTGTTGCTTTTGATATATACTAACCTCGGGCAACCGAGATGGTAACAACCTTTCATCTTTGGGGTAGTCCTGGTAAGGTACCTTGGTATGAGGGGGTGTTACAAAGTGGTATCAGAGCCGACGATTCCGGCACTTAAAACAAATGAACTCAATGAACTTAGGGAGTCTAAATAAAATGAACCCGGGGAGAGTTGTTTGGAGCTACCGCAAAGACTTGGGAGACGTCCGAAGTCGCATTAAGGCCCTTACAATCTCAAGCCGGTCACATGGGGGAAAATTTTGTATGTTGAGTCGTGTGTGTGTAATACTTGTAACTTGAGCCTTGTATTGTTGTTGGATGAAATGAAAGGATCTGACCATGGTGGTATATGATAAAGGAAGTGCGTAGTTGCATGTGTGAACCTGGAGCATGTTATGTGGTTCTTGCTTGGCTTTTGAAACGGGGTGTGGAGTGTCATATATAGATGGAAAATCTTGTTTAATTGTGTAAACGAAAGGTGAAATAATTGGAGTATATGTAATGTGAGGTAGGATGTATTTATATGATCATGATGATGTTAATGTTTGGTTGTTAGTAGTAGCATGTGATTAAGCTCATGTGTCTATGCATATGAATGTCGTGTTTAATCTTCATGTGAGAATGATAAAAGTTCATCCATGTACTGGTATTTAGAAGTATTAAGTTGTTTTTGTTACCTTATGCATGTTCAAGTTGTTTTGGCATTAGAAAGCTTGATTTATCTGAATACCGATTACGGAAGGGTTGTCTTAAAACTATTATAAGTCAAGTTCGAGAAATGATATTGCTGTGATTCCAAGTTGAGGTGATAGCTTGTCCTCTTACGATTCTAACGATAGGTCACACGCCCAGAATGACCAAGTAACGAGTGAGATATGACTGCTTTTTTAAAACTGGACGGTGCTGAGAACTGCACCTATACTCGACCGAGTTGTCCCTACTCGGCCGAGTGTCTTTTATACTCGACCGAGTATTCCATATTCGGCCGAGTAATCTCTCTGTGAGAATACTGTTTAGTGTCTGGAGTCGTGAACTCGACCGAGTAGTCTCATACTCGACCGAGTAAGGTCTACTCGGCCGAGTATTCCCAATACTCGACCGAGTAATCCTTCTGCGGCAATTGAGTTGCTTCTGGAGTCGAAAACTCGACCGAGTAATATAGTTACTCGACCGAGTACCTTGTACTCGACTTAGTATGTTATGTACCCGACTGAGTACCTCATTGGGCGGTCACTTTGAGTCGGTGGCTATGTTCTTACTTTTGTTTTGAGTCGGTGGCTATGTTCTTACTTTTGTTTTGAGCCGGTGGCTATGTTTTTGCATTGTTTTGAGTCGTAGGGTAAATACACATGTATGTTTTGAGTCTTAACGCATTCTTTTATATGTGAGACGGTCTTGATACGTAAGTTACCGGAAGTTATGACATGGAGAATGACGGCTTATGAGGGACATGTGTTGGGTAAGGAAGACATGTGTTAATGTGGTTGTGAAGGATAGTGGAAAAAGAAAAGGGAAGAATGATGAGCTAATCGAGGTAAAGAGCATGTTTTGTGAGATATGATGAGTGAAATAGTCGTGTATTGAGTAGTATAAAAGTAAGTGTATATGGGCAAGGGTGATGTAAGTGTAAAGAAGCATGAGAATGAAAGATTGAGATGAGAGATACGAATAGTGACATTTCGGGATGTGTAAGGACTTATAGAGGGAGACGGTTAGCATTGTGTTGCTTAAGGATATATGTAATGAAAGGTTGCTTTAGATGGATGGAGAAGAGGGGTATATAGTGAACTTAGATAGAGATATGTCGCGACGTGGAATTGAAGATGGTGACCAAGTTTGGGAATTTGGAATTTTCACGATGTGAGCCTAGTGAGTAATTCTTTGGGCAGCTAACGGTATGAGATGAATTTTGGTTTCCTAGTGATGTAAAAAGGGAGATGCAATTGTTTTGAACTTTAAACGTTAATTCTATGGATAGATTAGTGACAATTGGGAGTTATAGTATAATGAGAGAAGACCCATGGTAAGAAAGAGTGAGATGATATCGACATAAAATAATGGGAATTGAGTTTGGAGCAATGTGAGGGTAACCGGAGCACTAGAGATTTAGATAGAAATAATGAAGAGTTGGATCATTAAGGGAGTTGTCGAGGGTAAAAGAAAAGAATAAGGGGAGTAAAACTAGGAACATGTTCACTGAGGATATGTGATATAAGAGTAAGGAATCGTAGAGATGTATGATACTATCATGAGGATTTGAGTTACAGTTATGTAGAAGTTCCAGGACAACATGATAATCGTGAGTTTCGAGGAATTAAAGAAAGCAAAAGTTGGGTAAAGAATTTGCACGATATGAGATTTGGTGGTGAGTCGGGTGACGATACAATTACGGATGAAATTGGAAATAGTGTTGAGGTGATTTTTGTTGATATATTTGATGTTTGTTGTTTGGGATGAGAACCAAAGGGAGGAAAAGGATTGTTATATTAAGAAGTGATAGTAAGAGAGTAGTCACATGAAAAATGTTGGTGTCATAGTATTGTCACTAGTGGTTGAGGATGATGTTATTTTGGGGAAGTTAGTTGTTCTAATGAGGTTGATTTTGTGAAGGTGATTAATGTTTGGTTATGAGGGATTTTAAGGTATGGATATATGAGGTATTCGTTGGTAGTTAGGTACAGATGATATGGCTACGTTCGCCGGGTGGTGATAATTGTGTGTAAAAGAAGATATGTTATGAAGGGCACCTGAGTTAAGTCTGGATAAGAGATATTCATTGTCAAGTGGTAACTTACGTGATCAAGATTGACTAATTGGATGTGATTACGGGTCTATGATATGTGTAAATGTTTGTGTGAGGTTCTAACCTCACAAGAAGTGGTATGGTGTGATAATTATAAAGTTGTTATATGAATGTTTTGTAATTTATGTTGGGTACGGTAAACTAATGGAATGAGGTTCAAAAGGTAATAATTTGATTGATCTGGCATGGATAGTTAAAAGTGTATGTGTATTGATGATACATGTTTATTCCGTGAAATGGTAAGGATGATGTTCATGAGATTTTGTCAGTTCATTTCGTATAATATGTTGTGTTATAATCTAGTAAAACGGTTTTGAATGAGTTTCTTGTTCGAAATGTCATACTGAGTCAGTGTTTATGGGAATTATATGTGATTGGGATGGTTATCGATGTGGTTGTGGTGCCTCGGGTGGTGATCCGGGCACGGTACTTAGTGTTGTGATGCGGGTATTTTCGCACTGCGGTACGGTTGTGGTGGCGGTTTTGCGATGCCGTCACCGGTTGTGGTGGAGTAGGTGAGATGTTTACGTTACGAGTTTTCGAAAGTGCTTACCAGTTAAACATATATTGTTGTTTGTTTCTTCTTTACATTTCTGGTGAGTTTTGGTTGAACATGCAGATTGTTGTTTTGTTTGTTGATGTTTCTTACGAGTTTCGAGTTTGAGAATGAGGGTAGAGTATGATATGAAAGAGAGTTGTATATGTTTTTGTTGTTGTCATGGTATAGTGATATTTTGTTGATAGGATACGATTGTGAGAAGTTGTTACTGATAATTTTGACCTTGTTTCAGGATGAGATATCGGTAGTCATAGTCATGACAAGTGATTCGTGGAATATGTGTTATAATGATCTGAAAACGGCAGGCGGTCCATAATCTTTTGTTGAGATAGTGAGTGCAGGATATTGGGAATTGGTGTCATGTTAAGTTATGTATGAGTTTTGCGGTAATGAAAGAAAAGAACTTGAGGATCTAGTATGAGTGTACGTAACAAGTGTGGAATGTGAGTTATGCTTTTGGTGATAGGAGTTTTATATAGTTTATATAGAGAGGTGTGTCATGTTGCGGTAATGTGGAAGATTTGAAGTTTTGGGTTAAGTTAAAGATTTTGAAATTTAAGGATGAGAGTTGTTTAAGTAAGAGAGCCTAAGATATATGCATGGCGACGGTTCAGATTATAAGTGGTTATCTTTGACACGCGGTGGTGATGGGGATAATGAGAAAATACAGCTAGGATTTAGTATTAGCGAGTTACGAGGACGTAACATTTATCTTAAGAGGAGTAGGATGCGATAAAGGATAAAAGAGATTTTGATGATTGTACATATGGTAGTATAATTGGAAGTAGAGTGTTGGTGTAGCATAAAGGTCGGATATTTGTTTTGATTAAAGGTCATGACCGTGCTTGTAGTAGTTCGATGTTTAGCAATGAGAGAATATTTCAACAGTGTTGATAGTTGAATGACAATGATTATGAGTCCAATAGTTTTGTGGTTGGAAGATGACGTTTATGTGTTTGAGTAAACTTCGAGGACGAAGTTCGTTTTAAGGATGATAGAATGTAACATTCCGTTTTGATGATTGATCTTCTTTTGTGGTTGAGTGCTATTGAGTGTTATGGAAGTGATACAAGGTTGGCAACATTATATTGTGGTTATTGGGTAATGTTATGGAGTCAGTATTGAGAGCCTATGCTATAGTTGAGACGATATCGTGAGCCATGTTGTGGAAGGAAGAGTAGTTTGTGGAGTTGGTGTTAAGTGTCCATGTTTTATAGGTTGGATTGGAACTTCGCGGTCGTGTTTTGTTTTGTTTGTTGTTTTGCTTTGAGTCGGGGTAATGATTTTGTGGTGACTTGTGTAGTTCCTTGGTGTTGTTATATGTGGTTGGTATAGTCTTGTGGCGTAGTGTTGTGCTTTGTTTTATAGTAGAGTGTGAACTTCGGGACGAAGTTCTTTTTAAGGGGGAAAGATTGTAACACTACGGATTTTCCTTGGTGACTACTCGACCGAGTAGAGCCTACTCGGCCGAGTAGTAGTCTTTGAGGTTGTGTGTTGTTTTGGTTCTGCGAGGAACACTCGGCCGAGTATAGTTAACACTCGACCGAGTATGGGACACTCGGCCGAGTACACACTTACTCGACCGAGTGTCCGGTTTGGCGGAGTGTTATTTCGACGGTTTGATTAGGGAATGTTTAGGGTATTTTATATTTCCGCGTCAGTTTCTAATATCATTTGAAAGCTTTATCATTCTACGATCTCTCCCTAATCACTCCCTAATCATCCTCATATCTCGTTGTGTGTGCAAATCGTCGTGATCCTTGCGTGTAGTCTCTTATTCTCTCTTGTTGGTAAGTTTCATTCCCTTGTCATTTGTATTCTTTTGGGGTTACTGTATATATGGAATTGGGGAAAATGGGATTGTGCAATGTGTAATTATAGTATGTGATTATTGTTGTAGGTGACGACGTGATATTTGTTATGCATTTGTATGGTCGATTCTGACATAGCGGGTTTGCGAAAAGGTAGGGTTTCCCCTACTCAAGATCTTGTTAATTGAATGAGATTACTATTGTATTGTAATTGTTGTTATCTGCTGATCATCGGAGTATGGGTGTTGTGGTGACGGTGGTGAGGTGATTGTGTTGTGACAGCTGTGATGCTGTGGTTTGTGTGATTGTGGTGGAGTCACTTGCGGGAATGGCTTCACACCCTAGTTCGCCCTCCGTGGAACCCGCCATGGGAGGGGATGTGCACATTAAGGGACAGGGATTGTTAGTCGCTCGTTGATGAGCTGGACTAGGTGGGGATGGGCTGCGGTCACCCACTGGCGGCGAGGATTACCTGTTGCGATGGGTAATCTGGCAGGGCTACACACTTCGGTGTGTAGTCGATTCTTGTGCGTGAGATCGATGATCGGCTAGCGGTAATGTTGTTGTCTTATATTGATTGAGTAATCGACCCCGTGTTGTTGTTTTGTAAAACTGCGGTGATCCATTCGGGGATGGTGAGCGATTGTGACAGTGATACATTTATTGAGCTTGGAAGCGATCATGGGAGAGTCACCACGCTGGATTAGATGACACCATCACGAGCTTTAGTTATTGTTTTGGTAGTTGTTGCCATTTGGATAATTCGTTTATTAGATCTTGGAGACTATGTAACCTTTATAATTACCGTACATTAATATATGTGTTTGGACTGTTGCTTTTGATATATACTAACCTCGGGCAACCGAGATGGTAACAACCTTTCATGCTGGGGTAGTCCTGGTAAGGTACCTTGGTATGAGGGGGTGTTACATTTATACTCATAAAATCATATTTTAATGCCATTATTATGTAATATGAACAATAAAAATCCATAAAATAACCAAAATATCCTAAAAACATTTTAGGATCAGAAACTTTAACATGCAAAAATTAATTTTGTGATATATCATAATAACACAAATTATACAAGTTTTATATGTTAATCTTTATAACTCGGAAAAACTTTTAACCGATTTGCATGCAAACAATCATGGCTCATGATACCGATTGAAGGAAAAGTAGATCTATATACTAACATATTCATATATGTTTTAATTTAATTTGTAATAAAATTAATAAGTGATCTTATGCATGCAAACTTATAAACAATATAAAGAAGAAATCATCATCTTACATTGTGATTTTCGGATCAATAGGGCACAAGAGAGTTCTCCTTCTCTCTTGTTCTTGAGCTCTCCTTAAATGGATGAAGAAAGAGGATACATGTATAGTATCCCTCCCAAGGATTAATACCCAAGAAATACCCTTAATAAAATTAGTATTATCAAAACTAGAATAATATTAATCTTAAATAAAAAACCCAAAAATAATTTTGGTCCTCTTGTGTTTCGGTCAAGAGGAGGATGAAGAAGGAAGAATTATTTTTATCTCCCTAAAAATAATGTTTGAATGATGGAATGAATAAAAATAAATCACACACTAAAGCATGTAGTGAAATGATCAACTTTTAAGCAAAAGACCCTTGTTCTTTTCTAGGGGAAACCGGGTAGGAGGGTGGAGGAATGGCCAATGCATGGGCTTGGTGCTCTTCCACAAGAGACAATAGGTATGCATGCCTAGTGTAGAGAAATAATCATATATTCCACTAATCTTAATTAACATTATATGAATTGTTAATTACACCCAATATTTCGGTCCATATGAGGATAAAATGGATTCCATTTTATCTTTGTCAATTTGTCAATATGTCACATGTCATATGTTACATAAAATCGTTATGTATTTTTAACATATAAAAAATCAACGTATTAATGAAAATACGTCAAATACAAAAATTGACTTAGTAATTCACAATTACTTGTACCAAAATAATTTACTAATTATAAATTACAATAACTTGTATTTATAATAATTCATTCAATTTCAATTGTTTTTTTTTTTTGATGAAATGTGAGTATATATATATTGATATCAAAACAAGTACAAATTACATGAGAGGAGAAACCAGTTGAATCAAACTGAAGTCCCCCTAACAGCCATCATATTAAAACCAAGCTACCACAAAAAACTAGACTACAATGCCCCATTTCTGAAGCCAAGTCCTTTCATCATTCATTACAGTTCGTCCCATTTTTGACCTGATCCTTCTCATGGCATCCTCCCTGATCTGCAAAACCAGAGCTTCAGGCCTAGTAAGGATCATGTTCACCCTCGAATTGTTCAATTTCAATTGTTTCCTTAAACAATAATTTCATCTAAGTAGTGAAACAATTCAATTACCTAGACCGTATCTTATTTAATCAGATTATAATGAGATACGTAAATTTACTTCCAAAATTATCCGTCAATTATTTTTAATTAACTCGTAACGTTATACGATTAATTAAATGATCAATTAAGAGTATTATCTTTTAGGTATGACCTAGGGGATCAATCGATCACCACCGTCAAGACGATAATGTCAAACTCTAGTCACCAATCATTACCGATATATGTTGACCAGTTGACAGTAAAAATACTTCCCAATTGTATTCTATAAAATGAGACTTAAACATGTGATCATCATGATCAACAGTTGTGATCGCATTATTGTCGGAGGACACATATTCCAACAGTTTCCTCTTAGAGGGCACTTTCGTCGTACATTCGAGTCGAGCATCACTAAACATTAACTTAGTCAATCTCGTTTCGTCAAACATGTAAGTCTGAGGGTGTATATCCCATATTTTATTACTGTAATTTATTTTTGTAATCATTATTGTAAGATTTACGTCGAAAACACACTTAAATCCGATTTATAAAACCTTATTTCAAACTTTTTTTACGGATTAACAGGAGACAAACGTCGAGAAAGGACACAGCAACTGCTGCGCCTCTTCGAAGGGATGCAGCATCTGCTGCGCCTCTTCCTGTGGCTGCCGCAATTCCTGCTTCCTTTCTTCTTCCTTCGTCTTTTGTTCCTCTGTTCGTATTGATTTGCCTTCAATTGTTCATTGGTCATTAACACAATAATAATTTTAACATGTAAATCATTAATCATTAGTAATTAATTCATCTTTAAATTCTCGACTTAAAATCACAAGTAACTCTATATTTGCGGGTTTTCGTCATTAAAATCAATTCGGGTTTTTAGAGACTCGATTCATCAATATTGAGTCTCTCAAATTCATCATTTAGTATATTTTCATCTGTTAATTATCGTCATCATCATCAATAGTTTAGCATTAATAACCTATTTAGTTTGTTTTAGTTAGTTTAATTTAATTCATTATTAACCTTGTAATTAATCTTACAATTAATTTGTTCTAATTAATTTGAGTCCGTCTTTTATTGCTTTTATGACCAATTCACATGTGAATAATATATTAATTCACTTCTATCCGAGTCAAATATCGATAATCAAGCATTAAATTCACCAATGAACATTAACAACACGCAATTCTGGCTTCACAGCCAGAATTCACCTCAGGAACAGACGCAGTGAGCACTGCGCCTCTTCCAAAGGACGCAGTAGTGCTGCGCCTGTTCCGGGTTGAATTCTGCCCCTGAACATCCGTTGTTGCTTTGACATAGTTATTAGCTTACGTATTAATTAACTATTACTCGTATTATCACCGTTAATCTGTTCGTTAATTTATTTTCCCTTTCTTTTACTCAAATTATCCGTTTTAAATGTATTTTCGACGTAAATCAATTAACCCATTGTAATTATTGTAATTTTTTATTATTGTATGTTGTTTATGATGTTCTCTTTATTATTTTTTGTATGCTCTCACATGCAATTAACCTAAATTTATACCTCGACATTAATGCATGTTAAACTACTTGATCAGC